>NC_077232.1:127781586-128122824 GCF_027887165.1 Monodelphis domestica | reverse complement strand
CAACCTCAGGAGAATTTCAAATGCTGCCAAAACAGAAAAAATGAAAAAGCTAAAGGCTGACTAGAGTAATGTTTTGTCTTAAAAACCAATTATGATGAAGATTATCTGTGCTTCATGCTAAGAATGTGTTCTAATTTGTAACAGCACTATTGGCCATCTTCACTTCCCACAACCTCTTATTAATGTTCTATTGCCTTGGAGACCAACTCAAGTTGACCCATTAAAACTGTCATCCTGGAATAAAGAGGTCAGTGACATGAGACCCCATTTCCTGGCACACTCAAGAAACTCAAGAAATTACTGTTTAAAGAGGCTTACCAGCTGCTGGAGGATTCAGATTCTTGGTGGCATTAAATGCAGGACTACCAAAGTCATGGATGAAAATGAAGGTCCCTTGAGCTAGAGGAACTTTCTTGCAGAAGGCATCCTTCCCACACACATACGGTGCTCACCAAAAATATAACTGATGCATGTTTTAAAAAGGGAAAATATGTGTAAATATCAGCCATGGCTTAATAGAGGATCCCCTCTAAAACGGCTGAGTGAGTTTGAGCCTCTGGCAGCAGAAACCAGCTCAAAGGAAGTAAGAGATCAGGAAGTTGCTAAGCTTAAGTCTTCTTCCTGTAGAAGCCCCTCCCTCTTCTCACCAGCTCTTGTTAGACTGCTACAGGCTCATGGGACTCTCTTCTCCACTTCAGAGAGGTGGAGGGAGGTTCTACACAGGGGTGGAGGGAGGTCCTACGCAAAGTGTTCCTGGCACTGAGGAGACCTCAAGCCCATTTATAAAAGGCATGAGATTTATTCAGGGCTACTCAAAAGAGGCTAGCTGATGTCTTATGCCATGTTATGCCATGCATTTTGTGAGTGTTAAAACATGGAAGTGGCCATTTGCCAAGGACCCAGAGTATCCAGTGACTTCAGGATGTCATGGGGGCTGGCTTTATATGGATTTCACCTGACTCCAAGGACAATCTAAGGGCATAGCAGGCAACAAGGGTGAAAGTGGGAGGCACTCCTCTGGACTCCCCCCACCTTGCCTCACAAACTGGCTCCTCCCTCTCGGAGCCCCCTAAAGCCTCTGTTTAAGCAGAGTCCTCACCCCAACTCATTGCCATCCATGTCTTCCTATGCCACCAGACTGCTGTCTCCTGGACTGCTCCTTCATTTCCCACCTCCTCCACTAAGCTGCCTTTTAGGTGTTATCTTCCCCAGTAGAAGGGAGCCTCCTTGACAGCAGGGACTCCATGCTTCTATTTGTTTTCCCAACAATGAGTGCCATGTCTGACCCCTAGCAAGTACTTTTGGTCAAAAAATGATTCTTTTGGACAGGAAAAAACAAAACAAAACAAAAAACTTACACACAAAGAATGAAGCCAGTCATTTTATTCATACCATTCTGCTCCAAGCCCACTCTAAAGCTTCTTGGCTGAGGAGTTTCTCAAAATCCTGGCTTGCCTGTTTCCCTCCATTTACACAGGCCGGCTAGTTAGATGTGTGCTTTTCCCAGTTCTCCATTTTCTCTTCATTCCAATGAGCACTTCCACGCTGTTCAGAGGGCTATGTTAAGTCTTTTCTTTGACAAGGTGGGAGATAGATATCGATATGGTTTCATTCATTCATCATAGCACAGTAGAATGGCCTGATGCTTGGGATGAAAATTTCTGTAAGGATTCCCCAGTTGAGGGACCTTTCCTTTGGAACCAGGAATCTGTAATACTCCGGAGTATATTCAGCCGTGTTGCTCCAAGGAAGTCATTACTTCTTCTTCCGTGCACCGTGTATTGCATAACAGCCAAACTCTAATGGCTTAGGATAGAGGAAGATATGTGTGAGGTGACTAGACAACAGGCAGTCTGGGCGGGGCGTTGACTGTCAAAAATCTAAACTGAGGTCGCTTAATTCTCTTCAGTTTGTGGTAGGTTGGAGTTGTTCCCAGATTGCCCTGCAGGACCCAAAAGGACTTGTAGTGTGAGGGGAAAGCCCCACAGGGAAAAGCTGAAGGTCAACATTGGCTGAGACCTGTCAAACGTTATCTGAACACCAACTATCCTCACTTGAGAAAGCATGAGCCTAGCCAGTGTCCTGAGCATGTTGGGACAGGCTGCAATGCTCGTCTGCACCACGTCACAAGGCTGGGCGGGCCCCTCCTCTGAGAGCCCAGGACACGGAGCTGCGACACTGGTCTGATTCACCTTCTAGCTCTCAGTTGCCAGTCAACAGTCTCCACTTCCTCTAGTTTAATACTCGGAGTCAGGGTACTTTCCAAAGTGACTCACACCAGAGATGTCTGTCCACAGCTTCGCTTAGAACCCGGGTAGAAGCCTCTCTTAAATACTAAGGCTGGAACAGTAGTGACTCCAGAAAGGGGACTGTCAGGGTGGCTCAATTAAGAGCCCAAACACAACCCTTTGTTGTGACTGGGAGTGACTAATATGCTAATGTCATGACTACTGGGTGGTGCTTAGTCCGCTCTTCAATGCCTGACTGCTTTAAGGATAACTTCAACACCCAAACCACCATTTCCTTAGACCTGCATCCCACCACCAAACAGCTTTCCTCCAAAGACCGTCCAACCAGGGGTGCTCATGAAGCTCCAAGGAACATCTCATGATTAACAAAATGAAAAACAAAATGAAAGTGAATTGAATTAGAATTTTTTGAAAAAAGAATTTGTAGAAAACATTCATGATTTTTGTGAGATGAAGGCATAAATCAGATTAGGGAGACTAGTGAGGTTTAATTTTGGTTTAGTTAAATGAATTATCACTGGAGAAGAATGACCTCAGATTTTGTTACCTCAAAGAGAAATTCCAGCACATGGAGCGTTTTCATTTGGCATCAATTCAGGGATAGAGAGAATGTACATCCTGAAAATGCACAGGAGTTCAAGGGATCTGAAGAAGACTGTAAGCAAAAAATAGTGGCCAATGTGAGTAAAATGTCCATTTGAGCATGGTTGTGGTGATGAAACGAGCAGTTCAAGGGAAGGAAGAATGTTGCTTTTAGATGCTCAGCATCGCATTCTCCTCCACAAGGGGACTCTTGCTGGAACCAAAGAAGGAGAGGACAGACAGAAATGTGGAGTTGTCCCGGGAATCACGGTCGCATGTGAGGGGAAACACAAGCGACTCAGACAAGCATGATGAAATGGGGCCGAAACCCACGGTTCAGTCTTCCGCCTCCAATTCCGAACCCCCTGACAGGTGCCTTATCCCCGCTTAAGCACACCACCCCCACCTCTGGCTCTTTTCAAGCTCGACACCCCCCTTCAAAGAGGCCCACAGGCGGGCGGATACAGCCGTCGTCTTCCCGCAGAGGGCCACCAGAAGCCGGCCAGCCGGGGAAGCCGGCCGGGAAGCAGCAGCCGTGGCGGCACACGGGGGAGAAGTCGCGTGGGAGAGCGCAGCAGGCGCGGACGTGGAGAGGGGGCGGGGGGGGGGTAGGGAGGTGGCCAGTGCGGCGGGGGACGGGAGCGAGAGGGGCAGTGGGGCAGTGGCAGGAGGAACTCGAGAGCCGAGGCGGGCCACTGGAGGGACCGGCCGGAGAGGGGAGAACACTGGGGGAGAGAGGACAGACTGGTTGGGGAAGGGACGTACACGCAGAAGAGAGACCGAAGACTCTGGGGGTTAGAGACGCGGAAGGGTAGGTGTGGCGGGGCAAAGATCTCCCTTTTCAGCTCCTGGAGGTCTCGAGCCGAGACCCCGGTCCGCTACGGTCTTTCCGCAGGTCAGTTCTTTGGGGTTCATTTAGAGTTTGGGGTTTTTTTTTAGGGTTTATGGATTTGTTTGTTTGCTTGTTTGTTTACGGCGTGTATTTCTGTTTATTTATAGAGAGAGAGACAAAGTAAAAACATTTTACATTTTAAGGAGAGGACAGTGAGAGCTTCACAATTTCACTGTGAACAGTAGTCTCAACTCCACAAAAGTTAGAAAGTACCCATCTAAATCTGCATTCTTTATTTCTTGTTTTAGTTTTTCAAAAGCAGGCTTGCCTTTCAGGGAGTACAAATTAAATTAACATGGTGGCTAAACTAAGTAAATAAACTAAACTAAAAGTTAGCTGGCTCAGTGGATTGAGAAGCAGTCCAAGAAACGGGAGATCCTGGGTTCAAATGTGGTCTCAGACATTTCCTATCTCTCTGACCCGGGTAAGTCATTTAGCCCCCATTGACTAGCCCTTACTGCTCTTCAGCTTTGGAACTAATACACAGTATTGATTCTAAGAAAGAAGATCAGGATTCAAAAAAATTAAGCTAACAGTAACTCAGATACTTGTCTTAAATCTTCAGATTTTTTTTTCCCCCGATGCTATCTAGAGATGATTATAAGAGTAAAGTCAATGTAGGCAAAATGAAATTTTGAGCAGAATCAATGGCAAAAAAATGGCAAAAGGGAATTTGAATATGACAAGTTTTCCTCTTATTTTTCTAAGGAAAGTACTTAAGTCAGTCCTGCGTTCAACCTCAGGAGAATTTCAAATGCTGCCAAAACAGAAAAAATGAAAAAGCTAAAGGCTGACTAGAGTAATGTTTTGTCTTAAAAACCAATTATGATGAAGATATCTGTGCTTCATGCTAAGAATGTGTTCTAATTTGTAACAGCACTATTGGCCATCTTCACTTCCCACAACCTCTTATTAATGTTCTATTGCCTTGGAGACCAACTCAAGTTGACCCATTAAAACTGTCATCCTGGAATAAAGAGTCAGTGACATGAGAACCCCATTTCCTGGCACACTCAAGAAATTACTGTTTAAAGAGGCTTACCAGCTGCTGGAGGATTCAGATTCTTGGTGGCATTAAAATGCAGGACTACCAAAGTCATGGATGAAAATGAAGGTCCCTTGAGCTAGAGGAGCTTTCTTGCAGAAGGCATCCTTCCCACACACATACGGTGCTCACCAAAAATATAACTGATGCATGTTTTAAAAAGGGAAAATATGTGTAAATATCAGCCATGGCTTAATAGAGGATCCCCTCTAAAACGGCTGAGTGAGTTTGAGCCTCTGGCAGCAGAAACCAGCTCAAAGGAAGTAAAGAGATCAGGAAGTTGCTAAGCTTAAGTCTTCTTCCTGTAGAAGCCCCTCCCTCTTCTCACCAGCTCTTGTTAGACTGCTACAGGCTCATGGGACTCTCTTCTCCACTTCAGAGAGGTGGAGGGAGGTTCTACACAGGGGTGGAGGGAGGTTCTAAACAGGGGTGGAGGGAGGTCCTACGCAAAGTGTTCCTGGCACTGAGGAGACCTCAAGCCCATTTATAAAAGGCATGAGATTTATTCAGGCTACTCAAAAGAGGCTAGCTGATGTCTTATGCCATGTTATGCCATGCATTTTGTGAGTGTTAAAACATGGAAGTGGCCATTTGCCAAGGACCCAGAGTATCCAGTGACTTCAGGATGTCATGGGGGCTGGCTTTATATGGATTTCACCAGGACTCCAAGGACAATCTAAGGGCATAGCAGGCAACAAGGGTGAAAGTGGGAGGCACTCCTCTGGACTCCCCCACCTTGCCTCACAAAACTGGCTCCTCCCTCTCGGAGCCCCCTAAAGCCTCTGTTTAAGCAGAGTCCTCACCCCAACTCATTGCCATCCATGTCTTCCTTTGCCACCAGACTGCTGTCTCCTGGACTGCTCCTTCATTTCCCCACCTCCTCCACTAAAGCTGCCTTTTAGGTGTTATCTTCCCCAGTAGAAGGGAGCCTCCTTGACAGCAGGGACTCCATGCTTCTATTTGTTTTCCCAACAATGAGTGCCATGTCTGACCCCTAGCAAGTACTTTTGGTCAAAAAATGATTCTTTTGGACAGGAAAAAACAAAACAAAACAAAAAACTTACACACAAAGAATGAAGCCAGTCATTTTATTCATACCATTCTGCTCCAAGCCCACTCTAAAGCTTCTTGGCTGAGGAGTTTCTCAAAATCCTGGCTTGCCTGTTTCCCTCCATTTACACAGGCCGGCTAGTTAGATGTGTGCTTTTCCCAGTTCTCCATTTTCTCTTCATTCCAATGAGCACTTCCACGCTGTTCAGAGGGCTATGTTAAGTCTTTTCTTTGACAAGGTGGGAGATAGATATCGATATGGTTTCATTCATTCATCATAGCACAGTAGAATGGCCTGATGCTTGGGATGAAAATTTCTGTAAGGATTCCCCAGTTGAGGGACCTTTCCTTTGGAACCAGGAATCTGTAATACTCCGGAGTATATTCAGCCGTGTTGCTCCAAGGAAGTCATTACTTCTTCTTCCGTGCACCGTGTATTGCATAACAGCCAAACTCTAATGGCTTAGGATAGAGGAAGATATGTGTGAGGTGACTAGACAACAGGCAGTCTGGGCGGGGCGTTGACTGTCAAAAATCTAAACTGAGGTCGCTTAATTCTCTTCAGTTTGTGGTAGGTTGGAGTTGTTCCCAGATTGCCCTGCAGGACCCAAAAGGACTTGTAGTGTGAGGGGAAAGCCCCACAGGGAAAAGCTGAAGGTCAACATTGGCTGAGACCTGTCAAACGTTATCTGAACACCAACTATCCTCACTTGAGAAAGCATGAGCCTAGCCAGTGTCCTGAGCATGTTGGGACAGGCTGCAATGCTCGTCTGCACCACGTCACAAGGCTGGGCGGGCCCCTCCTCTGAGAGCCCAGGACACGGAGCTGCGACACTGGTCTGATTCACCTTCTAGCTCTCAGTTGCCAGTCAACAGTCTCCACTTCCTCTAGTTTAATACTCGGAGTCAGGGTACTTTCCAAAGTGACTCACACCAGAGATGTCTGTCCACAGCTTCGCTTAGAACCCGGGTAGAAGCCTCTCTTAAATACTAAGGCTGGAACAGTAGTGACTCCAGAAAGGGGACTGTCAGGGTGGCTCAATTAAGAGCCCAAACACAACCCTTTGTTGTGACTGGGAGTGACTAATATGCTAATGTCATGACTACTGGGTGGTGCTTAGTCCGCTCTTCAATGCCTGACTGCTTTAAGGATAACTTCAACACCCAAACCACCATTTCCTTAGACCTGCATCCCACCACCAAACAGCTTTCCTCCAAAGACCGTCCAACCAGGGGTGCTCATGAAGCTCCAAGGAACATCTCATGATTAACATAATGAAAAACAAAATGAAAGTGAATTGAATTAGAATTTTTTGAAAAAAGAATTTGTAGAAAACATTCATGATTTTTGTGAGATGAAGGCATAAATCAGATTAGGGAGACTAGTGAGGTTTAATTTTGGTTTAGTTAAATGAATTATCACTGGAGAAGAATGACCTCAGATTTTGTTACCTCAAAGAGAAATTCCAGCACATGGAGTGTTTTCATTTGGCATCAATTCAGGGATAGAGAGAATGGACATCCTGAAAATGCACAAGAGTACAAGGGATCTGAAGTAGACTGTAGGCAAAAAATAGTGGCCAATGTGAGTAAAATGTCCATTTGAGCATGGTTGTGGTGATGAAACAAGCAGTTCAAGGGAAGGAAGAATGTTGCTTTTAGATGCTCAGCATCGCATTCTCCTCCACAAGGGGACTCTTGCTGGAACCAAAGAAGGAGAGGACAGACAGAAATGTGGAGTTGTCCCGGGAATCACGGTCGCATGTGAGGGGAAACACAAGCGACTCAGACAAGCATGATGAAATGGGGCCGAAACCCACGGTTCAGTCTTCCGCCTCCAATTCCGAACCCCCTGACAGGTGCCTTATCCCCGCTTAAGCACACCACCCCCACCTCTGGCTCTTTTCAAGCTCGACACCCCCCTTCAAAGAGGCCCACAGGCGGGCGGATACAGCCGTCGTCTTCCCGCAGAGGGCCACCAGAAGCCGGCCAGCCGGGGAAGCCGGCCGGGAAGCAGCAGCCGTGGCGGCACACGGGGGAGAAGTCGCGTGGGAGAGCGCAGCAGGCGCGGACGTGGAGAGGGGGCGGGGGGGGGGGGGTAGGGAGGTGGCCAGTGCGGCGGGGGACGGGAGCGAGAGGGGCAGTGGGGCAGTGGCAGGAGGAACTCGAGAGCCGAGGCGGGCCACTGGAGGGACCGGCCGGAGAGGGGAGAACACTGGGGGAGAGAGGACAGACTGGTTGGGGAAGGGACGTACACGCAGAAGAGAGACCGAAGACTCTGGGGGTTAGAGACGCGGAAGGGTAGGTGTGGCGGGGCAAAGATCTCCCTTTTCAGCTCCTGGAGGTCTCGAGCCGAGACCCCGGTCCGCTACGGTCTTACAGTTCTTTGGGGTTCATTTAGAGTTTGGGGTTTTTTTTTAGGGTTTATGGATTTGTTTGTTTGCTTGTTTGTTTACGGCGTGTATTTCTGTTTATTTATAGAGAGAGAGACAAAGTAAAAACATTTTACATTTTAAGGAGAGGACAGTGAGAGCTTCACAATTTCACTGTGAACAGTAGTCTCAACTCCACAAAAGTTAGAAAGTACCCATCTAAATCTGCATTCTTTATTTCTTGTTTTAGTTTTTCAAAAGCAGGCTTGCCTTTCAGGGAGTACAAATTAAATTAACATGGTGGCTAAACTAAGTAAATAAACTAAACTAAAAGTTAGCTGGCTCAGTGGATTGAGAAGCAGTCCAAGAAACGGGAGATCCTGGGTTCAAATGTGGTCTCAGACATTTCCTATCTCTCTGACCCGGGTAAGTCATTTAGCCCCCATTGACTAGCCCTTACTGCTCTTCAGCTTTGGAACTAATACACAGTATTGATTCTAAGAAAGAAGATCAGGATTCAAAAAAATTAAGCTAACAGTAACTCAGATACTTGTCTTAAATCTTCAGATTTTTTTTTTCCCCGATGCTATCTAGAGATGATTATAAGAGTAAAGTCAATGTAGGCAAAATGAAATTTTGAGCAGAATCAATGGCAAAAAAATGGCAAAAGGGAATTTGAATATGACAAGTTTTCCTCTTATTTTTCTAAGGAAAGTACTTAAGTCAGTCCTGCGTTCAACCTCAGGAGAATTTCAAATGCTGCCAAAACAGAAAAAATGAAAAAGCTAAAGGCTGACTAGAGTAATGTTTTGTCTTAAAAACCAATTATGATGAAGATTATCTGTGCTTCATGCTAAGAATGTGTTCTAATTTGTAACAGCACTATTGGCCATCTTCACTTCCCACAACCTCTTATTAATGTTCTATTGCCTTGGAGACCAACTCAAGTTGACCCATTAAAACTGTCATCCTGGAATAAAGAGTCAGTGACATGAGAACCCCATTTCCTGGCACACTCAAGAAATTACTGTTTAAAGAGGCTTACCAGCTGCTGGAGGATTCAGATTCTTGGTGGCATTAAAATGCAGGACTACCAAAGTCATGGATGAAAATGAAGGTCCCTTGAGCTAGAGGAACTTTCTTGCAGAAGGCATCCTTCCCACACACATACGGTGCTCACCAAAAATATAACTGATGCATGTTTTAAAAAGGGAAAATATGTGTAAATATCAGCCATGGCTTAATAGAGGATCCCCTCTAAAACGGCTGAGTGAGTTTGAGCCTCTGGCAGCAGAAACCAGCTCAAAGGAAGTAAAGAGATCAGGAAGTTGCTAAGCTTAAGTCTTCTTCCTGTAGAAGCCCCTCCCTCTTCTCACCAGCTCTTGTTAGACTGCTACAGGCTCATGGGACTCTCTTCTCCACTTCAGAGAGGTGGAGGGAGGTTCTACACAGGGGTGGAGGGAGGTCCTACGCAAAGTGTTCCTGGCACTGAGGAGACCTCAAGCCCATTTATAAAAGGCATGAGATTTATTCAGGCTACTCAAAAGAGGCTAGCTGATGTCTTATGCCATGTTATGCCATGCATTTTGTGAGTGTTAAAACATGGAAGTGGCCATTTGCCAAGGACCCAGAGTATCCAGTGACTTCAGGATGTCATGGGGGCTGGCTTTATATGGATTTCACCAGGACTCCAAGGACAATCTAAGGGCATAGCAGGCAACAAGGGTGAAAGTGGGAGGCACTCCTCTGGACTCCCCCACCTTGCCTCACAAAACTGGCTCCTCCCTCTCGGAGCCCCCTAAAGCCTCTGTTTAAGCAGAGTCCTCACCCCAACTCATTGCCATCCATGTCTTCCTATGCCACCAGACTGCTGTCTCCTGGACTGCTCCTTCATTTCCCCACCTCCTCCACTAAAGCTGCCTTTTAGGTGTTATCTTCCCCAGTAGAAGGGAGCCTCCTTGACAGCAGGGACTCCATGCTTCTATTTGTTTTCCCAACAATGAGTGCCATGTCTGACCCCTAGCAAGTACTTTTGGTCAAAAAATGATTCTTTTGGACAGGAAAAAACAAAACAAAACAAAAAACTTACACACAAAGAATGAAGCCAGTCATTTTATTCATACCATTCTGCTCCAAGCCCACTCTAAAGCTTCTTGGCTGAGGAGTTTCTCAAAATCCTGGCTTGCCTGTTTCCCTCCATTTACACAGGCCGGCTAGTTAGATGTGTGCTTTTCCCAGTTCTCCATTTTCTCTTCATTCCAATGAGCACTTCCACGCTGTTCAGAGGGCTATGTTAAGTCTTTTCTTTGACAAGGTGGGAGATAGATATCGATATGGTTTCATTCATTCATCATAGCACAGTAGAATGGCCTGATGCTTGGGATGAAAATTTCTGTAAGGATTCCCCAGTTGAGGGACCTTTCCTTTGGAACCAGGAATCTGTAATACTCCGGAGTATATTCAGCCGTGTTGCTCCAAGGAAGTCATTACTTCTTCTTCCGTGCACCGTGTATTGCATAACAGCCAAACTCTAATGGCTTAGGATAGAGGAAGATATGTGTGAGGTGACTAGACAACAGGCAGTCTGGGCGGGGCGTTGACTGTCAAAAATCTAAACTGAGGTCGCTTAATTCTCTTCAGTTTGTGGTAGGTTGGAGTTGTTCCCAGATTGCCCTGCAGGACCCAAAAGGACTTGTAGTGTGAGGGGAAAGCCCCACAGGGAAAAGCTGAAGGTCAACATTGGCTGAGACCTGTCAAACGTTATCTGAACACCAACTATCCTCACTTGAGAAAGCATGAGCCTAGCCAGTGTCCTGAGCATGTTGGGACAGGCTGCAATGCTCGTCTGCACCACGTCACAAGGCTGGGCGGGCCCCTCCTCTGAGAGCCCAGGACACGGAGCTGCGACACTGGTCTGATTCACCTTCTAGCTCTCAGTTGCCAGTCAACAGTCTCCACTTCCTCTAGTTTAATACTCGGAGTCAGGGTACTTTCCAAAGTGACTCACACCAGAGATGTCTGTCCACAGCTTCGCTTAGAACCCGGGTAGAAGCCTCTCTTAAATACTAAGGCTGGAACAGTAGTGACTCCAGAAAGGGGACTGTCAGGGTGGCTCAATTAAGAGCCCAAACACAACCCTTTGTTGTGACTGGGAGTGACTAATATGCTAATGTCATGACTACTGGGTGGTGCTTAGTCCGCTCTTCAATGCCTGACTGCTTTAAGGATAACTTCAACACCCAAACCACCATTTCCTTAGACCTGCATCCCACCACCAAACAGCTTTCCTCCAAAGACCGTCCAACCAGGGGTGCTCATGAAGCTCCAAGGAACATCTCATGATTAACAAAATGAAAAACAAAATGAAAGTGAATTGAATTAGAATTTTTTGAAAAAAGAATTTGTAGAAAACATTCATGATTTTTGTGAGATGAAGGCATAAATCAGATTAGGGAGACTAGTGAGGTTTAATTTTGGTTTAGTTAAATGAATTATCACTGGAGAAGAATGACCTCAGATTTTGTTACCTCAAAGAGAAATTCCAGCACATGGAGCGTTTTCATTTGGCATCAATTCAGGGATAGAGAGAATGTACATCCTGAAAATGCACAGGAGTTCAAGGGATCTGAAGAAGACTGTAAGCAAAAAATAGTGGCCAATGTGAGTAAAATGTCCATTTGAGCATGGTTGTGGTGATGAAACGAGCAGTTCAAGGGAAGGAAGAATGTTGCTTTTAGATGCTCAGCATCGCATTCTCCTCCACAAGGGGACTCTTGCTGGAACCAAAGAAGGAGAGGACAGACAGAAATGTGGAGTTGTCCCGGGAATCACGGTCGCATGTGAGGGGAAACACAAGCGACTCAGACAAGCATGATGAAATGGGGCCGAAACCCACGGTTCAGTCTTCCGCCTCCAATTCCGAACCCCCTGACAGGTGCCTTATCCCCGCTTAAGCACACCACCCCCACCTCTGGCTCTTTTCAAGCTCGACACCCCCCTTCAAAGAGGCCCACAGGCGGGCGGATACAGCCGTCGTCTTCCCGCAGAGGGCCACCAGAAGCCGGCCAGCCGGGGAAGCCGGCCGGGAAGCAGCAGCCGTGGCGGCACACGGGGGAGAAGTCGCGTGGGAGAGCGCAGCAGGCGCGGACGTGGAGAGGGGGCGGGGGGGGGGGGTAGGGAGGTGGCCAGTGCGGCGGGGGACGGGAGCGAGAGGGGCAGTGGGGCAGTGGCAGGAGGAACTCGAGAGCCGAGGCGGGCCACTGGAGGGACCGGCCGGAGAGGGGAGAACACTGGGGGAGAGAGGACAGACTGGTTGGGGAAGGGACGTACACGCAGAAGAGAGACCGAAGACTCTGGGGGTTAGAGACGCGGAAGGGTAGGTGTGGCGGGGCAAAGATCTCCCTTTTCAGCTCCTGGAGGTCTCGAGCCGAGACCCCGGTCCGCTACGGTCTTTCCGCAGGTCAGTTCTTTGGGGTTCATTTAGAGTTTGGGGTTTTTTTTTAGGGTTTATGGATTTGTTTGTTTGCTTGTTTGTTTACGGCGTGTATTTCTGTTTATTTATAGAGAGAGAGACAAAGTAAAAACATTTTACATTTTAAGGAGAGGACAGTGAGAGCTTCACAATTTCACTGTGAACAGTAGTCTCAACTCCACAAAAGTTAGAAAGTACCCATCTAAATCTGCATTCTTTATTTCTTGTTTTAGTTTTTCAAAAGCAGGCTTGCCTTTCAGGGAGTACAAATTAAATTAACATGGTGGCTAAACTAAGTAAATAAACTAAACTAAAAGTTAGCTGGCTCAGTGGATTGAGAAGCAGTCCAAGAAACGGGAGATCCTGGGTTCAAATGTGGTCTCAGACATTTCCTATCTCTCTGACCCGGGTAAGTCATTTAGCCCCCATTGACTAGCCCTTACTGCTCTTCAGCTTTGGAACTAATACACAGTATTGATTCTAAGAAAGAAGATCAGGATTCAAAAAAATTAAGCTAACAGTAACTCAGATACTTGTCTTAAATCTTCAGATTTTTTTTTCCCCCGATGCTATCTAGAGATGATTATAAGAGTAAAGTCAATGTAGGCAAAATGAAATTTTGAGCAGAATCAATGGCAAAAAAATGGCAAAAGGGAATTTGAATATGACAAGTTTTCCTCTTATTTTTCTAAGGAAAGTACTTAAGTCAGTCCTGCGTTCAACCTCAGGAGAATTTCAAATGCTGCCAAAACAGAAAAAATGAAAAAGCTAAAGGCTGACTAGAGTAATGTTTTGTCTTAAAAACCAATTATGATGAAGATATCTGTGCTTCATGCTAAGAATGTGTTCTAATTTGTAACAGCACTATTGGCCATCTTCACTTCCCACAACCTCTTATTAATGTTCTATTGCCTTGGAGACCAACTCAAGTTGACCCATTAAAACTGTCATCCTGGAATAAAGAGTCAGTGACATGAGAACCCCATTTCCTGGCACACTCAAGAAATTACTGTTTAAAGAGGCTTACCAGCTGCTGGAGGATTCAGATTCTTGGTGGCATTAAAATGCAGGACTACCAAAGTCATGGATGAAAATGAAGGTCCCTTGAGCTAGAGGAGCTTTCTTGCAGAAGGCATCCTTCCCACACACATACGGTGCTCACCAAAAATATAACTGATGCATGTTTTAAAAAGGGAAAATATGTGTAAATATCAGCCATGGCTTAATAGAGGATCCCCTCTAAAACGGCTGAGTGAGTTTGAGCCTCTGGCAGCAGAAACCAGCTCAAAGGAAGTAAAGAGATCAGGAAGTTGCTAAGCTTAAGTCTTCTTCCTGTAGAAGCCCCTCCCTCTTCTCACCAGCTCTTGTTAGACTGCTACAGGCTCATGGGACTCTCTTCTCCACTTCAGAGAGGTGGAGGGAGGTTCTACACAGGGGTGGAGGGAGGTTCTAAACAGGGGTGGAGGGAGGTCCTACGCAAAGTGTTCCTGGCACTGAGGAGACCTCAAGCCCATTTATAAAAGGCATGAGATTTATTCAGGCTACTCAAAAGAGGCTAGCTGATGTCTTATGCCATGTTATGCCATGCATTTTGTGAGTGTTAAAACATGGAAGTGGCCATTTGCCAAGGACCCAGAGTATCCAGTGACTTCAGGATGTCATGGGGGCTGGCTTTATATGGATTTCACCAGGACTCCAAGGACAATCTAAGGGCATAGCAGGCAACAAGGGTGAAAGTGGGAGGCACTCCTCTGGACTCCCCCACCTTGCCTCACAAAACTGGCTCCTCCCTCTCGGAGCCCCCTAAAGCCTCTGTTTAAGCAGAGTCCTCACCCCAACTCATTGCCATCCATGTCTTCCTTTGCCACCAGACTGCTGTCTCCTGGACTGCTCCTTCATTTCCCCACCTCCTCCACTAAAGCTGCCTTTTAGGTGTTATCTTCCCCAGTAGAAGGGAGCCTCCTTGACAGCAGGGACTCCATGCTTCTATTTGTTTTCCCAACAATGAGTGCCATGTCTGACCCCTAGCAAGTACTTTTGGTCAAAAAATGATTCTTTTGGACAGGAAAAAACAAAACAAAACAAAAAACTTACACACAAAGAATGAAGCCAGTCATTTTATTCATACCATTCTGCTCCAAGCCCACTCTAAAGCTTCTTGGCTGAGGAGTTTCTCAAAATCCTGGCTTGCCTGTTTCCCTCCATTTACACAGGCCGGCTAGTTAGATGTGTGCTTTTCCCAGTTCTCCATTTTCTCTTCATTCCAATGAGCACTTCCACGCTGTTCAGAGGGCTATGTTAAGTCTTTTCTTTGACAAGGTGGGAGATAGATATCGATATGGTTTCATTCATTCATCATAGCACAGTAGAATGGCCTGATGCTTGGGATGAAAATTTCTGTAAGGATTCCCCAGTTGAGGGACCTTTCCTTTGGAACCAGGAATCTGTAATACTCCGGAGTATATTCAGCCGTGTTGCTCCAAGGAAGTCATTACTTCTTCTTCCGTGCACCGTGTATTGCATAACAGCCAAACTCTAATGGCTTAGGATAGAGGAAGATATGTGTGAGGTGACTAGACAACAGGCAGTCTGGGCGGGGCGTTGACTGTCAAAAATCTAAACTGAGGTCGCTTAATTCTCTTCAGTTTGTGGTAGGTTGGAGTTGTTCCCAGATTGCCCTGCAGGACCCAAAAGGACTTGTAGTGTGAGGGGAAAGCCCCACAGGGAAAAGCTGAAGGTCAACATTGGCTGAGACCTGTCAAACGTTATCTGAACACCAACTATCCTCACTTGAGAAAGCATGAGCCTAGCCAGTGTCCTGAGCATGTTGGGACAGGCTGCAATGCTCGTCTGCACCACGTCACAAGGCTGGGCGGGCCCCTCCTCTGAGAGCCCAGGACACGGAGCTGCGACACTGGTCTGATTCACCTTCTAGCTCTCAGTTGCCAGTCAACAGTCTCCACTTCCTCTAGTTTAATACTCGGAGTCAGGGTACTTTCCAAAGTGACTCACACCAGAGATGTCTGTCCACAGCTTCGCTTAGAACCCGGGTAGAAGCCTCTCTTAAATACTAAGGCTGGAACAGTAGTGACTCCAGAAAGGGGACTGTCAGGGTGGCTCAATTAAGAGCCCAAACACAACCCTTTGTTGTGACTGGGAGTGACTAATATGCTAATGTCATGACTACTGGGTGGTGCTTAGTCCGCTCTTCAATGCCTGACTGCTTTAAGGATAACTTCAACACCCAAACCACCATTTCCTTAGACCTGCATCCCACCACCAAACAGCTTTCCTCCAAAGACCGTCCAACCAGGGGTGCTCATGAAGCTCCAAGGAACATCTCATGATTAACAAAATGAAAAACAAAATGAAAGTGAATTGAATTAGAATTTTTTGAAAAAAGAATTTGTAGAAAACATTCATGATTTTTGTGAGATGAAGGCATAAATCAGATTAGGGAGACTAGTGAGGTTTAATTTTGGTTTAGTTAAATGAATTATCACTGGAGAAGAATGACCTCAGATTTTGTTACCTCAAAGAGAAATTCCAGCACATGGAGTGTTTTCATTTGGCATCAATTCAGGGATAGAGAGAATGGACATCCTGAAAATGCACAAGAGTTCAAGGGATCTGAAGTAGACTGTAGGCAAAAAATAGTGGCCAATGTGAGTAAAATGTCCATTTGAGCATGGTTGTGGTGATGAAACGAGCAGTTCAAGGGAAGGAAGAATGTTGCTTTTAGATGCTCAGCATCGCATTCTCCTCCACAAGGGGACTCTTGCTGGAACCAAAGAAGGAGAGGACAGACAGAAATGTGGAGTTGTCCCGGGAATCACGGTCGCATGTGAGGGGAAACACAAGCGACTCAGACAAGCATGATGAAATGGGGCCGAAACCCACGGTTCAGTCTTCCGCCTCCAATTCCGAACCCCCTGACAGGTGCCTTATCCCCGCTTAAGCACACCACCCCCACCTCTGGCTCTTTTCAAGCTCGACACCCCCCTTCAAAGAGGCCCACAGGCGGGCGGATACAGCCGTCGTCTTCCCGCAGAGGGCCACCAGAAGCCGGCCAGCCGGGGAAGCCGGCCGGGAAGCAGCAGCCGTGGCGGCACACGGGGGAGAAGTCGCGTGGGAGAGCGCAGCAGGCGCGGACGTGGAGAGGGGGCGGGGGGGGGGGGTAGGGAGGTGGCCAGTGCGGCGGGGGACGGGAGCGAGAGGGGCAGTGGGGCAGTGGCAGGAGGAACTCGAGAGCCGAGGCGGGCCACTGGAGGGACCGGCCGGAGAGGGGAGAACACTGGGGGAGAGAGGACAGACTGGTTGGGGAAGGGACGTACACGCAGAAGAGAGACCGAAGACTCTGGGGGTTAGAGACGCGGAAGGGTAGGTGTGGCGGGGCAAAGATCTCCCTTTTCAGCTCCTGGAGGTCTCGAGCCGAGACCCCGGTCCGCTACGGTCTTTCCGCAGGTCAGTTCTTTGGGGTTCATTTAGAGTTTGGGGTTTTTTTTTAGGGTTTATGGATTTGTTTGTTTGCTTGTTTGTTTACGGCGTGTATTTCTGTTTATTTATAGAGAGAGAGACAAAGTAAAAACATTTTACATTTTAAGGAGAGGACAGTGAGAGCTTCACAATTTCACTGTGAACAGTAGTCTCAACTCCACAAAAGTTAGAAAGTACCCATCTAAATCTGCATTCTTTATTTCTTGTTTTAGTTTTTCAAAAGCAGGCTTGCCTTTCAGGGAGTACAAATTAAATTAACATGGTGGCTAAACTAAGTAAATAAACTAAACTAAAAGTTAGCTGGCTCAGTGGATTGAGAAGCAGTCCAAGAAACGGGAGATCCTGGGTTCAAATGTGGTCTCAGACATTTCCTATCTCTCTGACCCGGGTAAGTCATTTAGCCCCCATTGACTAGCCCTTACTGCTCTTCAGCTTTGGAACTAATACACAGTATTGATTCTAAGAAAGAAGATCAGGATTCAAAAAAATTAAGCTAACAGTAACTCAGATACTTGTCTTAAATCTTCAGATTTTTTTTTCCCCCGATGCTATCTAGAGATGATTATAAGAGTAAAGTCAATGTAGGCAAAATGAAATTTTGAGCAGAATCAATGGCAAAAAAATGGCAAAAGGGAATTTGAATATGACAAGTTTTCCTCTTATTTTTCTAAGGAAAGTACTTAAGTCAGTCCTGCGTTCAACCTCAGGAGAATTTCAAATGCTGCCAAAACAGAAAAAATGAAAAAGCTAAAGGCTGACTAGAGTAATGTTTTGTCTTAAAAACCAATTATGATGAAGATATCTGTGCTTCATGCTAAGAATGTGTTCTAATTTGTAACAGCACTATTGGCCATCTTCACTTCCCACAACCTCTTATTAATGTTCTATTGCCTTGGAGACCAACTCAAGTTGACCCATTAAAACTGTCATCCTGGAATAAAGAGTCAGTGACATGAGAACCCCATTTCCTGGCACACTCAAGAAATTACTGTTTAAAGAGGCTTACCAGCTGCTGGAGGATTCAGATTCTTGGTGGCATTAAAATGCAGGACTACCAAAGTCATGGATGAAAATGAAGGTCCCTTGAGCTAGAGGAGCTTTCTTGCAGAAGGCATCCTTCCCACACACATACGGTGCTCACCAAAAATATAACTGATGCATGTTTTAAAAAGGGAAAATATGTGTAAATATCAGCCATGGCTTAATAGAGGATCCCCTCTAAAACGGCTGAGTGAGTTTGAGCCTCTGGCAGCAGAAACCAGCTCAAAGGAAGTAAAGAGATCAGGAAGTTGCTAAGCTTAAGTCTTCTTCCTGTAGAAGCCCCTCCCTCTTCTCACCAGCTCTTGTTAGACTGCTACAGGCTCATGGGACTCTCTTCTCCACTTCAGAGAGGTGGAGGGAGGTTCTACACAGGGGTGGAGGGAGGTTCTAAACAGGGGTGGAGGGAGGTCCTACGCAAAGTGTTCCTGGCACTGAGGAGACCTCAAGCCCATTTATAAAAGGCATGAGATTTATTCAGGCTACTCAAAAGAGGCTAGCTGATGTCTTATGCCATGTTATGCCATGCATTTTGTGAGTGTTAAAACATGGAAGTGGCCATTTGCCAAGGACCCAGAGTATCCAGTGACTTCAGGATGTCATGGGGGCTGGCTTTATATGGATTTCACCAGGACTCCAAGGACAATCTAAGGGCATAGCAGGCAACAAGGGTGAAAGTGGGAGGCACTCCTCTGGACTCCCCCACCTTGCCTCACAAAACTGGCTCCTCCCTCTCGGAGCCCCCTAAAGCCTCTGTTTAAGCAGAGTCCTCACCCCAACTCATTGCCATCCATGTCTTCCTTTGCCACCAGACTGCTGTCTCCTGGACTGCTCCTTCATTTCCCCACCTCCTCCACTAAAGCTGCCTTTTAGGTGTTATCTTCCCCAGTAGAAGGGAGCCTCCTTGACAGCAGGGACTCCATGCTTCTATTTGTTTTCCCAACAATGAGTGCCATGTCTGACCCCTAGCAAGTACTTTTGGTCAAAAAATGATTCTTTTGGACAGGAAAAAACAAAACAAAACAAAAAACTTACACACAAAGAATGAAGCCAGTCATTTTATTCATACCATTCTGCTCCAAGCCCACTCTAAAGCTTCTTGGCTGAGGAGTTTCTCAAAATCCTGGCTTGCCTGTTTCCCTCCATTTACACAGGCCGGCTAGTTAGATGTGTGCTTTTCCCAGTTCTCCATTTTCTCTTCATTCCAATGAGCACTTCCACGCTGTTCAGAGGGCTATGTTAAGTCTTTTCTTTGACAAGGTGGGAGATAGATATCGATATGGTTTCATTCATTCATCATAGCACAGTAGAATGGCCTGATGCTTGGGATGAAAATTTCTGTAAGGATTCCCCAGTTGAGGGACCTTTCCTTTGGAACCAGGAATCTGTAATACTCCGGAGTATATTCAGCCGTGTTGCTCCAAGGAAGTCATTACTTCTTCTTCCGTGCACCGTGTATTGCATAACAGCCAAACTCTAATGGCTTAGGATAGAGGAAGATATGTGTGAGGTGACTAGACAACAGGCAGTCTGGGCGGGGCGTTGACTGTCAAAAATCTAAACTGAGGTCGCTTAATTCTCTTCAGTTTGTGGTAGGTTGGAGTTGTTCCCAGATTGCCCTGCAGGTCCCAAAAGGACTTGTAGTGTGAGGGGAAAGCCCCACAGGGAAAAGCTGAAGGTCAACATTGGCTGAGACCTGTCAAACGTTATCTGAACACCAACTATCCTCACTTGAGAAAGCATGAGCCTAGCCAGTGTCCTGAGCATGTTGGGACAGGCTGCAATGCTCGTCTGCACCACGTCACAAGGCTGGGCGGGCCCCTCCTCTGAGAGCCCAGGACACGGAGCTGCGACACTGGTCTGATTCACCTTCTAGCTCTCAGTTGCCAGCCAACAGTCTCCACTTCCTCTAGTTTAATACTCGGAGTCAGGGTACTTTCCAAAGTGACTCACACCAGAGATGTCTGTCCACAGCTTCGCTTAGAACCCGGGTAGAAGCCTCTCTTAAATACTAAGGCTGGAACAGTAGTGACTCCAGAAAGGGGACTGTCAGGGTGGCTCAATTAAGAGCCCAAACACAACCCTTTGTTGTGACTGGGAGTGACTAATATGCTAATGTCATGACTACTGGGTGGTGCTTAGTCCGCTCTTCAATGCCTGACTGCTTTAAGGATAACTTCAACACCCAAACCACCATTTCCTTAGACCTGCATCCCACCACCAAACAGCTTTCCTCCAAAGACCGTCCAACCAGGGGTGCTCATGAAGCTCCAAGGAACATCTCATGATTAACAAAATGAAAAACAAAATGAAAGTGAATTGAATTAGAATTTTTTGAAAAAAGAATTTGTAGAAAACATTCATGATTTTTGTGAGATGAAGGCATAAATCAGATTAGGGAGACTAGTGAGGTTTAATTTTGGTTTAGTTAAATGAATTATCACTGGAGAAGAATGACCTCAGATTTTGTTACCTCAAAGAGAAATTCCAGCACATGGAGTGTTTTCATTTGGCATCAATTCAGGGATAGAGAGAATGGACATCCTGAAAATGCACAAGAGTTCAAGGGATCTGAAGTAGACTGTAGGCAAAAAATAGTGGCCAATGTGAGTAAAATGTCCATTTGAGCATGGTTGTGGTGATGAAACAAGCAGTTCAAGGGAAGGAAGAATGTTGCTTTTAGATGCTCAGCATCGCATTCTCCTCCACAAGGGGACTCTTGCTGGAACCAAAGAAGGAGAGGACAGACAGAAATGTGGAGTTGTCCCGGGAATCACGGTCGCATGTGAGGGGAAACACAAGCGACTCAGACAAGCATGATGAAATGGGGCCGAAACCCACGGTTCAGTCTTCCGCCTCCAATTCCGAACCCCCTGACAGGTGCCTTATCCCCGCTTAAGCACACCACCCCCACCTCTGGCTCTTTTCAAGCTCGACACCCCCCTTCAAAGAGGCCCACAGGCGGGCGGATACAGCCGTCGTCTTCCCGCAGAGGGCCACCAGAAGCCGGCCAGCCGGGGAAGCCGGCCGGGAAGCAGCAGCCGTGGCGGCACACGGGGGAGAAGTCGCGTGGGAGAGCGCAGCAGGCGCGGACGTGGAGAGGGGGCGGGGGGGGGGGGTAGGGAGGTGGCCAGTGCGGCGGGGGACGGGAGCGAGAGGGGCAGTGGGGCAGTGGCAGGAGGAACTCGAGAGCCGAGGCGGGCCACTGGAGGGACCGGCCGGAGAGGGGAGAACACTGGGGGAGAGAGGACAGACTGGTTGGGGAAGGGACGTACACGCAGAAGAGAGACCGAAGACTCTGGGGGTTAGAGACGCGGAAGGGTAGGTGTGGCGGGGCAAAGATCTCCCTTTTCAGCTCCTGGAGGTCTCGAGCCGAGACCCCGGTCCGCTACGGTCTTTCCGCAGGTCAGTTCTTTGGGGTTCATTTAGAGTTTGGGGTTTTTTTTTAGGGTTTATGGATTTGTTTGTTTGCTTGTTTGTTTACGGCGTGTATTTCTGTTTATTTATAGAGAGAGAGACAAAGTAAAAACATTTTACATTTTAAGGAGAGGACAGTGAGAGCTTCACAATTTCACTGTGAACAGTAGTCTCAACTCCACAAAAGTTAGAAAGTACCCATCTAAATCTGCATTCTTTATTTCTTGTTTTAGTTTTTCAAAAGCAGGCTTGCCTTTCAGGGAGTACAAATTAAATTAACATGGTGGCTAAACTAAGTAAATAAACTAAACTAAAAGTTAGCTGGCTCAGTGGATTGAGAAGCAGTCCAAGAAACGGGAGATCCTGGGTTCAAATGTGGTCTCAGACATTTCCTATCTCTCTGACCCGGGTAAGTCATTTAGCCCCCATTGACTAGCCCTTACTGCTCTTCAGCTTTGGAACTAATACACAGTATTGATTCTAAGAAAGAAGATCAGGATTCAAAAAAATTAAGCTAACAGTAACTCAGATACTTGTCTTAAATCTTCAGATTTTTTTTTTCCCCGATGCTATCTAGAGATGATTATAAGAGTAAAGTCAATGTAGGCAAAATGAAATTTTGAGCAGAATCAATGGCAAAAAAATGGCAAAAGGGAATTTGAATATGACAAGTTTTCCTCTTATTTTTCTAAGGAAAGTACTTAAGTCAGTCCTGCGTTCAACCTCAGGAGAATTTCAAATGCTGCCAAAACAGAAAAAATGAAAAAGCTAAAGGCTGACTAGAGTAATGTTTTGTCTTAAAAACCAATTATGATGAAGATTATCTGTGCTTCATGCTAAGAATGTGTTCTAATTTGTAACAGCACTATTGGCCATCTTCACTTCCCACAACCTCTTATTAATGTTCTATTGCCTTGGAGACCAACTCAAGTTGACCCATTAAAACTGTCATCCTGGAATAAAGAGTCAGTGACATGAGAACCCCATTTCCTGGCACACTCAAGAAATTACTGTTTAAAGAGGCTTACCAGCTGCTGGAGGATTCAGATTCTTGGTGGCATTAAAATGCAGGACTACCAAAGTCATGGATGAAAATGAAGGTCCCTTGAGCTAGAGGAGCTTTCTTGCAGAAGGCATCCTTCCCACACACATACGGTGCTCACCAAAAATATAACTGATGCATGTTTTAAAAAGGGAAAATATGTGTAAATATCAGCCATGGCTTAATAGAGGATCCCCTCTAAAACGGCTGAGTGAGTTTGAGCCTCTGGCAGCAGAAACCAGCTCAAAGGAAGTAAAGAGATCAGGAAGTTGCTAAGCTTAAGTCTTCTTCCTGTAGAAGCCCCTCCCTCTTCTCACCAGCTCTTGTTAGACTGCTACAGGCTCATGGGACTCTCTTCTCCACTTCAGAGAGGTGGAGGGAGGTTCTACACAGGGGTGGAGGGAGGTTCTAAACAGGGGTGGAGGGAGGTCCTACGCAAAGTGTTCCTGGCACTGAGGAGACCTCAAGCCCATTTATAAAAGGCATGAGATTTATTCAGGCTACTCAAAAGAGGCTAGCTGATGTCTTATGCCATGTTATGCCATGCATTTTGTGAGTGTTAAAACATGGAAGTGGCCATTTGCCAAGGACCCAGAGTATCCAGTGACTTCAGGATGTCATGGGGGCTGGCTTTATATGGATTTCACCAGGACTCCAAGGACAATCTAAGGGCATAGCAGGCAACAAGGGTGAAAGTGGGAGGCACTCCTCTGGACTCCCCCACCTTGCCTCACAAAACTGGCTCCTCCCTCTCGGAGCCCCCTAAAGCCTCTGTTTAAGCAGAGTCCTCACCCCAACTCATTGCCTCTGTAGCTCTCTCTGAGGTGAGAGAAGCCACAAGGTAGGAAGATAGAGACAGGATAGAAGTTTTGATACCACGAGGGAAGTGACGGAGTCCTGATAGAGATATGAGGTGTTCAGGATGAGCCTTTATTAATTATCAATGAGCCACAGCTAAGCTCTGATCAAAGGACCAATTCAGTAGGCTATTCCAGTCCTGAGATCCATTCCACGCAGGTCAGAGAGGTGAATAGAGAAAGATTAAAGATGGAGCTTGGCCAGGGGCCAAGCTCCTGCAAGGACAGCCATCAGGTAGCCTGAAAGAGAAGGAGCGCAGAGAGCAGAGGGCAGAGGGCAGAGAGCAGAGAGAAGGAAGGCGGAGCCTGCTGGGCTAGATATAGTTTTTGATATGCAAATATACACAGTACATAGGGATGATTCTCATTGGTTAATGACAAGGCATAGGTGTGGTTTCTCTTGACCAGGTGAGAACAAAGAAACCTGTTTTCCCGCCTAACCTGGGAGAAGCTGGGGTCAAGGGTCAGAGGCCTTCCCAGCCATGAGCACTACTGAGCATGCCCAAGACTGAGCAATCTGCACATACTGTGTTCCCCTTGCCCCTAGTTAGGAGTGGACTGCTACATCTCCCCCTTTTTGTTTTACACACAAATGAATAGTGTAATATCAAAATGTAGCAACATTACAGCATTAACAAATACAAACACTCTGGTGCATAATCATATTCTGATACAGAGATGAAAAACCTGTCCTGATTGTATAACTTAGATATCCCAATCAAGAATGAACATCAGCATGAACTGATTCAGTGATCAATCTTAAAAATTCCCAAACTGATCTTTCTATCTGCCTGTCTGCATTTCAGGATCTATGCAACAGTCTTAGTAGATATAAAAATGTTAAGAAAATAATTTCCACGCTACTGATCC
The DNA here is from genome assembly GCF_027887165.1 of Monodelphis domestica. NCBI lineage: Eukaryota > Metazoa > Chordata > Mammalia > Didelphimorphia > Didelphidae > Monodelphis > Monodelphis domestica. The sequence goes on along the minus strand of NC_077232.1, from coordinate 128,098,442 downwards.
TGGTCTAATGAGGTAGAACTCTATGATTCACATGACAGGTGCAATAACCAAACATGCCACCATTCACAGTCTGGACTATCAGAAGTTGTCCGCCTTTTCAACAGTTAGCAAAATACTATCCCTGGAGATGAAGGATAAGTCCTTCCTATCTGCATCTTGGGGATCTTTCCGTGCTCACTGCCAGATGCCTGCCACATAGGAAACTGGTTGGTGGCTCGATGCCAGGACATCCAGCGACTGAGGGTGTCAGTACGCCATGTCTCTGCATTTCCCAACCTCAAACATCCATTTCACATGGAAAATGTAACCGTGGCTGAGGCTGTCTGGTCCATAATGAAAGATTCATTATGATTCCCCTTACATGCAATCAGACATCACTCTCCAGTATGGTCATCTGAAAATTAACAATTGCTGTCATGTTCTCATGTTCACCGACTGTTAGGTGACTGTAATTCTAGAAATCTTTGCACCTTCACAATTCTGGATCAGAGCATTAACAGTACCTTCCTTGTACTTAAAAATTCTGGCCTTAATAGTGTAAAAGAAAAAAATCAAGGTTGATCAATCAAGAGTGACTTTAAAAATTTTCCTCTAAAAATATAAATACTGATCTCTATAAGATTCCTCTTCCTTTTCTTTTTGTTTATGTGTTGGGAGAGATCCCTTCAAAGAAAAACATCCTCTCTTAACAATTCTGGAGGATCATGTTATCACATGTCAAATGATCTTAGAAAATCAATCCTGGGAACCTGATCCCAAAATTAATACAAGATTCTCTTGGCTCTTGGCTCACAGTCTATGTGGTATCTTTGAAACTGAGCCAATATGAAATATCAGAACTTACATTCCCAATGATTTCTAATTCCTGATCTAAATAGATCAAAATTCGCCTTGTATAGGAACATAATTTTGCACCATTACAGGCTTTGCAAAAACATCAATACATCAATCACAGTGCAAATTTTTAACAAATACCAATATTCCCATCCATTTTACATTCTCAATTGTAGCTTAAATAACCATGATGGTGATAATGAAGTAATATTTCAAGTTCTGACTGCATATTCCTAATGTCTTCCTTATTTTAAATCTCTGCTTGTATAAATAAATCCCTCAATATGATAACCAAGCCTATACCATTACCAATATTTGCAAAATTCATTCCACCAAACCAATGTTTGGGTGAATAGAAGCTTAAGTTGTTTCCCATGTAGAAACAATTTCTACAGTTTCTTGTACCTACAGCATTTGACATAGCTTTTTCATTCCTAATTGTCAGTGTATAATATTCAATGTGCTTTTTTCTACAAGCTTATCTGTGCCTATTGTGTCATGTTTTCAATCCATACTCCAAAACAGTAAAACTTAGATTATACTTTGCCCTTGCTCCATGTTTTTGTGCAATAATAATTTTTTCCACCTAGGAGAGACAATGACTGCGCGTCCACAGAAATTGTCAAACCTAGAGCCCTCAGTTTTTCATGAGGTCTTACTTCCATATACCAGAACGTCTTCCAGTATATGAAAGGGAAGCCAATAGATCCCGAATCCAGCGGCCGTCTGAATTCTGGGACTGTTGGAGGAGAGCAAGACATTTTTCCTATTAAGATATTACCCACAAAGACAGGGTATCAGGAGTAATGGTTAACAATGGTATTAACACTTAACTACTGCTATGGTAGTCAGCCCTTAATGTAATGTCAGGAACATAATCTTTGCCTGGATGTCAATGATCTCTTACAATAACTCGGGTTCCTGATTAAAGATTTCCTAGTGTCTTTTCCCTGATCTCTCATTCTTTCTCGAGAGTAACATCAGTGTCATCTGTCCATTAAACCTGTCTGTGCAGCATTTTCTGCTTAGCACCTCATTTTTGATGTCAGAGGTATCAGATCTATGCTATGAATGAAAGTTTTCTATCTCCTACTCTTTGGAGAGTCCTACCAAGGTCTATACCCTTGTTGATAACAGCATTTCTTACAATACAAGTGGTAGCTTTACAATGCATACAATTCATAATGCATACAAAATTCCCTTTGACAGTATCATATACAAAATACAAGGTATACTTTAGTAGCTAGACAATTTGTAGCTATTTCATCTCAATCCCATCGCAAAGTCTTTGGCATGTGGGATGTATCTGGTGTCTTGTACAGACACAAGTGTGATTTAGTCCTTCTGAGTTAGCATACTTGATGTTGCTCTGGGTACCCCATCTCAATGGATGTCAGCATGACAAGTGTCCATCAGTGGCCTAATAGCCAATGTCTCTAATAGTGTAATGTCATTGTTCTAGAGTGATATTAGTCACCAAAGAAGTGTCCTTCCAGCGTGTCTGGATTGTGGCTGGCATGTAGGTAGCTGATGCCATCACCTTCCGTCTGCTTCTCTTCCTGGTCTGTATCAGCTGGTATGAAGCATGACGTGGGTGACCAGATGTTTTCATTATCTGTGAACATATAAACAAGACCTCGACCCAACATTATCATCCCCTTGGGTCCCTTACAGTCTCAATATCTTGATGATTTTTAACCCAATTCAGGTATCTCACACAATGTGATCTTTATCATTAAATTCAATATTGATTATTACAAAGCTTTAACTTATATTCTTTCTGGGGTGTAGAAGAGATAGATGATTAGTGATATCATATCCACCTCTTTCTTTATGAAAGTGGAACAGTCACAGCTTAACAAAATTGACTTCTAGATAAGTCTGATTCTAATAAAGACATGTTGTTTGCAAATATAATGTACCCTTTAAGATCATAATCATCAGTACATTTTGGATAGTAATACCCTTTTTGTGCTACAAGTGGGCAGCATTCCTTATACTGTCATAATATTCCCAATTATACCCTTTTGATAGTTGATCAAATTTGGCTAACATGGAACAATTCCAATAATGTCATTTCAAGTTACACATTGTACCAATACCATTCAAAATTTTCAGGCATGTAATAGAGTTAGATCTTTTACCAAATACCCATATATTCCCAGAACAGAATATCTGTTAGTGACTCAATGATACTCTTCTGCATGTACATTGTTTCTCATACAATTGCATGTGTGTGTGTATAGTGTGTTAAACCTGCCTATAGGGCAGCCTTTACAGTCCATGTGCTGCTTTTCTGGTGTCCTGTGCCAGACACCTCTGCCTTCTATCCTTCTTGCGGGCAGATTTTCTTGCCATCAGATGCTCTTAATCATCTTCCATGGACTCCATGTATCTGAGAAAGTAAACAGAAAACCTCGACCCCAAATGAAAGCCTCATTGGGTCTTAGAAAGTTAGAAAGTGACAGAACATATATACCTTCAGTTTTGGAACCTTGGGGCTCATGAATTCCTTTGAGCTCTTTGTACCATAGCTTGCATGTAAGCCATGAGCTATGCAATTTAGCCTTTGCATTGCTGTTAAAAGCCCTGCCATTCCAAGCTGTTTGGAATAGACAGTTGTGCACAGTTATTCATAAAATCTGCAATCACTTTGCTCACTACTTCATTTGAGCTTGAACCCATAAACCAGGAGAGTAAGTATCTCCCATCACTTTTCACAGTTCAACCTTTGTGCCAGGAGCAAACTGAAATGCACCTTTTTGCTCCAAAATATACAGTGGATGTCTATCAGGGGTGAAATTAATCCACAGCAGTTTGCATTGATAAGCGATATCACCTGCTTGTTCAGGATATAGATGTACCATAGATCTGGCCCTCTGCTAGAGCAGAGAATGCCAGCAGCTGTGTGTTCAAAACAGCATGTATAGATGCTTAAATATTTGCTTTTTCAAATCCATAATCAGAAAAATATCATTCTATAAATCACTTATGAATTGACCCATGTGTGCTGGGATCTTAAGTCTTTGTCTGCCTGCACACAATTTTTGCTTTTTGAAAAATTTCCACCTTGTGCAGTTATTAAAATTATAGCATTGTCTTATGCTAGAAAAATGTGCACAGAATTATCAAACAATTGCACAGAAGTTGTTATTTCTGAACTACTGCCCTTAGCTTCATAACTGAAAAGATCTTAATACTGTGACTAAAATCATTACTTTCATCTGCTAATTCTGCAAATCTTCACTGCAGAAGTAATTCAAATTATGCCAGTAACCTTTGAATTTGCCTTATTATCATAGGTCTCTTTTCAATATCATGATCAGCTTCAATATCTGCAATTTTAATACATGATAGTATTGCCTCTTTCAAATCCTTAATAAATTACTGTACTGAGTAACAGAGTTCCTGATAACCTTAATAATTAACCACTGGTAAACAGATTGAATCCTTCTAACCATGCTTTTACCCTGCTGAGCATGTGTCTTAATTTTCCATAGTAAAAGCTATTCTAATTATAAATCATTTGCTTTCTGGATACAGGTATGTTAATATGCCCAGTAAAAAAGTTTCTGAACTGCAAACAGGCTGTTTGAATAAGCTCTGCTCAAGATTCCTCCTGTTGCTTTATGTCCTGCTTAGAAAAGTGTTAATAATTCCTCCATGGTTAAAATTAGAAAGCCCTAGAAATTCCTTTAAATCATATTCCAATTCATGCTTATTATATCTTAGTATTAAATTTTTTCTTCTAGCCAATTACAGCCTTAGTGATAAAACTTGCAACCTCAGTTGCTCTGATGCTATCTTCCACGTGGCTCAAGCCACGTGGCCAGTAGAGAAAAAACATTTCAAGCTGCTTCAGATTTAAGCCCAAACCTTAAAAGTTTTCTGTTTGCACTTTAATTACCTTGAGATATATACCAAAATGTCTCTACAGATAAAACATTTCTAGTCCTGATATTCTGTGGCATATAACAAAAGTCAGAGAAAGATTTTTTAATTCTCCTTTTTTAACTTCCTTTATCAAAAAATATAAGCAGACATTCCTTTATAAGTTTGCCTATCCAACCTAAACTAAAATTCAAATTCCCAAATCTTACTTTACTGTATTTGCAATCGCCCAGGTAAAGCCTGCCTTTACCTGGCTGGACCTCAAACAAAAGAGTTCCTAGGAGCTTTTTCACATGCTAAATGAGTTTGGAGGCTTGCTTGTTTAAAAAAAATCTTCTGCCTTTGGTTACAGAATGGCAATATCTTTTTACAACTTAGGCTGTTCCGAATTTAACCTAATTCAGGATTATTACCTTGATTCCTTAATTGTGCTGAGACCTACGGTTTTATTAGAAAAAAAAATTTTTTGTTTTTTATCCGTTTTTTCCAAGTAATTCTGATCTTTTAAATGCCCCGCTTTCAGTTAAAGCAACCATTTCCTGATAGGCCTTTCAAATGCATCTGAGTCCGACCTCTCCTGAAAAGGCACAGGGAGTTTCTTGTAAAGATTAGCTTGCAGAACTTTTGAAATAAGAAGTGCTTAAGAAAGAACTCCTTAGCATTCTGCAGCAGTTTCTGCCTTGCGTCTTCGCTAGGCTTTTCCGCTTTTGCGTATGAATAGCAGGTAAATTTGACTTTGCTTTCCTGATGAAATTTTAACTCCTGCTTTTTCTTTTCCCAGTTGCTCCTTTTGAAATTCACTAGGCTCTAGCAACTGTTTGTTTCAGACTGAGAGTTCTCAAGTTCTCAATCGCCCCTAGTGAGGGTTTCCCTGGGTCAAATGTCCTTTTTCTTCCCCTCCCCCTCAGACCACTCCTCAGGTGTTTCTTAACCTCCGGAGATCCAGGTCCGAGAGAGGAGGCCTCCGACTAGCAGACCCAGGTGGGGGAGGGAAACTGCACCTCCCTGACAGAGATAGTTTAAGAATCCCTCTCTGACCGATCCTGTGCTTCCCTCATCCTGATTCCATCTCAGGCAATTAAGCTCTTGAGACTTCCATTTCTCCCCCATCAAGCTACGACATTAAGAGTCGAGCAGGGTTCAGAGGGGAGACCCACCTCAAGCAGAGGAGGACTTACCGTCCTTGGCCAGAGGATCGGCAACCTTCCTGGACTTCCGGCACCCGCCTACTATTAGCCTCGTGTCCTCGAACGCGTTCTCCCATTCGCTGTGTGAAATAAAAGAGTTGAAAGCCACGAGAGTGCTAGGAGTGGGCCCTAAGCACGTGGGCGCCATTTGTAGCTCTCTCAGAGGTGAGAGAAGCCACAAGGTAGGAAGATAGAGACAGGATAGAAGTTTTGATACCACGAGGGAAGTGACGGAGTCCTGATAGAGATATGAGGTGTTCAGGATGAGCCTTTATTAATTATCAATGAGCCACAGCTAAGCTCTGATCAAAGGACCAATTCAGTAGGCTATTCCAGTCCTGAGATCCATTCCACGCAGGTCAGAGAGGTGAATAGAGAAAGATTAAAGATGGAGCTTGGCCAGGGGCCAAGCTCCTGCAAGGACAGCCATCAGGTAGCCTGAAAGAGAAGGAGCGCAGAGAGCAGAGGGCAGAGGGCAGAGAGCAGAGAGAAGGAAGGCGGAGCCTGCTGGGCTAGATATAGTTTTTGATATGCAAATATACACAGTACATAGGGATGATTCTCATTGGTTAATGACAAGGCATAGGTGTGGTTTCTCTTGACCAGGTGAGAACAAAGAAACCTGTTTTCCCGCCTAACCTGGGAGAAGCTGGGGTCAAGGGTCAGAGGCCTTCCCAGCCATGAGCACTACTGAGCATGCCCAAGACTGAGCAATCTGCACATACTGTGTTCCCCTTGCCCCTAGTTAGGAGTGGACTGCTACAGCCATCCATGTCTTCCTTTGCCACCAGACTGCTGTCTCCTGGACTGCTCCTTCATTTCCCCACCTCCTCCACTAAAGCTGCCTTTTAGGTGTTATCTTCCCCAGTAGAAGGGAGCCTCCTTGACAGCAGGGACTCCATGCTTCTATTTGTTTTCCCAACAATGAGTGCCATGTCTGACCCCTAGCAAGTACTTTTGGTCAAAAAATGATTCTTTTGGACAGGAAAAAACAAAACAAAACAAAAAACTTACACACAAAGAATGAAGCCAGTCATTTTATTCATACCATTCTGCTCCAAGCCCACTCTAAAGCTTCTTGGCTGAGGAGTTTCTCAAAATCCTGGCTTGCCTGTTTCCCTCCATTTACACAGGCCGGCTAGTTAGATGTGTGCTTTTCCCAGTTCTCCATTTTCTCTTCATTCCAATGTGCACTTCCACGCTGTTCAGAGGGCTATGTTAAGTCTTTTCTTTGACAAGGTGGGAGATAGATATCGATATGGTTTCATTCATTCATCATAGCACAGTAGAATGGCCTGATGCTTGGGATGAAAATTTCTGTAAGGATTCCCCAGTTGAGGGACCTTTCCTTTGGAACCAGGAATCTGTAATACTCCGGAGTATATTCAGCCATGTTGCTCCAAGGAAGTCATTACTTCTTCTTCCGTGCACCGTGTATTGCATAACAGCCAAACTCTAATGGCTTAGGATAGAGGAAGATATGTGTGAGGTGACTAGACAACAGGCAGTCTGGGCGGGGCGTTGACTGTCAAAAATCTAAACTGAGGTCGCTTAATTCTCTTCAGTTTGTGGTAGGTTGGAGTTGTTCCCAGATTGCCCTGCAGGACCCAAAAGGACTTGTAGTGTGAGGGGAAAGCCCCACAGGGAAAAGCTGAAGGTCAACATTGGCTGAGACCTGTCAAACGTTATCTGAACACCAACTATCCTCACTTGAGAAAGCATGAGCCTAGCCAGTGTCCTGAGCATGTTGGGACAGGCTGCAATGCTCGTCTGCACCACGTCACAAGGCTGGGCGGGCCCCTCCTCTGAGAGCCCAGGACACGGAGCTGCGACACTGGTCTGATTCACCTTCTAGCTCTCAGTTGCCAGTCAACAGTCTCCACTTCCTCTAGTTTAATACTCGGAGTCAGGGTACTTTCCAAAGTGACTCACACCAGAGATGTCTGTCCACAGCTTCGCTTAGAACCCGGGTAGAAGCCTCTCTTAAATACTAAGGCTGGAACAGTAGTGACTCCAGAAAGGGGACTGTCAGGGTGGCTCAATTAAGAGCCCAAACACAACCCTTTGTTGTGACTGGGAGTGACTAATATGCTAATGTCATGACTACTGGGTGGTGCTTAGTCCGCTCTTCAATGCCTGACTGCTTTAAGGATAACTTCAACACCCAAACCACCATTTCCTTAGACCTGCATCCCACCACCAAACAGCTTTCCTCCAAAGACCGTCCAACCAGGGGTGCTCATGAAGCTCCAAGGAACATCTCATGATTAACAAAATGAAAAACAAAATGAAAGTGAATTGAATTAGAATTTTTTGAAAAAAGAATTTGTAGAAAACATTCATGATTTTTGTGAGATGAAGGCATAAATCAGATTAGGGAGACTAGTGAGGTTTAATTTTGGTTTAGTTAAATGAATTATCACTGGAGAAGAATGACCTCAGATTTTGTTACCTCAAAGAGAAATTCCAGCACATGGAGTGTTTTCATTTGGCATCAATTCAGGGATAGAGAGAATGGACATCCTGAAAATGCACAAGAGTTCAAGGGATCTGAAGTAGACTGTAGGCAAAAAATAGTGGCCAATGTGAGTAAAATGTCCATTTGAGCATGGTTGTGGTGATGAAACGAGCAGTTCAAGGGAAGGAAGAATGTTGCTTTTAGATGCTCAGCATCGCATTCTCCTCCACAAGGGGACTCTTGCTGGAACCAAAGAAGGAGAGGACAGACAGAAATGTGGAGTTGTCCCGGGAATCACGGTCGCATGTGAGGGGAAACACAAGCGACTCAGACAAGCATGATGAAATGGGGCCGAAACCCACGGTTCAGTCTTCCGCCTCCAATTCCGAACCCCCTGACAGGTGCCTTATCCCCGCTTAAGCACACCACCCCCACCTCTGGCTCTTTTCAAGCTCGACACCCCCCTTCAAAGAGGCCCACAGGCGGGCGGATACAGCCGTCGTCTTCCCGCAGAGGGCCACCAGAAGCCGGCCAGCCGGGGAAGCCGGCCGGGAAGCAGCAGCCGTGGCGGCACACGGGGGAGAAGTCGCGTGGAAGAGCGCAGCAGGCGCGGACGTGGAGAGGGGGCGGGGGGGGGGGGGTAGGGAGGTGGCCAGTGCGGCGGGGGACGGGAGCGAGAGGGGCAGTGGGGCAGTGGCAGGAGGAACTCGAGAGCCGAGGCGGGCCACTGGAGGGACCGGCCGGAGAGGGGAGAACACTGGGGGAGAGAGGACAGACTGGTTGGGGAAGGGACGTACACGCAGAAGAGAGACCGAAGACTCTGGGGGTTAGAGACGCGGAAGGGTAGGTGTGGCGGGGCAAAGATCTCCCTTTTCAGCTCCTGGAGGTCTCGAGCCGAGACCCCGGTCCGCTACGGTCTTTCCGCAGGTCAGTTCTTTGGGGTTCATTTAGAGTTTGGGGTTTTTTTTTAGGGTTTATGGATTTGTTTGTTTGCTTGTTTGTTTACGGCGTGTATTTCTGTTTATTTATAGAGAGAGAGACAAAGTAAAAACATTTTACATTTTAAGGAGAGGACAGTGAGAGCTTCACAATTTCACTGTGAACAGTAGTCTCAACTCCACAAAAGTTAGAAAGTACCCATCTAAATCTGCATTCTTTATTTCTTGTTTTAGTTTTTCAAAAGCAGGCTTGCCTTTCAGGGAGTACAAATTAAATTAACATGGTGGCTAAACTAAGTAAATAAACTAAACTAAAAGTTAGCTGGCTCAGTGGATTGAGAAGCAGTCCAAGAAACGGGAGATCCTGGGTTCAAATGTGGTCTCAGACATTTCCTATCTCTCTGACCCGGGTAAGTCATTTAGCCCCCATTGACTAGCCCTTACTGCTCTTCAGCTTTGGAACTAATACACAGTATTGATTCTAAGAAAGAAGATCAGGATTCAAAAAAATTAAGCTAACAGTAACTCAGATACTTGTCTTAAATCTTCAGATTTTTTTTTTCCCCGATGCTATCTAGAGATGATTATAAGAGTAAAGTCAATGTAGGCAAAATGAAATTTTGAGCAGAATCAATGGCAAAAAAATGGCAAAAGGGAATTTGAATATGACAAGTTTTCCTCTTATTTTTCTAAGGAAAGTACTTAAGTCAGTCCTGCGTTCAACCTCAGGAGAATTTCAAATGCTGCCAAAACAGAAAAAATGAAAAAGCTAAAGGCTGACTAGAGTAATGTTTTGTCTTAAAAACCAATTATGATGAAGATATCTGTGCTTCATGCTAAGAATGTGTTCTAATTTGTAACAGCACTATTGGCCATCTTCACTTCCCACAACCTCTTATTAATGTTCTATTGCCTTGGAGACCAACTCAAGTTGACCCATTAAAACTGTCATCCTGGAATAAAGAGTCAGTGACATGAGAACCCCATTTCCTGGCACACTCAAGAAATTACTGTTTAAAGAGGCTTACCAGCTGCTGGAGGATTCAGATTCTTGGTGGCATTAAAATGCAGGACTACCAAAGTCATGGATGAAAATGAAGGTCCCTTGAGCTAGAGGAACTTTCTTGCAGAAGGCATCCTTCCCACACACATACGGTGCTCACCAAAAATATAACTGATGCATGTTTTAAAAAGGGAAAATATGTGTAAATATCAGCCATGGCTTAATAGAGGATCCCCTCTAAAACGGCTGAGTGAGTTTGAGCCTCTGGCAGCAGAAACCAGCTCAAAGGAAGTAAAGAGATCAGGAAGTTGCTAAGCTTAAGTCTTCTTCCTGTAGAAGCCCCTCCCTCTTCTCACCAGCTCTTGTTAGACTGCTACAGGCTCATGGGACTCTCTTCTCCACTTCAGAGAGGTGGAGGGAGGTTCTACACAGGGGTGGAGGGAGGTTCTAAACAGGGGTGGAGGGAGGTCCTACGCAAAGTGTTCCTGGCACTGAGGAGACCTCAAGCCCATTTATAAAAGGCATGAGATTTATTCAGGCTACTCAAAAGAGGCTAGCTGATTTCTTATGCCATGTTATGCCATGCATTTTGTGAGTGTTAAAACATGGAAGTGGCCATTTGCCAAGGACCCAGAGTATCCAGTGACTTCAGGATGTCATGGGGGCTGGCTTTATATGGATTTCACCAGGACTCCAAGGACAATCTAAGGGCATAGCAGGCAACAAGGGTGAAAGTGGGAGGCACTCCTCTGGACTCCCCCACCTTGCCTCACAAAACTGGCTCCTCCCTCTCGGAGCCCCCTAAAGCCTCTGTTTAAGCAGAGTCCTCACCCCAACTCATTGCCATCCATGTCTTCCTTTGCCACCAGACTGCTGTCTCCTGGACTGCTCCTTCATTTCCCCACCTCCTCCACTAAAGCTGCCTTTTAGGTGTTATCTTCCCCAGTAGAAGGGAGCCTCCTTGACAGCAGGGACTCCATGCTTCTATTTGTTTTCCCAACAATGAGTGCCATGTCTGACCCCTAGCAAGTACTTTTGGTCAAAAAATGATTCTTTTGGACAGGAAAAAACAAAACAAAACAAAAAACTTACACACAAAGAATGAAGCCAGTCATTTTATTCATACCATTCTGCTCCAAGCCCACTCTAAAGCTTCTTGGCTGAGGAGTTTCTCAAAATCCTGGCTTGCCTGTTTCCCTCCATTTACACAGGCCGGCTAGTTAGATGTGTGCTTTTCCCAGTTCTCCATTTTCTCTTCATTCCAATGTGCACTTCCACGCTGTTCAGAGGGCTATGTTAAGTCTTTTCTTTGACAAGGTGGGAGATAGATATCGATATGGTTTCATTCATTCATCATAGCACAGTAGAATGGCCTGATGCTTGGGATGAAAATTTCTGTAAGGATTCCCCAGTTGAGGGACCTTTCCTTTGGAACCAGGAATCTGTAATACTCCGGAGTATATTCAGCCATGTTGCTCCAAGGAAGTCATTACTTCTTCTTCCGTGCACCGTGTATTGCATAACAGCCAAACTCTAATGGCTTAGGATAGAGGAAGATATGTGTGAGGTGACTAGACAACAGGCAGTCTGGGCGGGGCGTTGACTGTCAAAAATCTAAACTGAGGTCGCTTAATTCTCTTCAGTTTGTGGTAGGTTGGAGTTGTTCCCAGATTGCCCTGCAGGACCCAAAAGGACTTGTAGTGTGAGGGGAAAGCCCCACAGGGAAAAGCTGAAGGTCAACATTGGCTGAGACCTGTCAAACGTTATCTGAACACCAACTATCCTCACTTGAGAAAGCATGAGCCTAGCCAGTGTCCTGAGCATGTTGGGACAGGCTGCAATGCTCGTCTGCACCACGTCACAAGGCTGGGCGGGCCCCTCCTCTGAGAGCCCAGGACACGGAGCTGCGACACTGGTCTGATTCACCTTCTAGCTCTCAGTTGCCAGTCAACAGTCTCCACTTCCTCTAGTTTAATACTCGGAGTCAGGGTACTTTCCAAAGTGACTCACACCAGAGATGTCTGTCCACAGCTTCGCTTAGAACCCGGGTAGAAGCCTCTCTTAAATACTAAGGCTGGAACAGTAGTGACTCCAGAAAGGGGACTGTCAGGGTGGCTCAATTAAGAGCCCAAACACAACCCTTTGTTGTGACTGGGAGTGACTAATATGCTAATGTCATGACTACTGGGTGGTGCTTAGTCCGCTCTTCAATGCCTGACTGCTTTAAGGATAACTTCAACACCCAAACCACCATTTCCTTAGACCTGCATCCCACCACCAAACAGCTTTCCTCCAAAGACCGTCCAACCAGGGGTGCTCATGAAGCTCCAAGGAACATCTCATGATTAACAAAATGAAAAACAAAATGAAAGTGAATTGAATTAGAATTTTTTGAAAAAAGAATTTGTAGAAAACATTCATGATTTTTGTGAGATGAAGGCATAAATCAGATTAGGGAGACTAGTGAGGTTTAATTTTGGTTTAGTTAAATGAATTATCACTGGAGAAGAATGACCTCAGATTTTGTTACCTCAAAGAGAAATTCCAGCACATGGAGTGTTTTCATTTGGCATCAATTCAGGGATAGAGAGAATGGACATCCTGAAAATGCACAAGAGTTCAAGGGATCTGAAGTAGACTGTAGGCAAAAAATAGTGGCCAATGTGAGTAAAATGTCCATTTGAGCATGGTTGTGGTGATGAAACGAGCAGTTCAAGGGAAGGAAGAATGTTGCTTTTAGATGCTCAGCATCGCATTCTCCTCCACAAGGGGACTCTTGCTGGAACCAAAGAAGGAGAGGACAGACAGAAATGTGGAGTTGTCCCGGGAATCACGGTCGCATGTGAGGGGAAACACAAGCGACTCAGACAAGCATGATGAAATGGGGCCGAAACCCACGGTTCAGTCTTCCGCCTCCAATTCCGAACCCCCTGACAGGTGCCTTATCCCCGCTTAAGCACACCACCCCCACCTCTGGCTCTTTTCAAGCTCGACACCCCCCTTCAAAGAGGCCCACAGGCGGGCGGATACAGCCGTCGTCTTCCCGCAGAGGGCCACCAGAAGCCGGCCAGCCGGGGAAGCCGGCCGGGAAGCAGCAGCCGTGGCGGCACACGGGGGAGAAGTCGCGTGGAAGAGCGCAGCAGGCGCGGACGTGGAGAGGGGGCGGGGGGGGGGGGTAGGGAGGTGGCCAGTGCGGCGGGGGACGGGAGCGAGAGGGGCAGTGGGGCAGTGGCAGGAGGAACTCGAGAGCCGAGGCGGGCCACTGGAGGGACCGGCCGGAGAGGGGAGAACACTGGGGGAGAGAGGACAGACTGGTTGGGGAAGGGACGTACACGCAGAAGAGAGACCGAAGACTCTGGGGGTTAGAGACGCGGAAGGGTAGGTGTGGCGGGGCAAAGATCTCCCTTTTCAGCTCCTGGAGGTCTCGAGCCGAGACCCCGGTCCGCTACGGTCTTTCCGCAGGTCAGTTCTTTGGGGTTCATTTAGAGTTTGGGGTTTTTTTTTAGGGTTTATGGATTTGTTTGTTTGCTTGTTTGTTTACGGCGTGTATTTCTGTTTATTTATAGAGAGAGAGACAAAGTAAAAACATTTTACATTTTAAGGAGAGGACAGTGAGAGCTTCACAATTTCACTGTGAACAGTAGTCTCAACTCCACAAAAGTTAGAAAGTACCCATCTAAATCTGCATTCTTTATTTCTTGTTTTAGTTTTTCAAAAGCAGGCTTGCCTTTCAGGGAGTACAAATTAAATTAACATGGTGGCTAAACTAAGTAAATAAACTAAACTAAAAGTTAGCTGGCTCAGTGGATTGAGAAGCAGTCCAAGAAACGGGAGATCCTGGGTTCAAATGTGGTCTCAGACATTTCCTATCTCTCTGACCCGGGTAAGTCATTTAGCCCCCATTGACTAGCCCTTACTGCTCTTCAGCTTTGGAACTAATACACAGTATTGATTCTAAGAAAGAAGATCAGGATTCAAAAAAATTAAGCTAACAGTAACTCAGATACTTGTCTTAAATCTTCAGATTTTTTTTTTCCCCGATGCTATCTAGAGATGATTATAAGAGTAAAGTCAATGTAGGCAAAATGAAATTTTGAGCAGAATCAATGGCAAAAAAATGGCAAAAGGGAATTTGAATATGACAAGTTTTCCTCTTATTTTTCTAAGGAAAGTACTTAAGTCAGTCCTGCGTTCAACCTCAGGAGAATTTCAAATGCTGCCAAAACAGAAAAAATGAAAAAGCTAAAGGCTGACTAGAGTAATGTTTTGTCTTAAAAACCAATTATGATGAAGATATCTGTGCTTCATGCTAAGAATGTGTTCTAATTTGTAACAGCACTATTGGCCATCTTCACTTCCCACAACCTCTTATTAATGTTCTATTGCCTTGGAGACCAACTCAAGTTGACCCATTAAAACTGTCATCCTGGAATAAAGAGTCAGTGACATGAGAACCCCATTTCCTGGCACACTCAAGAAATTACTGTTTAAAGAGGCTTACCAGCTGCTGGAGGATTCAGATTCTTGGTGGCATTAAAATGCAGGACTACCAAAGTCATGGATGAAAATGAAGGTCCCTTGAGCTAGAGGAACTTTCTTGCAGAAGGCATCCTTCCCACACACATACGGTGCTCACCAAAAATATAACTGATGCATGTTTTAAAAAGGGAAAATATGTGTAAATATCAGCCATGGCTTAATAGAGGATCCCCTCTAAAACGGCTGAGTGAGTTTGAGCCTCTGGCAGCAGAAACCAGCTCAAAGGAAGTAAAGAGATCAGGAAGTTGCTAAGCTTAAGTCTTCTTCCTGTAGAAGCCCCTCCCTCTTCTCACCAGCTCTTGTTAGACTGCTACAGGCTCATGGGACTCTCTTCTCCACTTCAGAGAGGTGGAGGGAGGTTCTACACAGGGGTGGAGGGAGGTTCTAAACAGGGGTGGAGGGAGGTCCTACGCAAAGTGTTCCTGGCACTGAGGAGACCTCAAGCCCATTTATAAAAGGCATGAGATTTATTCAGGCTACTCAAAAGAGGCTAGCTGATTTCTTATGCCATGTTATGCCATGCATTTTGTGAGTGTTAAAACATGGAAGTGGCCATTTGCCAAGGACCCAGAGTATCCAGTGACTTCAGGATGTCATGGGGGCTGGCTTTATATGGATTTCACCAGGACTCCAAGGACAATCTAAGGGCATAGCAGGCAACAAGGGTGAAAGTGGGAGGCACTCCTCTGGACTCCCCCACCTTGCCTCACAAAACTGGCTCCTCCCTCTCGGAGCCCCCTAAAGCCTCTGTTTAAGCAGAGTCCTCACCCCAACTCATTGCCATCCATGTCTTCCTTTGCCACCAGACTGCTGTCTCCTGGACTGCTCCTTCATTTCCCCACCTCCTCCACTAAAGCTGCCTTTTAGGTGTTATCTTCCCCAGTAGAAGGGAGCCTCCTTGACAGCAGGGACTCCATGCTTCTATTTGTTTTCCCAACAATGAGTGCCATGTCTGACCCCTAGCAAGTACTTTTGGTCAAAAAATGATTCTTTTGGACAGGAAAAAACAAAACAAAACAAAAAACTTACACACAAAGAATGAAGCCAGTCATTTTATTCATACCATTCTGCTCCAAGCCCACTCTAAAGCTTCTTGGCTGAGGAGTTTCTCAAAATCCTGGCTTGCCTGTTTCCCTCCATTTACACAGGCCGGCTAGTTAGATGTGTGCTTTTCCCAGTTCTCCATTTTCTCTTCATTCCAATGAGCACTTCCACGCTGTTCAGAGGGCTATGTTAAGTCTTTTCTTTGACAAGGTGGGAGATAGATATCGATATGGTTTCATTCATTCATCATAGCACAGTAGAATGGCCTGATGCTTGGGATGAAAATTTCTGTAAGATTCCCCAGTTGAGGGACCTTTCCTTTGGAACCAGGAATCTGTAATACTCCGGAGTATATTCAGCCATGTTGCTCCAAGGAAGTCATTACTTCTTCTTCCGTGCACCGTGTATTGCATAACAGCCAAACTCTAATGGCTTAGGATAGAGGATGATATGTGTGAGGTGACTAGACAACAGGCAGTCTGGGCGGGGCGTTGACTGTCAAAAATCTAAACTGAGGTCGCTTAATTCTCTTCAGTTTGTGGTAGGTTGGAGTTGTTCCCAGATTGCCCTGCAGGACCCAAAAGGACTTGTAGTGTGAGGGGAAAGCCCCACAGGGAAAAGCTGAAGGTCAACATTGGCTGAGACCTGTCAAACGTTATCTGAACACCAACTATCCTCACTTGAGAAAGCATGAGCCTAGCCAGTGTCCTGAGCATGTTGGGACAGGCTGCAATGCTCGTCTGCACCACGTCACAAGGCTGGGCGGGCCCCTCCTCTGAGAGCCCAGGACACGGAGCTGCGACACTGGTCTGATTCACCTTCTAGCTCTCAGTTGCCAGCCAACAGTCTCCACTTCCTCTAGTTTAATACTCGGAGTCAGGGTACTTTCCAAAGTGACTCACACCAGAGATGTCTGTCCACAGCTTCGCTTAGAACCCGGGTAGAAGCCTCTCTTAAATACTAAGGCTGGAACAGTAGTGACTCCAGAAAGGGGACTGTCAGGGTGGCTCAATTAAGAGCCCAAACACAACCCTTTGTTGTGACTGGGAGTGACTAATATGCTAATGTCATGACTACTGGGTGGTGCTTAGTCCGCTCTTCAATGCCTGACTGCTTTAAGGATAACTTCAACACCCAAACCACCATTTCCTTAGACCTGCATCCCACCACCAAACAGCTTTCCTCCAAAGACCGTCCAACCAGGGGTGCTCATGAAGCTCCAAGGAACATCTCATGATTAACAAAATGAAAAACAAAATGAAAGTGAATTGAATTAGAATTTTTTGAAAAAAGAATTTGTAGAAAACATTCATGATTTTTGTGAGATGAAGGCATAAATCAGATTAGGGAGACTAGTGAGGTTTAATTTTGGTTTAGTTAAATGAATTATCACTGGAGAAGAATGACCTCAGATTTTGTTACCTCAAAGAGAAATTCCAGCACATGGAGTGTTTTCATTTGGCATCAATTCAGGGATAGAGAGAATGGACATCCTGAAAATGCACAAGAGTTCAAGGGATCTGAAGTAGACTGTAGGCAAAAAATAGTGGCCAATGTGAGTAAAATGTCCATTTGAGCATGGTTGTGGTGATGAAACGAGCAGTTCAAGGGAAGGAAGAATGTTGCTTTTAGATGCTCAGCATCGCATTCTCCTCCACAAGGGGACTCTTGCTGGAACCAAAGAAGGAGAGGACAGACAGAAATGTGGAGTTGTCCCGGGAATCACGGTCGCATGTGAGGGGAAACACAAGCGACTCAGACAAGCATGATGAAATGGGGCCGAAACCCACGGTTCAGTCTTCCGCCTCCAATTCCGAACCCCCTGACAGGTGCCTTATCCCCGCTTAAGCACACCACCCCCACCTCTGGCTCTTTTCAAGCTCGACACCCCCCTTCAAAGAGGCCCACAGGCGGGCGGATACAGCCGTCGTCTTCCCGCAGAGGGCCACCAGAAGCCGGCCAGCCGGGGAAGCCGGCCGGGAAGCAGCAGCCGTGGCGGCACACGGGGGAGAAGTCGCGTGGGAGAGCGCAGCAGGCGCGGACGTGGAGAGGGGGCGGGGGGGGGGGTAGGGAGGTGGCCAGTGCGGCGGGGGACGGGAGCGAGAGGGGCAGTGGGGCAGTGGCAGGAGGAACTCGAGAGCCGAGGCGGGCCACTGGAGGGACCGGCCGGAGAGGGGAGAACACTGGGGGAGAGAGGACAGACTGGTTGGGGAAGGGACGTACACGCAGAAGAGAGACCGAAGACTCTGGGGGTTAGAGACGCGGAAGGGTAGGTGTGGCGGGGCAAAGATCTCCCTTTTCAGCTCCTGGAGGTCTCGAGCCGAGACCCCGGTCCGCTACGGTCTTTCCGCAGGTCAGTTCTTTGGGGTTCATTTAGAGTTTGGGGTTTTTTTTTTAGGGTTTATGGATTTGTTTGTTTGCTTGTTTGTTTACGGCGTGTATTTCTGTTTATTTATAGAGAGAGAGACAAAGTAAAAACATTTTACATTTTAAGGAGAGGACAGTGAGAGCTTCACAATTTCACTGTGAACAGTAGTCTCAACTCCACAAAAGTTAGAAAGTACCCATCTAAATCTGCATTCTTTATTTCTTGTTTTAGTTTTTCAAAAGCAGGCTTGCCTTTCAGGGAGTACAAATTAAATTAACATGGTGGCTAAACTAAGTAAATAAACTAAACTAAAAGTTAGCTGGCTCAGTGGATTGAGAAGCAGTCCAAGAAACGGGAGATCCTGGGTTCAAATGTGGTCTCAGACATTTCCTATCTCTCTGACCCGGGTAAGTCATTTAGCCCCCATTGACTAGCCCTTACTGCTCTTCAGCTTTGGAACTAATACACAGTATTGATTCTAAGAAAGAAGATCAGGATTCAAAAAAATTAAGCTAACAGTAACTCAGATACTTGTCTTAAATCTTCAGATTTTTTTTTTCCCCGATGCTATCTAGAGATGATTATAAGAGTAAAGTCAATGTAGGCAAAATGAAATTTTGAGCAGAATCAATGGCAAAAAAATGGCAAAAGGGAATTTGAATATGACAAGTTTTCCTCTTATTTTTCTAAGGAAAGTACTTAAGTCAGTCCTGCGTTCAACCTCAGGAGAATTTCAAATGCTGCCAAAACAGAAAAAATGAAAAAGCTAAAGGCTGACTAGAGTAATGTTTTGTCTTAAAAACCAATTATGATGAAGATATCTGTGCTTCATGCTAAGAATGTGTTCTAATTTGTAACAGCACTATTGGCCATCTTCACTTCCCACAACCTCTTATTAATGTTCTATTGCCTTGGAGACCAACTCAAGTTGACCCATTAAAACTGTCATCCTGGAATAAAGAGTCAGTGACATGAGAACCCCATTTCCTGGCACACTCAAGAAATTACTGTTTAAAGAGGCTTACCAGCTGCTGGAGGATTCAGATTCTTGGTGGCATTAAAATGCAGGACTACCAAAGTCATGGATGAAAATGAAGGTCCCTTGAGCTAGAGGAGCTTTCTTGCAGAAGGCATCCTTCCCACACACATACGGTGCTCACCAAAAATATAACTGATGCATGTTTTAAAAAGGGAAAATATGTGTAAATATCAGCCATGGCTTAATAGAGGATCCCCTCTAAAACGGCTGAGTGAGTTTGAGCCTCTGGCAGCAGAAACCAGCTCAAAGGAAGTAAAGAGATCAGGAAGTTGCTAAGCTTAAGTCTTCTTCCTGTAGAAGCCCCTCCCTCTTCTCACCAGCTCTTGTTAGACTGCTACAGGCTCATGGGACTCTCTTCTCCACTTCAGAGAGGTGGAGGGAGGTTCTATACAGGGGTGGAGGGAGGTTCTAAACAGGGGTGGAGGGAGGTCCTACGCAAAGTGTTCCTGGCACTGAGGAGACCTCAAGCCCATTTATAAAAGGCATGAGATTTATTCAGGCTACTCAAAAGAGGCTAGCTGATGTCTTATGCCATGTTATGCCATGCATTTTGTGAGTGTTAAAACATGGAAGTGGCCATTTGCCAAGGACCCAGAGTATCCAGTGACTTCAGGATGTCATGGGGGCTGGCTTTATATGGATTTCACCAGGACTCCAAGGACAATCTAAGGGCATAGCAGGCAACAAGGGTGAAAGTGGGAGGCACTCCTCTGGACTCCCCCACCTTGCCTCACAAAACTGGCTCCTCCCTCTCGGAGCCCCCTAAAGCCTCTGTTTAAGCAGAGTCCTCACCCCAACTCATTGCCATCCATGTCTTCCTTTGCCACCAGACTGCTGTCTCCTGGACTGCTCCTTCATTTCCCCACCTCCTCCACTAAAGCTGCCTTTTAGGTGTTATCTTCCCCAGTAGAAGGGAGCCTCCTTGACAGCAGGGACTCCATGCTTCTATTTGTTTTCCCAACAATGAGTGCCATGTCTGACCCCTAGCAAGTACTTTTGGTCAAAAAATGATTCTTTTGGACAGGAAAAAACAAAACAAAACAAAAAACTTACACACAAAGAATGAAGCCAGTCATTTTATTCATACCATTCTGCTCCAAGCCCACTCTAAAGCTTCTTGGCTGAGGAGTTTCTCAAAATCCTGGCTTGCCTGTTTCCCTCCATTTACACAGGCCGGCTAGTTAGATGTGTGCTTTTCCCAGTTCTCCATTTTCTCTTCATTCCAATGAGCACTTCCACGCTGTTCAGAGGGCTATGTTAAGTCTTTTCTTTGACAAGGTGGGAGATAGATATCGATATGGTTTCATTCATTCATCATAGCACAGTAGAATGGCCTGATGCTTGGGATGAAAATTTCTGTAAGGATTCCCCAGTTGAGGGACCTTTCCTTTGGAACCAGGAATCTGTAATACTCCGGAGTATATTCAGCCGTGTTGCTCCAAGGAAGTCATTACTTCTTCTTCCGTGCACCGTGTATTGCATAACAGCCAAACTCTAATGGCTTAGGATAGAGGAAGATATGTGTGAGGTGACTAGACAACAGGCAGTCTGGGCGGGGCGTTGACTGTCAAAAATCTAAACTGAGGTCGCTTAATTCTCTTCAGTTTGTGGTAGGTTGGAGTTGTTCCCAGATTGCCCTGCAGGTCCCAAAAGGACTTGTAGTGTGAGGGGAAAGCCCCACAGGGAAAAGCTGAAGGTCAACATTGGCTGAGACCTGTCAAACGTTATCTGAACACCAACTATCCTCACTTGAGAAAGCATGAGCCTAGCCAGTGTCCTGAGCATGTTGGGACAGGCTGCAATGCTCGTCTGCACCACGTCACAAGGCTGGGCGGGCCCCTCCTCTGAGAGCCCAGGACACGGAGCTGCGACACTGGTCTGATTCACCTTCTAGCTCTCAGTTGCCAGCCAACAGTCTCCACTTCCTCTAGTTTAATACTCGGAGTCAGGGTACTTTCCAAAGTGACTCACACCAGAGATGTCTGTCCACAGCTTCGCTTAGAACCCGGGTAGAAGCCTCTCTTAAATACTAAGGCTGGAACAGTAGTGACTCCAGAAAGGGGACTGTCAGGGTGGCTCAATTAAGAGCCCAAACACAACCCTTTGTTGTGACTGGGAGTGACTAATATGCTAATGTCATGACTACTGGGTGGTGCTTAGTCCGCTCTTCAATGCCTGACTGCTTTAAGGATAACTTCAACACCCAAACCACCATTTCCTTAGACCTGCATCCCACCACCAAACAGCTTTCCTCCAAAGACCGTCCAACCAGGGGTGCTCATGAAGCTCCAAGGAACATCTCATGATTAACAAAATGAAAAACAAAATGAAAGTGAATTGAATTAGAATTTTTTGAAAAAAGAATTTGTAGAAAACATTCATGATTTTTGTGAGATGAAGGCATAAATCAGATTAGGGAGACTAGTGAGGTTTAATTTTGGTTTAGTTAAATGAATTATCACTGGAGAAGAATGACCTCAGATTTTGTTACCTCAAAGAGAAATTCCAGCACATGGAGTGTTTTCATTTGGCATCAATTCAGGGATAGAGAGAATGGACATCCTGAAAATGCACAAGAGTTCAAGGGATCTGAAGTAGACTGTAGGCAAAAAATAGTGGCCAATGTGAGTAAAATGTCCATTTGAGCATGGTTGTGGTGATGAAACAAGCAGTTCAAGGGAAGGAAGAATGTTGCTTTTAGATGCTCAGCATCGCATTCTCCTCCACAAGGGGACTCTTGCTGGAACCAAAGAAGGAGAGGACAGACAGAAATGTGGAGTTGTCCCGGGAATCACGGTCGCATGTGAGGGGAAACACAAGCGACTCAGACAAGCATGATGAAATGGGGCCGAAACCCACGGTTCAGTCTTCCGCCTCCAATTCCGAACCCCCTGACAGGTGCCTTATCCCCGCTTAAGCACACCACCCCCACCTCTGGCTCTTTTCAAGCTCGACACCCCCCTTCAAAGAGGCCCACAGGCGGGCGGATACAGCCGTCGTCTTCCCGCAGAGGGCCACCAGAAGCCGGCCAGCCGGGGAAGCCGGCCGGGAAGCAGCAGCCGTGGCGGCACACGGGGGAGAAGTCGCGTGGGAGAGCGCAGCAGGCGCGGACGTGGAGAGGGGGCGGGGGGGGGGTAGGGAGGTGGCCAGTGCGGCGGGGGACGGGAGCGAGAGGGGCAGTGGGGCAGTGGCAGGAGGAACTCGAGAGCCGAGGCGGGCCACTGGAGGGACCGGCCGGAGAGGGGAGAACACTGGGGGAGAGAGGACAGACTGGTTGGGGAAGGGACGTACACGCAGAAGAGAGACCGAAGACTCTGGGGGTTAGAGACGCGGAAGGGTAGGTGTGGCGGGGCAAAGATCTCCCTTTTCAGCTCCTGGAGGTCTCGAGCCGAGACCCCGGTCCGCTACGGTCTTTCCGCAGGTCAGTTCTTTGGGGTTCATTTAGAGTTTGGGGTTTTTTTTTAGGGTTTATGGATTTGTTTGTTTGCTTGTTTGTTTACGGCGTGTATTTCTGTTTATTTATAGAGAGAGAGACAAAGTAAAAACATTTTACATTTTAAGGAGAGGACAGTGAGAGCTTCACAATTTCACTGTGAACAGTAGTCTCAACTCCACAAAAGTTAGAAAGTACCCATCTAAATCTGCATTCTTTATTTCTTGTTTTAGTTTTTCAAAAGCAGGCTTGCCTTTCAGGGAGTACAAATTAAATTAACATGGTGGCTAAACTAAGTAAATAAACTAAACTAAAAGTTAGCTGGCTCAGTGGATTGAGAAGCAGTCCAAGAAACGGGAGATCCTGGGTTCAAATGTGGTCTCAGACATTTCCTATCTCTCTGACCCGGGTAAGTCATTTAGCCCCCATTGACTAGCCCTTACTGCTCTTCAGCTTTGGAACTAATACACAGTATTGATTCTAAGAAAGAAGATCAGGATTCAAAAAAATTAAGCTAACAGTAACTCAGATACTTGTCTTAAATCTTCAGATTTTTTTTTCCCCCGATGCTATCTAGAGATGATTATAAGAGTAAAGTCAATGTAGGCAAAATGAAATTTTGAGCAGAATCAATGGCAAAAAAATGGCAAAAGGGAATTTGAATATGACAAGTTTTCCTCTTATTTTTCTAAGGAAAGTACTTAAGTCAGTCCTGCGTTCAACCTCAGGAGAATTTCAAATGCTGCCAAAACAGAAAAAATGAAAAAGCTAAAGGCTGACTAGAGTAATGTTTTGTCTTAAAAACCAATTATGATGAAGATATCTGTGCTTCATGCTAAGAATGTGTTCTAATTTGTAACAGCACTATTGGCCATCTTCACTTCCCACAACCTCTTATTAATGTTCTATTGCCTTGGAGACCAACTCAAGTTGACCCATTAAAACTGTCATCCTGGAATAAAGAGTCAGTGACATGAGAACCCCATTTCCTGGCACACTCAAGAAATTACTGTTTAAAGAGGCTTACCAGCTGCTGGAGGATTCAGATTCTTGGTGGCATTAAAATGCAGGACTACCAAAGTCATGGATGAAAATGAAGGTCCCTTGAGCTAGAGGAGCTTTCTTGCAGAAGGCATCCTTCCCACACACATACGGTGCTCACCAAAAATATAACTGATGCATGTTTTAAAAAGGGAAAATATGTGTAAATATCAGCCATGGCTTAATAGAGGATCCCCTCTAAAACGGCTGAGTGAGTTTGAGCCTCTGGCAGCAGAAACCAGCTCAAAGGAAGTAAAGAGATCAGGAAGTTGCTAAGCTTAAGTCTTCTTCCTGTAGAAGCCCCTCCCTCTTCTCACCAGCTCTTGTTAGACTGCTACAGGCTCATGGGACTCTCTTCTCCACTTCAGAGAGGTGGAGGGAGGTTCTACACAGGGGTGGAGGGAGGTTCTAAACAGGGGTGGAGGGAGGTCCTACGCAAAGTGTTCCTGGCACTGAGGAGACCTCAAGCCCATTTATAAAAGGCATGAGATTTATTCAGGCTACTCAAAAGAGGCTAGCTGATGTCTTATGCCATGTTATGCCATGCATTTTGTGAGTGTTAAAACATGGAAGTGGCCATTTGCCAAGGACCCAGAGTATCCAGTGACTTCAGGATGTCATGGGGGCTGGCTTTATATGGATTTCACCAGGACTCCAAGGACAATCTAAGGGCATAGCAGGCAACAAGGGTGAAAGTGGGAGGCACTCCTCTGGACTCCCCCACCTTGCCTCACAAAACTGGCTCCTCCCTCTCGGAGCCCCCTAAAGCCTCTGTTTAAGCAGAGTCCTCACCCCAACTCATTGCCATCCATGTCTTCCTTTGCCACCAGACTGCTGTCTCCTGGACTGCTCCTTCATTTCCCCACCTCCTCCACTAAAGCTGCCTTTTAGGTGTTATCTTCCCCAGTAGAAGGGAGCCTCCTTGACAGCAGGGACTCCATGCTTCTATTTGTTTTCCCAACAATGAGTGCCATGTCTGACCCCTAGCAAGTACTTTTGGTCAAAAAATGATTCTTTTGGACAGGAAAAAACAAAACAAAACAAAAAACTTACACACAAAGAATGAAGCCAGTCATTTTATTCATACCATTCTGCTCCAAGCCCACTCTAAAGCTTCTTGGCTGAGGAGTTTCTCAAAATCCTGGCTTGCCTGTTTCCCTCCATTTACACAGGCCGGCTAGTTAGATGTGTGCTTTTCCCAGTTCTCCATTTTCTCTTCATTCCAATGAGCACTTCCACGCTGTTCAGAGGGCTATGTTAAGTCTTTTCTTTGACAAGGTGGGAGATAGATATCGATATGGTTTCATTCATTCATCATAGCACAGTAGAATGGCCTGATGCTTGGGATGAAAATTTCTGTAAGGATTCCCCAGTTGAGGGACCTTTCCTTTGGAACCAGGAATCTGTAATACTCCGGAGTATATTCAGCCATGTTGCTCCAAGGAAGTCATTACTTCTTCTTCCGTGCACCGTGTATTGCATAACAGCCAAACTCTAATGGCTTAGGATAGAGGAAGATATGTGTGAGGTGACTAGACAACAGGCAGTCTGGGCGGGGCGTTGACTGTCAAAAATCTAAACTGAGGTCGCTTAATTCTCTTCAGTTTGTGGTAGGTTGGAGTTGTTCCCAGATTGCCCTGCAGGACCCAAAAGGACTTGTAGTGTGAGGGGAAAGCCCCACAGGGAAAAGCTGAAGGTCAACATTGGCTGAGACCTGTCAAACGTTATCTGAACACCAACTATCCTCACTTGAGAAAGCATGAGCCTAGCCAGTGTCCTGAGCATGTTGGGACAGGCTGCAATGCTCGTCTGCACCACGTCACAAGGCTGGGCGGGCCCCTCCTCTGAGAGCCCAGGACACGGAGCTGCGACACTGGTCTGATTCACCTTCTAGCTCTCAGTTGCCAGTCAACAGTCTCCACTTCCTCTAGTTTAATACTCGGAGTCAGGGTACTTTCCAAAGTGACTCACACCAGAGATGTCTGTCCACAGCTTCGCTTAGAACCCGGGTAGAAGCCTCTCTTAAATACTAAGGCTGGAACAGTAGTGACTCCAGAAAGGGGACTGTCAGGGTGGCTCAATTAAGAGCCCAAACACAACCCTTTGTTGTGACTGGGAGTGACTAATATGCTAATGTCATGACTACTGGGTGGTGCTTAGTCCGCTCTTCAATGCCTGACTGCTTTAAGGATAACTTCAACACCCAAACCACCATTTCCTTAGACCTGCATCCCACCACCAAACAGCTTTCCTCCAAAGACCGTCCAACCAGGGGTGCTCATGAAGCTCCAAGGAACATCTCATGATTAACAAAATGAAAAACAAAATGAAAGTGAATTGAATTAGAATTTTTTGAAAAAAGAATTTGTAGAAAACATTCATGATTTTTGTGAGATGAAGGCATAAATCAGATTAGGGAGACTAGTGAGGTTTAATTTTGGTTTAGTTAAATGAATTATCACTGGAGAAGAATGACCTCAGATTTTGTTACCTCAAAGAGAAATTCCAGCACATGGAGTGTTTTCATTTGGCATCAATTCAGGGATAGAGAGAATGGACATCCTGAAAATGCACAAGAGTTCAAGGGATCTGAAGTAGACTGTAGGCAAAAAATAGTGGCCAATGTGAGTAAAATGTCCATTTGAGCATGGTTGTGGTGATGAAACAAGCAGTTCAAGGGAAGGAAGAATGTTGCTTTTAGATGCTCAGCATCGCATTCTCCTCCACAAGGGGACTCTTGCTGGAACCAAAGAAGGAGAGGACAGACAGAAATGTGGAGTTGTCCCGGGAATCACGGTCGCATGTGAGGGGAAACACAAGCGACTCAGACAAGCATGATGAAATGGGGCCGAAACCCACGGTTCAGTCTTCCGCCTCCAATTCCGAACCCCCTGACAGGTGCCTTATCCCCGCTTAAGCACACCACCCCCACCTCTGGCTCTTTTCAAGCTCGACACCCCCCTTCAAAGAGGCCCACAGGCGGGCGGATACAGCCGTCGTCTTCCCGCAGAGGGCCACCAGAAGCCGGCCAGCCGGGGAAGCCGGCCGGGAAGCAGCAGCCGTGGCGGCACACGGGGGAGAAGTCGCGTGGGAGAGCGCAGCAGGCGCGGACGTGGAGAGGGGGCGGGGGGGGGGGGTAGGGAGGTGGCCAGTGCGGCGGGGGACGGGAGCGAGAGGGGCAGTGGGGCAGTGGCAGGAGGAACTCGAGAGCCGAGGCGGACCACTGGAGGGACCGGCCGGAGAGGGGAGAACACTGGGGGAGAGAGGACAGACTGGTTGGGGAAGGGACGTACACGCAGAAGAGAGACCGAAGACTCTGGGGGTTAGAGACGCGGAAGGGTAGGTGTGGCGGGGCAAAGATCTCCCTTTTCAGCTCCTGGAGGTCTCGAGCCGAGACCCCGGTCCGCTACGGTCTTTCCGCAGGTCAGTTCTTTGGGGTTCATTTAGAGTTTGGGGTTTTTTTTTAGGGTTTATGGATTTGTTTGTTTGCTTGTTTGTTTACGGCGTGTATTTCTGTTTATTTATAGAGAGAGAGACAAAGTAAAAACATTTTACATTTTAAGGAGAGGACAGTGAGAGCTTCACAATTTCACTGTGAACAGTAGTCTCAACTCCACAAAAGTTAGAAAGTACCCATCTAAATCTGCATTCTTTATTTCTTGTTTTAGTTTTTCAAAAGCAGGCTTGCCTTTCAGGGAGTACAAATTAAATTAACATGGTGGCTAAACTAAGTAAATAAACTAAACTAAAAGTTAGCTGGCTCAGTGGATTGAGAAGCAGTCCAAGAAACGGGAGATCCTGGGTTCAAATGTGGTCTCAGACATTTCCTATCTCTCTGACCCGGGTAAGTCATTTAGCCCCCATTGACTAGCCCTTACTGCTCTTCAGCTTTGGAACTAATACACAGTATTGATTCTAAGAAAGAAGATCAGGATTCAAAAAAATTAAGCTAACAGTAACTCAGATACTTGTCTTAAATCTTCAGATTTTTTTTTTCCCCGATGCTATCTAGAGATGATTATAAGAGTAAAGTCAATGTAGGCAAAATGAAATTTTGAGCAGAATCAATGGCAAAAAAATGGCAAAAGGGAATTTGAATATGACAAGTTTTCCTCTTATTTTTCTAAGGAAAGTACTTAAGTCAGTCCTGCGTTCAACCTCAGGAGAATTTCAAATGCTGCCAAAACAGAAAAAATGAAAAAGCTAAAGGCTGACTAGAGTAATGTTTTGTCTTAAAAACCAATTATGATGAAGATTATCTGTGCTTCATGCTAAGAATGTGTTCTAATTTGTAACAGCACTATTGGCCATCTTCACTTCCCACAACCTCTTATTAATGTTCTATTGCCTTGGAGACCAACTCAAGTTGACCCATTAAAACTGTCATCCTGGAATAAAGAGTCAGTGACATGAGAACCCCATTTCCTGGCACACTCAAGAAATTACTGTTTAAAGAGGCTTACCAGCTGCTGGAGGATTCAGATTCTTGGTGGCATTAAAATGCAGGACTACCAAAGTCATGGATGAAAATGAAGGTCCCTTGAGCTAGAGGAACTTTCTTGCAGAAGGCATCCTTCCCACACACATACGGTGCTCACCAAAAATATAACTGATGCATGTTTTAAAAAGGGAAAATATGTGTAAATATCAGCCATGGCTTAATAGAGGATCCCCTCTAAAACGGCTGAGTGAGTTTGAGCCTCTGGCAGCAGAAACCAGCTCAAAGGAAGTAAAGAGATCAGGAAGTTGCTAAGCTTAAGTCTTCTTCCTGTAGAAGCCCCTCCCTCTTCTCACCAGCTCTTGTTAGACTGCTACAGGCTCATGGGACTCTCTTCTCCACTTCAGAGAGGTGGAGGGAGGTTCTACACAGGGGTGGAGGGAGGTCCTACGCAAAGTGTTCCTGGCACTGAGGAGACCTCAAGCCCATTTATAAAAGGCATGAGATTTATTCAGGCTACTCAAAAGAGGCTAGCTGATGTCTTATGCCATGTTATGCCATGCATTTTGTGAGTGTTAAAACATGGAAGTGGCCATTTGCCAAGGACCCAGAGTATCCAGTGACTTCAGGATGTCATGGGGGCTGGCTTTATATGGATTTCACCAGGACTCCAAGGACAATCTAAGGGCATAGCAGGCAACAAGGGTGAAAGTGGGAGGCACTCCTCTGGACTCCCCCACCTTGCCTCACAAAACTGGCTCCTCCCTCTCGGAGCCCCCTAAAGCCTCTGTTTAAGCAGAGTCCTCACCCCAACTCATTGCCATCCATGTCTTCCTATGCCACCAGACTGCTGTCTCCTGGACTGCTCCTTCATTTCCCCACCTCCTCCACTAAAGCTGCCTTTTAGGTGTTATCTTCCCCAGTAGAAGGGAGCCTCCTTGACAGCAGGGACTCCATGCTTCTATTTGTTTTCCCAACAATGAGTGCCATGTCTGACCCCTAGCAAGTACTTTTGGTCAAAAAATGATTCTTTTGGACAGGAAAAAACAAAACAAAACAAAAAACTTACACACAAAGAATGAAGCCAGTCATTTTATTCATACCATTCTGCTCCAAGCCCACTCTAAAGCTTCTTGGCTGAGGAGTTTCTCAAAATCCTGGCTTGCCTGTTTCCCTCCATTTACACAGGCCGGCTAGTTAGATGTGTGCTTTTCCCAGTTCTCCATTTTCTCTTCATTCCAATGAGCACTTCCACGCTGTTCAGAGGGCTATGTTAAGTCTTTTCTTTGACAAGGTGGGAGATAGATATCGATATGGTTTCATTCATTCATCATAGCACAGTAGAATGGCCTGATGCTTGGGATGAAAATTTCTGTAAGGATTCCCCAGTTGAGGGACCTTTCCTTTGGAACCAGGAATCTGTAATACTCCGGAGTATATTCAGCCGTGTTGCTCCAAGGAAGTCATTACTTCTTCTTCCGTGCACCGTGTATTGCATAACAGCCAAACTCTAATGGCTTAGGATAGAGGAAGATATGTGTGAGGTGACTAGACAACAGGCAGTCTGGGCGGGGCGTTGACTGTCAAAAATCTAAACTGAGGTCGCTTAATTCTCTTCAGTTTGTGGTAGGTTGGAGTTGTTCCCAGATTGCCCTGCAGGACCCAAAAGGACTTGTAGTGTGAGGGGAAAGCCCCACAGGGAAAAGCTGAAGGTCAACATTGGCTGAGACCTGTCAAACGTTATCTGAACACCAACTATCCTCACTTGAGAAAGCATGAGCCTAGCCAGTGTCCTGAGCATGTTGGGACAGGCTGCAATGCTCGTCTGCACCACGTCACAAGGCTGGGCGGGCCCCTCCTCTGAGAGCCCAGGACACGGAGCTGCGACACTGGTCTGATTCACCTTCTAGCTCTCAGTTGCCAGTCAACAGTCTCCACTTCCTCTAGTTTAATACTCGGAGTCAGGGTACTTTCCAAAGTGACTCACACCAGAGATGTCTGTCCACAGCTTCGCTTAGAACCCGGGTAGAAGCCTCTCTTAAATACTAAGGCTGGAACAGTAGTGACTCCAGAAAGGGGACTGTCAGGGTGGCTCAATTAAGAGCCCAAACACAACCCTTTGTTGTGACTGGGAGTGACTAATATGCTAATGTCATGACTACTGGGTGGTGCTTAGTCCGCTCTTCAATGCCTGACTGCTTTAAGGATAACTTCAACACCCAAACCACCATTTCCTTAGACCTGCATCCCACCACCAAACAGCTTTCCTCCAAAGACCGTCCAACCAGGGGTGCTCATGAAGCTCCAAGGAACATCTCATGATTAACAAAATGAAAAACAAAATGAAAGTGAATTGAATTAGAATTTTTTGAAAAAAGAATTTGTAGAAAACATTCATGATTTTTGTGAGATGAAGGCATAAATCAGATTAGGGAGACTAGTGAGGTTTAATTTTGGTTTAGTTAAATGAATTATCACTGGAGAAGAATGACCTCAGATTTTGTTACCTCAAAGAGAAATTCCAGCACATGGAGCGTTTTCATTTGGCATCAATTCAGGGATAGAGAGAATGTACATCCTGAAAATGCACAGGAGTTCAAGGGATCTGAAGAAGACTGTAAGCAAAAAATAGTGGCCAATGTGAGTAAAATGTCCATTTGAGCATGGTTGTGGTGATGAAACGAGCAGTTCAAGGGAAGGAAGAATGTTGCTTTTAGATGCTCAGCATCGCATTCTCCTCCACAAGGGGACTCTTGCTGGAACCAAAGAAGGAGAGGACAGACAGAAATGTGGAGTTGTCCCGGGAATCACGGTCGCATGTGAGGGGAAACACAAGCGACTCAGACAAGCATGATGAAATGGGGCCGAAACCCACGGTTCAGTCTTCCGCCTCCAATTCCGAACCCCCTGACAGGTGCCTTATCCCCGCTTAAGCACACCACCCCCACCTCTGGCTCTTTTCAAGCTCGACACCCCCCTTCAAAGAGGCCCACAGGCGGGCGGATACAGCCGTCGTCTTCCCGCAGAGGGCCACCAGAAGCCGGCCAGCCGGGGAAGCCGGCCGGGAAGCAGCAGCCGTGGCGGCACACGGGGGAGAAGTCGCGTGGGAGAGCGCAGCAGGCGCGGACGTGGAGAGGGGGCGGGGGGGGGGGGTAGGGAGGTGGCCAGTGCGGCGGGGGACGGGAGCGAGAGGGGCAGTGGGGCAGTGGCAGGAGGAACTCGAGAGCCGAGGCGGGCCACTGGAGGGACCGGCCGGAGAGGGGAGAACACTGGGGGAGAGAGGACAGACTGGTTGGGGAAGGGACGTACACGCAGAAGAGAGACCGAAGACTCTGGGGGTTAGAGACGCGGAAGGGTAGGTGTGGCGGGGCAAAGATCTCCCTTTTCAGCTCCTGGAGGTCTCGAGCCGAGACCCCGGTCCGCTACGGTCTTTCCGCAGGTCAGTTCTTTGGGGTTCATTTAGAGTTTGGGGTTTTTTTTTAGGGTTTATGGATTTGTTTGTTTGCTTGTTTGTTTACGGCGTGTATTTCTGTTTATTTATAGAGAGAGAGACAAAGTAAAAACATTTTACATTTTAAGGAGAGGACAGTGAGAGCTTCACAATTTCACTGTGAACAGTAGTCTCAACTCCACAAAAGTTAGAAAGTACCCATCTAAATCTGCATTCTTTATTTCTTGTTTTAGTTTTTCAAAAGCAGGCTTGCCTTTCAGGGAGTACAAATTAAATTAACATGGTGGCTAAACTAAGTAAATAAACTAAACTAAAAGTTAGCTGGCTCAGTGGATTGAGAAGCAGTCCAAGAAACGGGAGATCCTGGGTTCAAATGTGGTCTCAGACATTTCCTATCTCTCTGACCCGGGTAAGTCATTTAGCCCCCATTGACTAGCCCTTACTGCTCTTCAGCTTTGGAACTAATACACAGTATTGATTCTAAGAAAGAAGATCAGGATTCAAAAAAATTAAGCTAACAGTAACTCAGATACTTGTCTTAAATCTTCAGATTTTTTTTTTCCCCGATGCTATCTAGAGATGATTATAAGAGTAAAGTCAATGTAGGCAAAATGAAATTTTGAGCAGAATCAATGGCAAAAAAATGGCAAAAGGGAATTTGAATATGACAAGTTTTCCTCTTATTTTTCTAAGGAAAGTACTTAAGTCAGTCCTGCGTTCAACCTCAGGAGAATTTCAAATGCTGCCAAAACAGAAAAAATGAAAAAGCTAAAGGCTGACTAGAGTAATGTTTTGTCTTAAAAACCAATTATGATGAAGATATCTGTGCTTCATGCTAAGAATGTGTTCTAATTTGTAACAGCACTATTGGCCATCTTCACTTCCCACAACCTCTTATTAATGTTCTATTGCCTTGGAGACCAACTCAAGTTGACCCATTAAAACTGTCATCCTGGAATAAAGAGTCAGTGACATGAGAACCCCATTTCCTGGCACACTCAAGAAATTACTGTTTAAAGAGGCTTACCAGCTGCTGGAGGATTCAGATTCTTGGTGGCATTAAAATGCAGGACTACCAAAGTCATGGATGAAAATGAAGGTCCCTTGAGCTAGAGGAGCTTTCTTGCAGAAGGCATCCTTCCCACACACATACGGTGCTCACCAAAAATATAACTGATGCATGTTTTAAAAAGGGAAAATATGTGTAAATATCAGCCATGGCTTAATAGAGGATCCCCTCTAAAACGGCTGAGTGAGTTTGAGCCTCTGGCAGCAGAAACCAGCTCAAAGGAAGTAAAGAGATCAGGAAGTTGCTAAGCTTAAGTCTTCTTCCTGTAGAAGCCCCTCCCTCTTCTCACCAGCTCTTGTTAGACTGCTACAGGCTCATGGGACTCTCTTCTCCACTTCAGAGAGGTGGAGGGAGGTTCTACACAGGGGTGGAGGGAGGTTCTAAACAGGGGTGGAGGGAGGTCCTACGCAAAGTGTTCCTGGCACTGAGGAGACCTCAAGCCCATTTATAAAAGGCATGAGATTTATTCAGGCTACTCAAAAGAGGCTAGCTGATGTCTTATGCCATGTTATGCCATGCATTTTGTGAGTGTTAAAACATGGAAGTGGCCATTTGCCAAGGACCCAGAGTATCCAGTGACTTCAGGATGTCATGGGGGCTGGCTTTATATGGATTTCACCAGGACTCCAAGGACAATCTAAGGGCATAGCAGGCAACAAGGGTGAAAGTGGGAGGCACTCCTCTGGACTCCCCCACCTTGCCTCACAAAACTGGCTCCTCCCTCTCGGAGCCCCCTAAAGCCTCTGTTTAAGCAGAGTCCTCACCCCAACTCATTGCCATCCATGTCTTCCTTTGCCACCAGACTGCTGTCTCCTGGACTGCTCCTTCATTTCCCCACCTCCTCCACTAAAGCTGCCTTTTAGGTGTTATCTTCCCCAGTAGAAGGGAGCCTCCTTGACAGCAGGGACTCCATGCTTCTATTTGTTTTCCCAACAATGAGTGCCATGTCTGACCCCTAGCAAGTACTTTTGGTCAAAAAATGATTCTTTTGGACAGGAAAAAACAAAACAAAACAAAAAACTTACACACAAAGAATGAAGCCAGTCATTTTATTCATACCATTCTGCTCCAAGCCCACTCTAAAGCTTCTTGGCTGAGGAGTTTCTCAAAATCCTGGCTTGCCTGTTTCCCTCCATTTACACAGGCCGGCTAGTTAGATGTGTGCTTTTCCCAGTTCTCCATTTTCTCTTCATTCCAATGAGCACTTCCACGCTGTTCAGAGGGCTATGTTAAGTCTTTTCTTTGACAAGGTGGGAGATAGATATCGATATGGTTTCATTCATTCATCATAGCACAGTAGAATGGCCTGATGCTTGGGATGAAAATTTCTGTAAGGATTCCCCAGTTGAGGGACCTTTCCTTTGGAACCAGGAATCTGTAATACTCCGGAGTATATTCAGCCGTGTTGCTCCAAGGAAGTCATTACTTCTTCTTCCGTGCACCGTGTATTGCATAACAGCCAAACTCTAATGGCTTAGGATAGAGGAAGATATGTGTGAGGTGACTAGACAACAGGCAGTCTGGGCGGGGCGTTGACTGTCAAAAATCTAAACTGAGGTCGCTTAATTCTCTTCAGTTTGTGGTAGGTTGGAGTTGTTCCCAGATTGCCCTGCAGGACCCAAAAGGACTTGTAGTGTGAGGGGAAAGCCCCACAGGGAAAAGCTGAAGGTCAACATTGGCTGAGACCTGTCAAACGTTATCTGAACACCAACTATCCTCACTTGAGAAAGCATGAGCCTAGCCAGTGTCCTGAGCATGTTGGGACAGGCTGCAATGCTCGTCTGCACCACGTCACAAGGCTGGGCGGGCCCCTCCTCTGAGAGCCCAGGACACGGAGCTGCGACACTGGTCTGATTCACCTTCTAGCTCTCAGTTGCCAGTCAACAGTCTCCACTTCCTCTAGTTTAATACTCGGAGTCAGGGTACTTTCCAAAGTGACTCACACCAGAGATGTCTGTCCACAGCTTCGCTTAGAACCCGGGTAGAAGCCTCTCTTAAATACTAAGGCTGGAACAGTAGTGACTCCAGAAAGGGGACTGTCAGGGTGGCTCAATTAAGAGCCCAAACACAACCCTTTGTTGTGACTGGGAGTGACTAATATGCTAATGTCATGACTACTGGGTGGTGCTTAGTCCGCTCTTCAATGCCTGACTGCTTTAAGGATAACTTCAACACCCAAACCACCATTTCCTTAGACCTGCATCCCACCACCAAACAGCTTTCCTCCAAAGACCGTCCAACCAGGGGTGCTCATGAAGCTCCAAGGAACATCTCATGATTAACATAATGAAAAACAAAATGAAAGTGAATTGAATTAGAATTTTTTGAAAAAAGAATTTGTAGAAAACATTCATGATTTTTGTGAGATGAAGGCATAAATCAGATTAGGGAGACTAGTGAGGTTTAATTTTGGTTTAGTTAAATGAATTATCACTGGAGAAGAATGACCTCAGATTTTGTTACCTCAAAGAGAAATTCCAGCACATGGAGTGTTTTCATTTGGCATCAATTCAGGGATAGAGAGAATGGACATCCTGAAAATGCACAAGAGTACAAGGGATCTGAAGTAGACTGTAGGCAAAAAATAGTGGCCAATGTGAGTAAAATGTCCATTTGAGCATGGTTGTGGTGATGAAACAAGCAGTTCAAGGGAAGGAAGAATGTTGCTTTTAGATGCTCAGCATCGCATTCTCCTCCACAAGGGGACTCTTGCTGGAACCAAAGAAGGAGAGGACAGACAGAAATGTGGAGTTGTCCCGGGAATCACGGTCGCATGTGAGGGGAAACACAAGCGACTCAGACAAGCATGATGAAATGGGGCCGAAACCCACGGTTCAGTCTTCCGCCTCCAATTCCGAACCCCCTGACAGGTGCCTTATCCCCGCTTAAGCACACCACCCCCACCTCTGGCTCTTTTCAAGCTCGACACCCCCCTTCAAAGAGGCCCACAGGCGGGCGGATACAGCCGTCGTCTTCCCGCAGAGGGCCACCAGAAGCCGGCCAGCCGGGGAAGCCGGCCGGGAAGCAGCAGCCGTGGCGGCACACGGGGGAGAAGTCGCGTGGGAGAGCGCAGCAGGCGCGGACGTGGAGAGGGGGCGGGGGGGGGGGTAGGGAGGTGGCCAGTGCGGCGGGGGACGGGAGCGAGAGGGGCAGTGGGGCAGTGGCAGGAGGAACTCGAGAGCCGAGGCGGGCCACTGGAGGGACCGGCCGGAGAGGGGAGAACACTGGGGGAGAGAGGACAGACTGGTTGGGGAAGGGACGTACACGCAGAAGAGAGACCGAAGACTCTGGGGGTTAGAGACGCGGAAGGGTAGGTGTGGCGGGGCAAAGATCTCCCTTTTCAGCTCCTGGAGGTCTCGAGCCGAGACCCCGGTCCGCTACGGTCTTTCCGCAGGTCAGTTCTTTGGGGTTCATTTAGAGTTTGGGGTTTTTTTTTAGGGTTTATGGATTTGTTTGTTTGCTTGTTTGTTTACGGCGTGTATTTCTGTTTATTTATAGAGAGAGAGACAAAGTAAAAACATTTTACATTTTAAGGAGAGGACAGTGAGAGCTTCACAATTTCACTGTGAACAGTAGTCTCAACTCCACAAAAGTTAGAAAGTACCCATCTAAATCTGCATTCTTTATTTCTTGTTTTAGTTTTTCAAAAGCAGGCTTGCCTTTCAGGGAGTACAAATTAAATTAACATGGTGGCTAAACTAAGTAAATAAACTAAACTAAAAGTTAGCTGGCTCAGTGGATTGAGAAGCAGTCCAAGAAACGGGAGATCCTGGGTTCAAATGTGGTCTCAGACATTTCCTATCTCTCTGACCCGGGTAAGTCATTTAGCCCCCATTGACTAGCCCTTACTGCTCTTCAGCTTTGGAACTAATACACAGTATTGATTCTAAGAAAGAAGATCAGGATTCAAAAAAATTAAGCTAACAGTAACTCAGATACTTGTCTTAAATCTTCAGATTTTTTTTTTCCCCGATGCTATCTAGAGATGATTATAAGAGTAAAGTCAATGTAGGCAAAATGAAATTTTGAGCAGAATCAATGGCAAAAAAATGGCAAAAGGGAATTTGAATATGACAAGTTTTCCTCTTATTTTTCTAAGGAAAGTACTTAAGTCAGTCCTGCGTTCAACCTCAGGAGAATTTCAAATGCTGCCAAAACAGAAAAAATGAAAAAGCTAAAGGCTGACTAGAGTAATGTTTTGTCTTAAAAACCAATTATGATGAAGATTATCTGTGCTTCATGCTAAGAATGTGTTCTAATTTGTAACAGCACTATTGGCCATCTTCACTTCCCACAACCTCTTATTAATGTTCTATTGCCTTGGAGACCAACTCAAGTTGACCCATTAAAACTGTCATCCTGGAATAAAGAGTCAGTGACATGAGAACCCCATTTCCTGGCACACTCAAGAAATTACTGTTTAAAGAGGCTTACCAGCTGCTGGAGGATTCAGATTCTTGGTGGCATTAAAATGCAGGACTACCAAAGTCATGGATGAAAATGAAGGTCCCTTGAGCTAGAGGAACTTTCTTGCAGAAGGCATCCTTCCCACACACATACGGTGCTCACCAAAAATATAACTGATGCATGTTTTAAAAAGGGAAAATATGTGTAAATATCAGCCATGGCTTAATAGAGGATCCCCTCTAAAACGGCTGAGTGAGTTTGAGCCTCTGGCAGCAGAAACCAGCTCAAAGGAAGTAAAGAGATCAGGAAGTTGCTAAGCTTAAGTCTTCTTCCTGTAGAAGCCCCTCCCTCTTCTCACCAGCTCTTGTTAGACTGCTACAGGCTCATGGGACTCTCTTCTCCACTTCAGAGAGGTGGAGGGAGGTTCTACACAGGGGTGGAGGGAGGTCCTACGCAAAGTGTTCCTGGCACTGAGGAGACCTCAAGCCCATTTATAAAAGGCATGAGATTTATTCAGGCTACTCAAAAGAGGCTAGCTGATGTCTTATGCCATGTTATGCCATGCATTTTGTGAGTGTTAAAACATGGAAGTGGCCATTTGCCAAGGACCCAGAGTATCCAGTGACTTCAGGATGTCATGGGGGCTGGCTTTATATGGATTTCACCAGGACTCCAAGGACAATCTAAGGGCATAGCAGGCAACAAGGGTGAAAGTGGGAGGCACTCCTCTGGACTCCCCCACCTTGCCTCACAAAACTGGCTCCTCCCTCTCGGAGCCCCCTAAAGCCTCTGTTTAAGCAGAGTCCTCACCCCAACTCATTGCCATCCATGTCTTCCTATGCCACCAGACTGCTGTCTCCTGGACTGCTCCTTCATTTCCCCACCTCCTCCACTAAAGCTGCCTTTTAGGTGTTATCTTCCCCAGTAGAAGGGAGCCTCCTTGACAGCAGGGACTCCATGCTTCTATTTGTTTTCCCAACAATGAGTGCCATGTCTGACCCCTAGCAAGTACTTTTGGTCAAAAAATGATTCTTTTGGACAGGAAAAAACAAAACAAAACAAAAAACTTACACACAAAGAATGAAGCCAGTCATTTTATTCATACCATTCTGCTCCAAGCCCACTCTAAAGCTTCTTGGCTGAGGAGTTTCTCAAAATCCTGGCTTGCCTGTTTCCCTCCATTTACACAGGCCGGCTAGTTAGATGTGTGCTTTTCCCAGTTCTCCATTTTCTCTTCATTCCAATGAGCACTTCCACGCTGTTCAGAGGGCTATGTTAAGTCTTTTCTTTGACAAGGTGGGAGATAGATATCGATATGGTTTCATTCATTCATCATAGCACAGTAGAATGGCCTGATGCTTGGGATGAAAATTTCTGTAAGGATTCCCCAGTTGAGGGACCTTTCCTTTGGAACCAGGAATCTGTAATACTCCGGAGTATATTCAGCCGTGTTGCTCCAAGGAAGTCATTACTTCTTCTTCCGTGCACCGTGTATTGCATAACAGCCAAACTCTAATGGCTTAGGATAGAGGAAGATATGTGTGAGGTGACTAGACAACAGGCAGTCTGGGCGGGGCGTTGACTGTCAAAAATCTAAACTGAGGTCGCTTAATTCTCTTCAGTTTGTGGTAGGTTGGAGTTGTTCCCAGATTGCCCTGCAGGACCCAAAAGGACTTGTAGTGTGAGTGGAAAGCCCCACAGGGAAAAGCTGAAGGTCAACATTGGCTGAGACCTGTCAAACGTTATCTGAACACCAACTATCCTCACTTGAGAAAGCATGAGCCTAGCCAGTGTCCTGAGCATGTTGGGACAGGCTGCAATGCTCGTCTGCACCACGTCACAAGGCTGGGCGGGCCCCTCCTCTGAGAGCCCAGGACACGGAGCTGCGACACTGGTCTGATTCACCTTCTAGCTCTCAGTTGCCAGTCAACAGTCTCCACTTCCTCTAGTTTAATACTCGGAGTCAGGGTACTTTCCAAAGTGACTCACACCAGAGATGTCTGTCCACAGCTTCGCTTAGAACCCGGGTAGAAGCCTCTCTTAAATACTAAGGCTGGAACAGTAGTGACTCCAGAAAGGGGACTGTCAGGGTGGCTCAATTAAGAGCCCAAACACAACCCTTTGTTGTGACTGGGAGTGACTAATATG
This sequence comes from Monodelphis domestica, assembly GCF_027887165.1. Lineage (NCBI taxonomy): Eukaryota > Metazoa > Chordata > Mammalia > Didelphimorphia > Didelphidae > Monodelphis > Monodelphis domestica. Next base: position 128,059,154 of record NC_077232.1, on the reverse strand, counting down.
CTAATGTCATGACTACTGGGTGGTGCTTAGTCCGCTCTTCAATGCCTGACTGCTTTAAGGATAACTTCAACACCCAAACCACCATTTCCTTAGACCTGCATCCCACCACCAAACAGCTTTCCTCCAAAGACCGTCCAACCAGGGGTGCTCATGAAGCTCCAAGGAACATCTCATGATTAACAAAATGAAAAACAAAATGAAAGTGAATTGAATTAGAATTTTTTGAAAAAAGAATTTGTAGAAAACATTCATGATTTTTGTGAGATGAAGGCATAAATCAGATTAGGGAGACTAGTGAGGTTTAATTTTGGTTTAGTTAAATGAATTATCACTGGAGAAGAATGACCTCAGATTTTGTTACCTCAAAGAGAAATTCCAGCACATGGAGCGTTTTCATTTGGCATCAATTCAGGGATAGAGAGAATGTACATCCTGAAAATGCACAGGAGTTCAAGGGATCTGAAGAAGACTGTAAGCAAAAAATAGTGGCCAATGTGAGTAAAATGTCCATTTGAGCATGGTTGTGGTGATGAAACGAGCAGTTCAAGGGAAGGAAGAATGTTGCTTTTAGATGCTCAGCATCGCATTCTCCTCCACAAGGGGACTCTTGCTGGAACCAAAGAAGGAGAGGACAGACAGAAATGTGGAGTTGTCCCGGGAATCACGGTCGCATGTGAGGGGAAACACAAGCGACTCAGACAAGCATGATGAAATGGGGCCGAAACCCACGGTTCAGTCTTCCGCCTCCAATTCCGAACCCCCTGACAGGTGCCTTATCCCCGCTTAAGCACACCACCCCCACCTCTGGCTCTTTTCAAGCTCGACACCCCCCTTCAAAGAGGCCCACAGGCGGGCGGATACAGCCGTCGTCTTCCCGCAGAGGGCCACCAGAAGCCGGCCAGCCGGGGAAGCCGGCCGGGAAGCAGCAGCCGTGGCGGCACACGGGGGAGAAGTCGCGTGGGAGAGCGCAGCAGGCGCGGACGTGGAGAGGGGGCGGGGGGGGGGGGTTGGGAGGTGGCCAGTGCGGCGGGGGACGGGAGCGAGAGGGGCAGTGGGGCAGTGGCAGGAGGAACTCGAGAGCCGAGGCGGGCCACTGGAGGGACCGGCCGGAGAGGGGAGAACACTGGGGGAGAGAGGACAGACTGGTTGGGGAAGGGACGTACACGCAGAAGAGAGACCGAAGACTCTGGGGGTTAGAGACGCGGAAGGGTAGGTGTGGCGGGGCAAAGATCTCCCTTTTCAGCTCCTGGAGGTCTCGAGCCGAGACCCCGGTCCGCTACGGTCTTTCCGCAGGTCAGTTCTTTGGGGTTCATTTAGAGTTTGGGGTTTTTTTTTAGGGTTTATGGATTTGTTTGTTTGCTTGTTTGTTTACGGCGTGTATTTCTGTTTATTTATAGAGAGAGAGACAAAGTAAAAACATTTTACATTTTAAGGAGAGGACAGTGAGAGCTTCACAATTTCACTGTGAACAGTAGTCTCAACTCCACAAAAGTTAGAAAGTACCCATCTAAATCTGCATTCTTTATTTCTTGTTTTAGTTTTTCAAAAGCAGGCTTGCCTTTCAGGGAGTACAAATTAAATTAACATGGTGGCTAAACTAAGTAAATAAACTAAACTAAAAGTTAGCTGGCTCAGTGGATTGAGAAGCAGTCCAAGAAACGGGAGATCCTGGGTTCAAATGTGGTCTCAGACATTTCCTATCTCTCTGACCCGGGTAAGTCATTTAGCCCCCATTGACTAGCCCTTACTGCTCTTCAGCTTTGGAACTAATACACAGTATTGATTCTAAGAAAGAAGATCAGGATTCAAAAAAATTAAGCTAACAGTAACTCAGATACTTGTCTTAAATCTTCAGATTTTTTTTTCCCCCGATGCTATCTAGAGATGATTATAAGAGTAAAGTCAATGTAGGCAAAATGAAATTTTGAGCAGAATCAATGGCAAAAAAATGGCAAAAGGGAATTTGAATATGACAAGTTTTCCTCTTATTTTTCTAAGGAAAGTACTTAAGTCAGTCCTGCGTTCAACCTCAGGAGAATTTCAAATGCTGCCAAAACAGAAAAAATGAAAAAGCTAAAGGCTGACTAGAGTAATGTTTTGTCTTAAAAACCAATTATGATGAAGATATCTGTGCTTCATGCTAAGAATGTGTTCTAATTTGTAACAGCACTATTGGCCATCTTCACTTCCCACAACCTCTTATTAATGTTCTATTGCCTTGGAGACCAACTCAAGTTGACCCATTAAAACTGTCATCCTGGAATAAAGAGTCAGTGACATGAGAACCCCATTTCCTGGCACACTCAAGAAATTACTGTTTAAAGAGGCTTACCAGCTGCTGGAGGATTCAGATTCTTGGTGGCATTAAAATGCAGGACTACCAAAGTCATGGATGAAAATGAAGGTCCCTTGAGCTAGAGGAGCTTTCTTGCAGAAGGCATCCTTCCCACACACATACGGTGCTCACCAAAAATATAACTGATGCATGTTTTAAAAAGGGAAAATATGTGTAAATATCAGCCATGGCTTAATAGAGGATCCCCTCTAAAACGGCTGAGTGAGTTTGAGCCTCTGGCAGCAGAAACCAGCTCAAAGGAAGTAAAGAGATCAGGAAGTTGCTAAGCTTAAGTCTTCTTCCTGTAGAAGCCCCTCCCTCTTCTCACCAGCTCTTGTTAGACTGCTACAGGCTCATGGGACTCTCTTCTCCACTTCAGAGAGGTGGAGGGAGGTTCTACACAGGGGTGGAGGGAGGTTCTAAACAGGGGTGGAGGGAGGTCCTACGCAAAGTGTTCCTGGCACTGAGGAGACCTCAAGCCCATTTATAAAAGGCATGAGATTTATTCAGGCTACTCAAAAGAGGCTAGCTGATGTCTTATGCCATGTTATGCCATGCATTTTGTGAGTGTTAAAACATGGAAGTGGCCATTTGCCAAGGACCCAGAGTATCCAGTGACTTCAGGATGTCATGGGGGCTGGCTTTATATGGATTTCACCAGGACTCCAAGGACAATCTAAGGGCATAGCAGGCAACAAGGGTGAAAGTGGGAGGCACTCCTCTGGACTCCCCCACCTTGCCTCACAAAACTGGCTCCTCCCTCTCGGAGCCCCCTAAAGCCTCTGTTTAAGCAGAGTCCTCACCCCAACTCATTGCCATCCATGTCTTCCTTTGCCACCAGACTGCTGTCTCCTGGACTGCTCCTTCATTTCCCCACCTCCTCCACTAAAGCTGCCTTTTAGGTGTTATCTTCCCCAGTAGAAGGGAGCCTCCTTGACAGCAGGGACTCCATGCTTCTATTTGTTTTCCCAACAATGAGTGCCATGTCTGACCCCTAGCAAGTACTTTTGGTCAAAAAATGATTCTTTTGGACAGGAAAAAACAAAACAAAACAAAAAACTTACACACAAAGAATGAAGCCAGTCATTTTATTCATACCATTCTGCTCCAAGCCCACTCTAAAGCTTCTTGGCTGAGGAGTTTCTCAAAATCCTGGCTTGCCTGTTTCCCTCCATTTACACAGGCCGGCTAGTTAGATGTGTGCTTTTCCCAGTTCTCCATTTTCTCTTCATTCCAATGAGCACTTCCACGCTGTTCAGAGGGCTATGTTAAGTCTTTTCTTTGACAAGGTGGGAGATAGATATCGATATGGTTTCATTCATTCATCATAGCACAGTAGAATGGCCTGATGCTTGGGATGAAAATTTCTGTAAGGATTCCCCAGTTGAGGGACCTTTCCTTTGGAACCAGGAATCTGTAATACTCCGGAGTATATTCAGCCGTGTTGCTCCAAGGAAGTCATTACTTCTTCTTCCGTGCACCGTGTATTGCATAACAGCCAAACTCTAATGGCTTAGGATAGAGGAAGATATGTGTGAGGTGACTAGACAACAGGCAGTCTGGGCGGGGCGTTGACTGTCAAAAATCTAAACTGAGGTCGCTTAATTCTCTTCAGTTTGTGGTAGGTTGGAGTTGTTCCCAGATTGCCCTGCAGGTCCCAAAAGGACTTGTAGTGTGAGGGGAAAGCCCCACAGGGAAAAGCTGAAGGTCAACATTGGCTGAGACCTGTCAAACGTTATCTGAACACCAACTATCCTCACTTGAGAAAGCATGAGCCTAGCCAGTGTCCTGAGCATGTTGGGACAGGCTGCAATGCTCGTCTGCACCACGTCACAAGGCTGGGCGGGCCCCTCCTCTGAGAGCCCAGGACACGGAGCTGCGACACTGGTCTGATTCACCTTCTAGCTCTCAGTTGCCAGCCAACAGTCTCCACTTCCTCTAGTTTAATACTCGGAGTCAGGGTACTTTCCAAAGTGACTCACACCAGAGATGTCTGTCCACAGCTTCGCTTAGAACCCGGGTAGAAGCCTCTCTTAAATACTAAGGCTGGAACAGTAGTGACTCCAGAAAGGGGACTGTCAGGGTGGCTCAATTAAGAGCCCAAACACAACCCTTTGTTGTGACTGGGAGTGACTAATATGCTAATGTCATGACTACTGGGTGGTGCTTAGTCCGCTCTTCAATGCCTGACTGCTTTAAGGATAACTTCAACACCCAAACCACCATTTCCTTAGACCTGCATCCCACCACCAAACAGCTTTCCTCCAAAGACCGTCCAACCAGGGGTGCTCATGAAGCTCCAAGGAACATCTCATGATTAACAAAATGAAAAACAAAATGAAAGTGAATTGAATTAGAATTTTTTGAAAAAAGAATTTGTAGAAAACATTCATGATTTTTGTGAGATGAAGGCATAAATCAGATTAGGGAGACTAGTGAGGTTTAATTTTGGTTTAGTTAAATGAATTATCACTGGAGAAGAATGACCTCAGATTTTGTTACCTCAAAGAGAAATTCCAGCACATGGAGTGTTTTCATTTGGCATCAATTCAGGGATAGAGAGAATGGACATCCTGAAAATGCACAAGAGTTCAAGGGATCTGAAGTAGACTGTAGGCAAAAAATAGTGGCCAATGTGAGTAAAATGTCCATTTGAGCATGGTTGTGGTGATGAAACAAGCAGTTCAAGGGAAGGAAGAATGTTGCTTTTAGATGCTCAGCATCGCATTCTCCTCCACAAGGGGACTCTTGCTGGAACCAAAGAAGGAGAGGACAGACAGAAATGTGGAGTTGTCCCGGGAATCACGGTCGCATGTGAGGGGAAACACAAGCGACTCAGACAAGCATGATGAAATGGGGCCGAAACCCACGGTTCAGTCTTCCGCCTCCAATTCCGAACCCCCTGACAGGTGCCTTATCCCCGCTTAAGCACACCACCCCCACCTCTGGCTCTTTTCAAGCTCGACACCCCCCTTCAAAGAGGCCCACAGGCGGGCGGATACAGCCGTCGTCTTCCCGCAGAGGGCCACCAGAAGCCGGCCAGCCGGGGAAGCCGGCCGGGAAGCAGCAGCCGTGGCGGCACACGGGGGAGAAGTCGCGTGGGAGAGCGCAGCAGGCGCGGACGTGGAGAGGGGGCGGGGGGGGGGGTAGGGAGGTGGCCAGTGCGGCGGGGGACGGGAGCGAGAGGGGCAGTGGGGCAGTGGCAGGAGGAACTCGAGAGCCGAGGCGGGCCACTGGAGGGACCGGCCGGAGAGGGGAGAACACTGGGGGAGAGAGGACAGACTGGTTGGGGAAGGGACGTACACGCAGAAGAGAGACCGAAGACTCTGGGGGTTAGAGACGCGGAAGGGTAGGTGTGGCGGGGCAAAGATCTCCCTTTTCAGCTCCTGGAGGTCTCGAGCCGAGACCCCGGTCCGCTACGGTCTTTCCGCAGGTCAGTTCTTTGGGGTTCATTTAGAGTTTGGGGTTTTTTTTTAGGGTTTATGGATTTGTTTGTTTGCTTGTTTGTTTACGGCGTGTATTTCTGTTTATTTATAGAGAGAGAGACAAAGTAAAAACATTTTACATTTTAAGGAGAGGACAGTGAGAGCTTCACAATTTCACTGTGAACAGTAGTCTCAACTCCACAAAAGTTAGAAAGTACCCATCTAAATCTGCATTCTTTATTTCTTGTTTTAGTTTTTCAAAAGCAGGCTTGCCTTTCAGGGAGTACAAATTAAATTAACATGGTGGCTAAACTAAGTAAATAAACTAAACTAAAAGTTAGCTGGCTCAGTGGATTGAGAAGCAGTCCAAGAAACGGGAGATCCTGGGTTCAAATGTGGTCTCAGACATTTCCTATCTCTCTGACCCGGGTAAGTCATTTAGCCCCCATTGACTAGCCCTTACTGCTCTTCAGCTTTGGAACTAATACACAGTATTGATTCTAAGAAAGAAGATCAGGATTCAAAAAAATTAAGCTAACAGTAACTCAGATACTTGTCTTAAATCTTCAGATTTTTTTTTTCCCCGATGCTATCTAGAGATGATTATAAGAGTAAAGTCAATGTAGGCAAAATGAAATTTTGAGCAGAATCAATGGCAAAAAAATGGCAAAAGGGAATTTGAATATGACAAGTTTTCCTCTTATTTTTCTAAGGAAAGTACTTAAGTCAGTCCTGCGTTCAACCTCAGGAGAATTTCAAATGCTGCCAAAACAGAAAAAATGAAAAAGCTAAAGGCTGACTAGAGTAATGTTTTGTCTTAAAAACCAATTATGATGAAGATTATCTGTGCTTCATGCTAAGAATGTGTTCTAATTTGTAACAGCACTATTGGCCATCTTCACTTCCCACAACCTCTTATTAATGTTCTATTGCCTTGGAGACCAACTCAAGTTGACCCATTAAAACTGTCATCCTGGAATAAAGAGTCAGTGACATGAGAACCCCATTTCCTGGCACACTCAAGAAATTACTGTTTAAAGAGGCTTACCAGCTGCTGGAGGATTCAGATTCTTGGTGGCATTAAAATGCAGGACTACCAAAGTCATGGATGAAAATGAAGGTCCCTTGAGCTAGAGGAACTTTCTTGCAGAAGGCATCCTTCCCACACACATACGGTGCTCACCAAAAATATAACTGATGCATGTTTTAAAAAGGGAAAATATGTGTAAATATCAGCCATGGCTTAATAGAGGATCCCCTCTAAAACGGCTGAGTGAGTTTGAGCCTCTGGCAGCAGAAACCAGCTCAAAGGAAGTAAAGAGATCAGGAAGTTGCTAAGCTTAAGTCTTCTTCCTGTAGAAGCCCCTCCCTCTTCTCACCAGCTCTTGTTAGACTGCTACAGGCTCATGGGACTCTCTTCTCCACTTCAGAGAGGTGGAGGGAGGTTCTACACAGGGGTGGAGGGAGGTTCTAAACAGGGGTGGAGGGAGGTCCTACGCAAAGTGTTCCTGGCACTGAGGAGACCTCAAGCCCATTTATAAAAGGCATGAGATTTATTCAGGCTACTCAAAAGAGGCTAGCTGATTTCTTATGCCATGTTATGCCATGCATTTTGTGAGTGTTAAAACATGGAAGTGGCCATTTGCCAAGGACCCAGAGTATCCAGTGACTTCAGGATGTCATGGGGGCTGGCTTTATATGGATTTCACCAGGACTCCAAGGACAATCTAAGGGCATAGCAGGCAACAAGGGTGAAAGTGGGAGGCACTCCTCTGGACTCCCCCACCTTGCCTCACAAAACTGGCTCCTCCCTCTCGGAGCCCCCTAAAGCCTCTGTTTAAGCAGAGTCCTCACCCCAACTCATTGCCATCCATGTCTTCCTTTGCCACCAGACTGCTGTCTCCTGGACTGCTCCTTCATTTCCCCACCTCCTCCACTAAAGCTGCCTTTTAGGTGTTATCTTCCCCAGTAGAAGGGAGCCTCCTTGACAGCAGGGACTCCATGCTTCTATTTGTTTTCCCAACAATGAGTGCCATGTCTGACCCCTAGCAAGTACTTTTGGTCAAAAAATGATTCTTTTGGACAGGAAAAAACAAAACAAAACAAAAAACTTACACACAAAGAATGAAGCCAGTCATTTTATTCATACCATTCTGCTCCAAGCCCACTCTAAAGCTTCTTGGCTGAGGAGTTTCTCAAAATCCTGGCTTGCCTGTTTCCCTCCATTTACACAGGCCGGCTAGTTAGATGTGTGCTTTTCCCAGTTCTCCATTTTCTCTTCATTCCAATGTGCACTTCCACGCTGTTCAGAGGGCTATGTTAAGTCTTTTCTTTGACAAGGTGGGAGATAGATATCGATATGGTTTCATTCATTCATCATAGCACAGTAGAATGGCCTGATGCTTGGGATGAAAATTTCTGTAAGGATTCCCCAGTTGAGGGACCTTTCCTTTGGAACCAGGAATCTGTAATACTCCGGAGTATATTCAGCCATGTTGCTCCAAGGAAGTCATTACTTCTTCTTCCGTGCACCGTGTATTGCATAACAGCCAAACTCTAATGGCTTAGGATAGAGGAAGATATGTGTGAGGTGACTAGACAACAGGCAGTCTGGGCGGGGCGTTGACTGTCAAAAATCTAAACTGAGGTCGCTTAATTCTCTTCAGTTTGTGGTAGGTTGGAGTTGTTCCCAGATTGCCCTGCAGGACCCAAAAGGACTTGTAGTGTGAGGGGAAAGCCCCACAGGGAAAAGCTGAAGGTCAACATTGGCTGAGACCTGTCAAACGTTATCTGAACACCAACTATCCTCACTTGAGAAAGCATGAGCCTAGCCAGTGTCCTGAGCATGTTGGGACAGGCTGCAATGCTCGTCTGCACCACGTCACAAGGCTGGGCGGGCCCCTCCTCTGAGAGCCCAGGACACGGAGCTGCGACACTGGTCTGATTCACCTTCTAGCTCTCAGTTGCCAGTCAACAGTCTCCACTTCCTCTAGTTTAATACTCGGAGTCAGGGTACTTTCCAAAGTGACTCACACCAGAGATGTCTGTCCACAGCTTCGCTTAGAACCCGGGTAGAAGCCTCTCTTAAATACTAAGGCTGGAACAGTAGTGACTCCAGAAAGGGGACTGTCAGGGTGGCTCAATTAAGAGCCCAAACACAACCCTTTGTTGTGACTGGGAGTGACTAATATGCTAATGTCATGACTACTGGGTGGTGCTTAGTCCGCTCTTCAATGCCTGACTGCTTTAAGGATAACTTCAACACCCAAACCACCATTTCCTTAGACCTGCATCCCACCACCAAACAGCTTTCCTCCAAAGACCGTCCAACCAGGGGTGCTCATGAAGCTCCAAGGAACATCTCATGATTAACAAAATGAAAAACAAAATGAAAGTGAATTGAATTAGAATTTTTTGAAAAAAGAATTTGTAGAAAACATTCATGATTTTTGTGAGATGAAGGCATAAATCAGATTAGGGAGACTAGTGAGGTTTAATTTTGGTTTAGTTAAATGAATTATCACTGGAGAAGAATGACCTCAGATTTTGTTACCTCAAAGAGAAATTCCAGCACATGGAGTGTTTTCATTTGGCATCAATTCAGGGATAGAGAGAATGGACATCCTGAAAATGCACAAGAGTTCAAGGGATCTGAAGTAGACTGTAGGCAAAAAATAGTGGCCAATGTGAGTAAAATGTCCATTTGAGCATGGTTGTGGTGATGAAACGAGCAGTTCAAGGGAAGGAAGAATGTTGCTTTTAGATGCTCAGCATCGCATTCTCCTCCACAAGGGGACTCTTGCTGGAACCAAAGAAGGAGAGGACAGACAGAAATGTGGAGTTGTCCCGGGAATCACGGTCGCATGTGAGGGGAAACACAAGCGACTCAGACAAGCATGATGAAATGGGGCCGAAACCCACGGTTCAGTCTTCCGCCTCCAATTCCGAACCCCCTGACAGGTGCCTTATCCCCGCTTAAGCACACCACCCCCACCTCTGGCTCTTTTCAAGCTCGACACCCCCCTTCAAAGAGGCCCACAGGCGGGCGGATACAGCCGTCGTCTTCCCGCAGAGGGCCACCAGAAGCCGGCCAGCCGGGGAAGCCGGCCGGGAAGCAGCAGCCGTGGCGGCACACGGGGGAGAAGTCGCGTGGAAGAGCGCAGCAGGCGCGGACGTGGAGAGGGGGCGGGGGGGGGGGTAGGGAGGTGGCCAGTGCGGCGGGGGACGGGAGCGAGAGGGGCAGTGGGGCAGTGGCAGGAGGAACTCGAGAGCCGAGGCGGGCCACTGGAGGGACCGGCCGGAGAGGGGAGAACACTGGGGGAGAGAGGACAGACTGGTTGGGGAAGGGACGTACACGCAGAAGAGAGACCGAAGACTCTGGGGGTTAGAGACGCGGAAGGGTAGGTGTGGCGGGGCAAAGATCTCCCTTTTCAGCTCCTGGAGGTCTCGAGCCGAGACCCCGGTCCGCTACGGTCTTTCCGCAGGTCAGTTCTTTGGGGTTCATTTAGAGTTTGGGGTTTTTTTTTAGGGTTTATGGATTTGTTTGTTTGCTTGTTTGTTTACGGCGTGTATTTCTGTTTATTTATAGAGAGAGAGACAAAGTAAAAACATTTTACATTTTAAGGAGAGGACAGTGAGAGCTTCACAATTTCACTGTGAACAGTAGTCTCAACTCCACAAAAGTTAGAAAGTACCCATCTAAATCTGCATTCTTTATTTCTTGTTTTAGTTTTTCAAAAGCAGGCTTGCCTTTCAGGGAGTACAAATTAAATTAACATGGTGGCTAAACTAAGTAAATAAACTAAACTAAAAGTTAGCTGGCTCAGTGGATTGAGAAGCAGTCCAAGAAACGGGAGATCCTGGGTTCAAATGTGGTCTCAGACATTTCCTATCTCTCTGACCCGGGTAAGTCATTTAGCCCCCATTGACTAGCCCTTACTGCTCTTCAGCTTTGGAACTAATACACAGTATTGATTCTAAGAAAGAAGATCAGGATTCAAAAAAATTAAGCTAACAGTAACTCAGATACTTGTCTTAAATCTTCAGATTTTTTTTTTCCCCGATGCTATCTAGAGATGATTATAAGAGTAAAGTCAATGTAGGCAAAATGAAATTTTGAGCAGAATCAATGGCAAAAAAATGGCAAAAGGGAATTTGAATATGACAAGTTTTCCTCTTATTTTTCTAAGGAAAGTACTTAAGTCAGTCCTGCGTTCAACCTCAGGAGAATTTCAAATGCTGCCAAAACAGAAAAAATGAAAAAGCTAAAGGCTGACTAGAGTAATGTTTTGTCTTAAAAACCAATTATGATGAAGATATCTGTGCTTCATGCTAAGAATGTGTTCTAATTTGTAACAGCACTATTGGCCATCTTCACTTCCCACAACCTCTTATTAATGTTCTATTGCCTTGGAGACCAACTCAAGTTGACCCATTAAAACTGTCATCCTGGAATAAAGAGTCAGTGACATGAGAACCCCATTTCCTGGCACACTCAAGAAATTACTGTTTAAAGAGGCTTACCAGCTGCTGGAGGATTCAGATTCTTGGTGGCATTAAAATGCAGGACTACCAAAGTCATGGATGAAAATGAAGGTCCCTTGAGCTAGAGGAACTTTCTTGCAGAAGGCATCCTTCCCACACACATACGGTGCTCACCAAAAATATAACTGATGCATGTTTTAAAAAGGGAAAATATGTGTAAATATCAGCCATGGCTTAATAGAGGATCCCCTCTAAAACGGCTGAGTGAGTTTGAGCCTCTGGCAGCAGAAACCAGCTCAAAGGAAGTAAAGAGATCAGGAAGTTGCTAAGCTTAAGTCTTCTTCCTGTAGAAGCCCCTCCCTCTTCTCACCAGCTCTTGTTAGACTGCTACAGGCTCATGGGACTCTCTTCTCCACTTCAGAGAGGTGGAGGGAGGTTCTACACAGGGGTGGAGGGAGGTTCTAAACAGGGGTGGAGGGAGGTCCTACGCAAAGTGTTCCTGGCACTGAGGAGACCTCAAGCCCATTTATAAAAGGCATGAGATTTATTCAGGCTACTCAAAAGAGGCTAGCTGATTTCTTATGCCATGTTATGCCATGCATTTTGTGAGTGTTAAAACATGGAAGTGGCCATTTGCCAAGGACCCAGAGTATCCAGTGACTTCAGGATGTCATGGGGGCTGGCTTTATATGGATTTCACCAGGACTCCAAGGACAATCTAAGGGCATAGCAGGCAACAAGGGTGAAAGTGGGAGGCACTCCTCTGGACTCCCCCACCTTGCCTCACAAAACTGGCTCCTCCCTCTCGGAGCCCCCTAAAGCCTCTGTTTAAGCAGAGTCCTCACCCCAACTCATTGCCATCCATGTCTTCCTTTGCCACCAGACTGCTGTCTCCTGGACTGCTCCTTCATTTCCCCACCTCCTCCACTAAAGCTGCCTTTTAGGTGTTATCTTCCCCAGTAGAAGGGAGCCTCCTTGACAGCAGGGACTCCATGCTTCTATTTGTTTTCCCAACAATGAGTGCCATGTCTGACCCCTAGCAAGTACTTTTGGTCAAAAAATGATTCTTTTGGACAGGAAAAAACAAAACAAAACAAAAAACTTACACACAAAGAATGAAGCCAGTCATTTTATTCATACCATTCTGCTCCAAGCCCACTCTAAAGCTTCTTGGCTGAGGAGTTTCTCAAAATCCTGGCTTGCCTGTTTCCCTCCATTTACACAGGCCGGCTAGTTAGATGTGTGCTTTTCCCAGTTCTCCATTTTCTCTTCATTCCAATGTGCACTTCCACGCTGTTCAGAGGGCTATGTTAAGTCTTTTCTTTGACAAGGTGGGAGATAGATATCGATATGGTTTCATTCATTCATCATAGCACAGTAGAATGGCCTGATGCTTGGGATGAAAATTTCTGTAAGGATTCCCCAGTTGAGGGACCTTTCCTTTGGAACCAGGAATCTGTAATACTCCGGAGTATATTCAGCCATGTTGCTCCAAGGAAGTCATTACTTCTTCTTCCGTGCACCGTGTATTGCATAACAGCCAAACTCTAATGGCTTAGGATAGAGGAAGATATGTGTGAGGTGACTAGACAACAGGCAGTCTGGGCGGGGCGTTGACTGTCAAAAATCTAAACTGAGGTCGCTTAATTCTCTTCAGTTTGTGGTAGGTTGGAGTTGTTCCCAGATTGCCCTGCAGGACCCAAAAGGACTTGTAGTGTGAGGGGAAAGCCCCACAGGGAAAAGCTGAAGGTCAACATTGGCTGAGACCTGTCAAACGTTATCTGAACACCAACTATCCTCACTTGAGAAAGCATGAGCCTAGCCAGTGTCCTGAGCATGTTGGGACAGGCTGCAATGCTCGTCTGCACCACGTCACAAGGCTGGGCGGGCCCCTCCTCTGAGAGCCCAGGACACGGAGCTGCGACACTGGTCTGATTCACCTTCTAGCTCTCAGTTGCCAGTCAACAGTCTCCACTTCCTCTAGTTTAATACTCGGAGTCAGGGTACTTTCCAAAGTGACTCACACCAGAGATGTCTGTCCACAGCTTCGCTTAGAACCCGGGTAGAAGCCTCTCTTAAATACTAAGGCTGGAACAGTAGTGACTCCAGAAAGGGGACTGTCAGGGTGGCTCAATTAAGAGCCCAAACACAACCCTTTGTTGTGACTGGGAGTGACTAATATGCTAATGTCATGACTACTGGGTGGTGCTTAGTCCGCTCTTCAATGCCTGACTGCTTTAAGGATAACTTCAACACCCAAACCACCATTTCCTTAGACCTGCATCCCACCACCAAACAGCTTTCCTCCAAAGACCGTCCAACCAGGGGTGCTCATGAAGCTCCAAGGAACATCTCATGATTAACAAAATGAAAAACAAAATGAAAGTGAATTGAATTAGAATTTTTTGAAAAAAGAATTTGTAGAAAACATTCATGATTTTTGTGAGATGAAGGCATAAATCAGATTAGGGAGACTAGTGAGGTTTAATTTTGGTTTAGTTAAATGAATTATCACTGGAGAAGAATGACCTCAGATTTTGTTACCTCAAAGAGAAATTCCAGCACATGGAGTGTTTTCATTTGGCATCAATTCAGGGATAGAGAGAATGGACATCCTGAAAATGCACAAGAGTTCAAGGGATCTGAAGTAGACTGTAGGCAAAAAATAGTGGCCAATGTGAGTAAAATGTCCATTTGAGCATGGTTGTGGTGATGAAACGAGCAGTTCAAGGGAAGGAAGAATGTTGCTTTTAGATGCTCAGCATCGCATTCTCCTCCACAAGGGGACTCTTGCTGGAACCAAAGAAGGAGAGGACAGACAGAAATGTGGAGTTGTCCCGGGAATCACGGTCGCATGTGAGGGGAAACACAAGCGACTCAGACAAGCATGATGAAATGGGGCCGAAACCCACGGTTCAGTCTTCCGCCTCCAATTCCGAACCCCCTGACAGGTGCCTTATCCCCGCTTAAGCACACCACCCCCACCTCTGGCTCTTTTCAAGCTCGACACCCCCCTTCAAAGAGGCCCACAGGCGGGCGGATACAGCCGTCGTCTTCCCGCAGAGGGCCACCAGAAGCCGGCCAGCCGGGGAAGCCGGCCGGGAAGCAGCAGCCGTGGCGGCACACGGGGGAGAAGTCGCGTGGAAGAGCGCAGCAGGCGCGGACGTGGAGAGGGGGCGGGGGGGGGGGTAGGGAGGTGGCCAGTGCGGCGGGGGACGGGAGCGAGAGGGGCAGTGGGGCAGTGGCAGGAGGAACTCGAGAGCCGAGGCGGGCCACTGGAGGGACCGGCCGGAGAGGGGAGAACACTGGGGGAGAGAGGACAGACTGGTTGGGGAAGGGACGTACACGCAGAAGAGAGACCGAAGACTCTGGGGGTTAGAGACGCGGAAGGGTAGGTGTGGCGGGGCAAAGATCTCCCTTTTCAGCTCCTGGAGGTCTCGAGCCGAGACCCCGGTCCGCTACGGTCTTTCCGCAGGTCAGTTCTTTGGGGTTCATTTAGAGTTTGGGGTTTTTTTTTAGGGTTTATGGATTTGTTTGTTTGCTTGTTTGTTTACGGCGTGTATTTCTGTTTATTTATAGAGAGAGAGACAAAGTAAAAACATTTTACATTTTAAGGAGAGGACAGTGAGAGCTTCACAATTTCACTGTGAACAGTAGTCTCAACTCCACAAAAGTTAGAAAGTACCCATCTAAATCTGCATTCTTTATTTCTTGTTTTAGTTTTTCAAAAGCAGGCTTGCCTTTCAGGGAGTACAAATTAAATTAACATGGTGGCTAAACTAAGTAAATAAACTAAACTAAAAGTTAGCTGGCTCAGTGGATTGAGAAGCAGTCCAAGAAACGGGAGATCCTGGGTTCAAATGTGGTCTCAGACATTTCCTATCTCTCTGACCCGGGTAAGTCATTTAGCCCCCATTGACTAGCCCTTACTGCTCTTCAGCTTTGGAACTAATACACAGTATTGATTCTAAGAAAGAAGATCAGGATTCAAAAAAATTAAGCTAACAGTAACTCAGATACTTGTCTTAAATCTTCAGATTTTTTTTTTCCCCGATGCTATCTAGAGATGATTATAAGAGTAAAGTCAATGTAGGCAAAATGAAATTTTGAGCAGAATCAATGGCAAAAAAATGGCAAAAGGGAATTTGAATATGACAAGTTTTCCTCTTATTTTTCTAAGGAAAGTACTTAAGTCAGTCCTGCGTTCAACCTCAGGAGAATTTCAAATGCTGCCAAAACAGAAAAAATGAAAAAGCTAAAGGCTGACTAGAGTAATGTTTTGTCTTAAAAACCAATTATGATGAAGATATCTGTGCTTCATGCTAAGAATGTGTTCTAATTTGTAACAGCACTATTGGCCATCTTCACTTCCCACAACCTCTTATTAATGTTCTATTGCCTTGGAGACCAACTCAAGTTGACCCATTAAAACTGTCATCCTGGAATAAAGAGTCAGTGACATGAGAACCCCATTTCCTGGCACACTCAAGAAATTACTGTTTAAAGAGGCTTACCAGCTGCTGGAGGATTCAGATTCTTGGTGGCATTAAAATGCAGGACTACCAAAGTCATGGATGAAAATGAAGGTCCCTTGAGCTAGAGGAACTTTCTTGCAGAAGGCATCCTTCCCACACACATACGGTGCTCACCAAAAATATAACTGATGCATGTTTTAAAAAGGGAAAATATGTGTAAATATCAGCCATGGCTTAATAGAGGATCCCCTCTAAAACGGCTGAGTGAGTTTGAGCCTCTGGCAGCAGAAACCAGCTCAAAGGAAGTAAAGAGATCAGGAAGTTGCTAAGCTTAAGTCTTCTTCCTGTAGAAGCCCCTCCCTCTTCTCACCAGCTCTTGTTAGACTGCTACAGGCTCATGGGACTCTCTTCTCCACTTCAGAGAGGTGGAGGGAGGTTCTACACAGGGGTGGAGGGAGGTTCTAAACAGGGGTGGAGGGAGGTCCTACGCAAAGTGTTCCTGGCACTGAGGAGACCTCAAGCCCATTTATAAAAGGCATGAGATTTATTCAGGCTACTCAAAAGAGGCTAGCTGATTTCTTATGCCATGTTATGCCATGCATTTTGTGAGTGTTAAAACATGGAAGTGGCCATTTGCCAAGGACCCAGAGTATCCAGTGACTTCAGGATGTCATGGGGGCTGGCTTTATATGGATTTCACCAGGACTCCAAGGACAATCTAAGGGCATAGCAGGCAACAAGGGTGAAAGTGGGAGGCACTCCTCTGGACTCCCCCACCTTGCCTCACAAAACTGGCTCCTCCCTCTCGGAGCCCCCTAAAGCCTCTGTTTAAGCAGAGTCCTCACCCCAACTCATTGCCATCCATGTCTTCCTTTGCCACCAGACTGCTGTCTCCTGGACTGCTCCTTCATTTCCCCACCTCCTCCACTAAAGCTGCCTTTTAGGTGTTATCTTCCCCAGTAGAAGGGAGCCTCCTTGACAGCAGGGACTCCATGCTTCTATTTGTTTTCCCAACAATGAGTGCCATGTCTGACCCCTAGCAAGTACTTTTGGTCAAAAAATGATTCTTTTGGACAGGAAAAAACAAAACAAAACAAAAAACTTACACACAAAGAATGAAGCCAGTCATTTTATTCATACCATTCTGCTCCAAGCCCACTCTAAAGCTTCTTGGCTGAGGAGTTTCTCAAAATCCTGGCTTGCCTGTTTCCCTCCATTTACACAGGCCGGCTAGTTAGATGTGTGCTTTTCCCAGTTCTCCATTTTCTCTTCATTCCAATGAGCACTTCCACGCTGTTCAGAGGGCTATGTTAAGTCTTTTCTTTGACAAGGTGGGAGATAGATATCGATATGGTTTCATTCATTCATCATAGCACAGTAGAATGGCCTGATGCTTGGGATGAAAATTTCTGTAAGGATTCCCCAGTTGAGGGACCTTTCCTTTGGAACCAGGAATCTGTAATACTCCGGAGTATATTCAGCCATGTTGCTCCAAGGAAGTCATTACTTCTTCTTCCGTGCACCGTGTATTGCATAACAGCCAAACTCTAATGGCTTAGGATAGAGGATGATATGTGTGAGGTGACTAGACAACAGGCAGTCTGGGCGGGGCGTTGACTGTCAAAAATCTAAACTGAGGTCGCTTAATTCTCTTCAGTTTGTGGTAGGTTGGAGTTGTTCCCAGATTGCCCTGCAGGACCCAAAAGGACTTGTAGTGTGAGGGGAAAGCCCCACAGGGAAAAGCTGAAGGTCAACATTGGCTGAGACCTGTCAAACGTTATCTGAACACCAACTATCCTCACTTGAGAAAGCATGAGCCTAGCCAGTGTCCTGAGCATGTTGGGACAGGCTGCAATGCTCGTCTGCACCACGTCACAAGGCTGGGCGGGCCCCTCCTCTGAGAGCCCAGGACACGGAGCTGCGACACTGGTCTGATTCACCTTCTAGCTCTCAGTTGCCAGCCAACAGTCTCCACTTCCTCTAGTTTAATACTCGGAGTCAGGGTACTTTCCAAAGTGACTCACACCAGAGATGTCTGTCCACAGCTTCGCTTAGAACCCGGGTAGAAGCCTCTCTTAAATACTAAGGCTGGAACAGTAGTGACTCCAGAAAGGGGACTGTCAGGGTGGCTCAATTAAGAGCCCAAACACAACCCTTTGTTGTGACTGGGAGTGACTAATATGCTAATGTCATGACTACTGGGTGGTGCTTAGTCCGCTCTTCAATGCCTGACTGCTTTAAGGATAACTTCAACACCCAAACCACCATTTCCTTAGACCTGCATCCCACCACCAAACAGCTTTCCTCCAAAGACCGTCCAACCAGGGGTGCTCATGAAGCTCCAAGGAACATCTCATGATTAACAAAATGAAAAACAAAATGAAAGTGAATTGAATTAGAATTTTTTGAAAAAAGAATTTGTAGAAAACATTCATGATTTTTGTGAGATGAAGGCATAAATCAGATTAGGGAGACTAGTGAGGTTTAATTTTGGTTTAGTTAAATGAATTATCACTGGAGAAGAATGACCTCAGATTTTGTTACCTCAAAGAGAAATTCCAGCACATGGAGTGTTTTCATTTGGCATCAATTCAGGGATAGAGAGAATGGACATCCTGAAAATGCACAAGAGTTCAAGGGATCTGAAGTAGACTGTAGGCAAAAAATAGTGGCCAATGTGAGTAAAATGTCCATTTGAGCATGGTTGTGGTGATGAAACGAGCAGTTCAAGGGAAGGAAGAATGTTGCTTTTAGATGCTCAGCATCGCATTCTCCTCCACAAGGGGACTCTTGCTGGAACCAAAGAAGGAGAGGACAGACAGAAATGTGGAGTTGTCCCGGGAATCACGGTCGCATGTGAGGGGAAACACAAGCGACTCAGACAAGCATGATGAAATGGGGCCGAAACCCACGGTTCAGTCTTCCGCCTCCAATTCCGAACCCCCTGACAGGTGCCTTATCCCCGCTTAAGCACACCACCCCCACCTCTGGCTCTTTTCAAGCTCGACACCCCCCTTCAAAGAGGCCCACAGGCGGGCGGATACAGCCGTCGTCTTCCCGCAGAGGGCCACCAGAAGCCGGCCAGCCGGGGAAGCCGGCCGGGAAGCAGCAGCCGTGGCGGCACACGGGGGAGAAGTCGCGTGGGAGAGCGCAGCAGGCGCGGACGTGGAGAGGGGGCGGGGGGGGGGGGGTAGGGAGGTGGCCAGTGCGGCGGGGGACGGGAGCGAGAGGGGCAGTGGGGCAGTGGCAGGAGGAACTCGAGAGCCGAGGCGGGCCACTGGAGGGACCGGCCGGAGAGGGGAGAACACTGGGGGAGAGAGGACAGACTGGTTGGGGAAGGGACGTACACGCAGAAGAGAGACCGAAGACTCTGGGGGTTAGAGACGCGGAAGGGTAGGTGTGGCGGGGCAAAGATCTCCCTTTTCAGCTCCTGGAGGTCTCGAGCCGAGACCCCGGTCCGCTACGGTCTTTCCGCAGGTCAGTTCTTTGGGGTTCATTTAGAGTTTGGGGTTTTTTTTTAGGGTTTATGGATTTGTTTGTTTGCTTGTTTGTTTACGGCGTGTATTTCTGTTTATTTATAGAGAGAGAGACAAAGTAAAAACATTTTACATTTTAAGGAGAGGACAGTGAGAGCTTCACAATTTCACTGTGAACAGTAGTCTCAACTCCACAAAAGTTAGAAAGTACCCATCTAAATCTGCATTCTTTATTTCTTGTTTTAGTTTTTCAAAAGCAGGCTTGCCTTTCAGGGAGTACAAATTAAATTAACATGGTGGCTAAACTAAGTAAATAAACTAAACTAAAAGTTAGCTGGCTCAGTGGATTGAGAAGCAGTCCAAGAAACGGGAGATCCTGGGTTCAAATGTGGTCTCAGACATTTCCTATCTCTCTGACCCGGGTAAGTCATTTAGCCCCCATTGACTAGCCCTTACTGCTCTTCAGCTTTGGAACTAATACACAGTATTGATTCTAAGAAAGAAGATCAGGATTCAAAAAAATTAAGCTAACAGTAACTCAGATACTTGTCTTAAATCTTCAGATTTTTTTTTTCCCCGATGCTATCTAGAGATGATTATAAGAGTAAAGTCAATGTAGGCAAAATGAAATTTTGAGCAGAATCAATGGCAAAAAAATGGCAAAAGGGAATTTGAATATGACAAGTTTTCCTCTTATTTTTCTAAGGAAAGTACTTAAGTCAGTCCTGCGTTCAACCTCAGGAGAATTTCAAATGCTGCCAAAACAGAAAAAATGAAAAAGCTAAAGGCTGACTAGAGTAATGTTTTGTCTTAAAAACCAATTATGATGAAGATATCTGTGCTTCATGCTAAGAATGTGTTCTAATTTGTAACAGCACTATTGGCCATCTTCACTTCCCACAACCTCTTATTAATGTTCTATTGCCTTGGAGACCAACTCAAGTTGACCCATTAAAACTGTCATCCTGGAATAAAGAGTCAGTGACATGAGAACCCCATTTCCTGGCACACTCAAGAAATTACTGTTTAAAGAGGCTTACCAGCTGCTGGAGGATTCAGATTCTTGGTGGCATTAAAATGCAGGACTACCAAAGTCATGGATGAAAATGAAGGTCCCTTGAGCTAGAGGAGCTTTCTTGCAGAAGGCATCCTTCCCACACACATACGGTGCTCACCAAAAATATAACTGATGCATGTTTTAAAAAGGGAAAATATGTGTAAATATCAGCCATGGCTTAATAGAGGATCCCCTCTAAAACGGCTGAGTGAGTTTGAGCCTCTGGCAGCAGAAACCAGCTCAAAGGAAGTAAAGAGATCAGGAAGTTGCTAAGCTTAAGTCTTCTTCCTGTAGAAGCCCCTCCCTCTTCTCACCAGCTCTTGTTAGACTGCTACAGGCTCATGGGACTCTCTTCTCCACTTCAGAGAGGTGGAGGGAGGTTCTACACAGGGGTGGAGGGAGGTTCTAAACAGGGGTGGAGGGAGGTCCTACGCAAAGTGTTCCTGGCACTGAGGAGACCTCAAGCCCATTTATAAAAGGCATGAGATTTATTCAGGCTACTCAAAAGAGGCTAGCTGATGTCTTATGCCATGTTATGCCATGCATTTTGTGAGTGTTAAAACATGGAAGTGGCCATTTGCCAAGGACCCAGAGTATCCAGTGACTTCAGGATGTCATGGGGGCTGGCTTTATATGGATTTCACCAGGACTCCAAGGACAATCTAAGGGCATAGCAGGCAACAAGGGTGAAAGTGGGAGGCACTCCTCTGGACTCCCCCACCTTGCCTCACAAAACTGGCTCCTCCCTCTCGGAGCCCCCTAAAGCCTCTGTTTAAGCAGAGTCCTCACCCCAACTCATTGCCATCCATGTCTTCCTTTGCCACCAGACTGCTGTCTCCTGGACTGCTCCTTCATTTCCCCACCTCCTCCACTAAAGCTGCCTTTTAGGTGTTATCTTCCCCAGTAGAAGGGAGCCTCCTTGACAGCAGGGACTCCATGCTTCTATTTGTTTTCCCAACAATGAGTGCCATGTCTGACCCCTAGCAAGTACTTTTGGTCAAAAAATGATTCTTTTGGACAGGAAAAAACAAAACAAAACAAAAAACTTACACACAAAGAATGAAGCCAGTCATTTTATTCATACCATTCTGCTCCAAGCCCACTCTAAAGCTTCTTGGCTGAGGAGTTTCTCAAAATCCTGGCTTGCCTGTTTCCCTCCATTTACACAGGCCGGCTAGTTAGATGTGTGCTTTTCCCAGTTCTCCATTTTCTCTTCATTCCAATGAGCACTTCCACGCTGTTCAGAGGGCTATGTTAAGTCTTTTCTTTGACAAGGTGGGAGATAGATATCGATATGGTTTCATTCATTCATCATAGCACAGTAGAATGGCCTGATGCTTGGGATGAAAATTTCTGTAAGGATTCCCCAGTTGAGGGACCTTTCCTTTGGAACCAGGAATCTGTAATACTCCGGAGTATATTCAGCCATGTTGCTCCAAGGAAGTCATTACTTCTTCTTCCGTGCACCGTGTATTGCATAACAGCCAAACTCTAATGGCTTAGGATAGAGGAAGATATGTGTGAGGTGACTAGACAACAGGCAGTCTGGGCGGGGCGTTGACTGTCAAAAATCTAAACTGAGGTCGCTTAATTCTCTTCAGTTTGTGGTAGGTTGGAGTTGTTCCCAGATTGCCCTGCAGGACCCAAAAGGACTTGTAGTGTGAGGGGAAAGCCCCACAGGGAAAAGCTGAAGGTCAACATTGGCTGAGACCTGTCAAACGTTATCTGAACACCAACTATCCTCACTTGAGAAAGCATGAGCCTAGCCAGTGTCCTGAGCATGTTGGGACAGGCTGCAATGCTCGTCTGCACCACGTCACAAGGCTGGGCGGGCCCCTCCTCTGAGAGCCCAGGACACGGAGCTGCGACACTGGTCTGATTCACCTTCTAGCTCTCAGTTGCCAGTCAACAGTCTCCACTTCCTCTAGTTTAATACTCGGAGTCAGGGTACTTTCCAAAGTGACTCACACCAGAGATGTCTGTCCACAGCTTCGCTTAGAACCCGGGTAGAAGCCTCTCTTAAATACTAAGGCTGGAACAGTAGTGACTCCAGAAAGGGGACTGTCAGGGTGGCTCAATTAAGAGCCCAAACACAACCCTTTGTTGTGACTGGGAGTGACTAATATGCTAATGTCATGACTACTGGGTGGTGCTTAGTCCGCTCTTCAATGCCTGACTGCTTTAAGGATAACTTCAACACCCAAACCACCATTTCCTTAGACCTGCATCCCACCACCAAACAGCTTTCCTCCAAAGACCGTCCAACCAGGGGTGCTCATGAAGCTCCAAGGAACATCTCATGATTAACAAAATGAAAAACAAAATGAAAGTGAATTGAATTAGAATTTTTTGAAAAAAGAATTTGTAGAAAACATTCATGATTTTTGTGAGATGAAGGCATAAATCAGATTAGGGAGACTAGTGAGGTTTAATTTTGGTTTAGTTAAATGAATTATCACTGGAGAAGAATGACCTCAGATTTTGTTACCTCAAAGAGAAATTCCAGCACATGGAGTGTTTTCATTTGGCATCAATTCAGGGATAGAGAGAATGGACATCCTGAAAATGCACAAGAGTTCAAGGGATCTGAAGTAGACTGTAGGCAAAAAATAGTGGCCAATGTGAGTAAAATGTCCATTTGAGCATGGTTGTGGTGATGAAACGAGCAGTTCAAGGGAAGGAAGAATGTTGCTTTTAGATGCTCAGCATCGCATTCTCCTCCACAAGGGGACTCTTGCTGGAACCAAAGAAGGAGAGGACAGACAGAAATGTGGAGTTGTCCCGGGAATCACGGTCGCATGTGAGGGGAAACACAAGCGACTCAGACAAGCATGATGAAATGGGGCCGAAACCCACGGTTCAGTCTTCCGCCTCCAATTCCGAACCCCCTGACAGGTGCCTTATCCCCGCTTAAGCACACCACCCCCACCTCTGGCTCTTTTCAAGCTCGACACCCCCCTTCAAAGAGGCCCACAGGCGGGCGGATACAGCCGTCGTCTTCCCGCAGAGGGCCACCAGAAGCCGGCCAGCCGGGGAAGCCGGCCGGGAAGCAGCAGCCGTGGCGGCACACGGGGGAGAAGTCGCGTGGAAGAGCGCAGCAGGCGCGGACGTGGAGAGGGGGCGGGGGGGGGGGGTAGGGAGGTGGCCAGTGCGGCGGGGGACGGGAGCGAGAGGGGCAGTGGGGCAGTGGCAGGAGGAACTCGAGAGCCGAGGCGGGCCACTGGAGGGACCGGCCGGAGAGGGGAGAACACTGGGGGAGAGAGGACAGACTGGTTGGGGAAGGGACGTACACGCAGAAGAGAGACCGAAGACTCTGGGGGTTAGAGACGCGGAAGGGTAGGTGTGGCGGGGCAAAGATCTCCCTTTTCAGCTCCTGGAGGTCTCGAGCCGAGACCCCGGTCCGCTACGGTCTTTCCGCAGGTCAGTTCTTTGGGGTTCATTTAGAGTTTGGGGTTTTTTTTTAGGGTTTATGGATTTGTTTGTTTGCTTGTTTGTTTACGGCGTGTATTTCTGTTTATTTATAGAGAGAGAGACAAAGTAAAAACATTTTACATTTTAAGGAGAGGACAGTGAGAGCTTCACAATTTCACTGTGAACAGTAGTCTCAACTCCACAAAAGTTAGAAAGTACCCATCTAAATCTGCATTCTTTATTTCTTGTTTTAGTTTTTCAAAAGCAGGCTTGCCTTTCAGGGAGTACAAATTAAATTAACATGGTGGCTAAACTAAGTAAATAAACTAAACTAAAAGTTAGCTGGCTCAGTGGATTGAGAAGCAGTCCAAGAAACGGGAGATCCTGGGTTCAAATGTGGTCTCAGACATTTCCTATCTCTCTGACCCGGGTAAGTCATTTAGCCCCCATTGACTAGCCCTTACTGCTCTTCAGCTTTGGAACTAATACACAGTATTGATTCTAAGAAAGAAGATCAGGATTCAAAAAAATTAAGCTAACAGTAACTCAGATACTTGTCTTAAATCTTCAGATTTTTTTTTTCCCCGATGCTATCTAGAGATGATTATAAGAGTAAAGTCAATGTAGGCAAAATGAAATTTTGAGCAGAATCAATGGCAAAAAAATGGCAAAAGGGAATTTGAATATGACAAGTTTTCCTCTTATTTTTCTAAGGAAAGTACTTAAGTCAGTCCTGCGTTCAACCTCAGGAGAATTTCAAATGCTGCCAAAACAGAAAAAATGAAAAAGCTAAAGGCTGACTAGAGTAATGTTTTGTCTTAAAAACCAATTATGATGAAGATATCTGTGCTTCATGCTAAGAATGTGTTCTAATTTGTAACAGCACTATTGGCCATCTTCACTTCCCACAACCTCTTATTAATGTTCTATTGCCTTGGAGACCAACTCAAGTTGACCCATTAAAACTGTCATCCTGGAATAAAGAGTCAGTGACATGAGAACCCCATTTCCTGGCACACTCAAGAAATTACTGTTTAAAGAGGCTTACCAGCTGCTGGAGGATTCAGATTCTTGGTGGCATTAAAATGCAGGACTACCAAAGTCATGGATGAAAATGAAGGTCCCTTGAGCTAGAGGAACTTTCTTGCAGAAGGCATCCTTCCCACACACATACGGTGCTCACCAAAAATATAACTGATGCATGTTTTAAAAAGGGAAAATATGTGTAAATATCAGCCATGGCTTAATAGAGGATCCCCTCTAAAACGGCTGAGTGAGTTTGAGCCTCTGGCAGCAGAAACCAGCTCAAAGGAAGTAAAGAGATCAGGAAGTTGCTAAGCTTAAGTCTTCTTCCTGTAGAAGCCCCTCCCTCTTCTCACCAGCTCTTGTTAGACTGCTACAGGCTCATGGGACTCTCTTCTCCACTTCAGAGAGGTGGAGGGAGGTTCTACACAGGGGTGGAGGGAGGTTCTAAACAGGGGTGGAGGGAGGTCCTACGCAAAGTGTTCCTGGCACTGAGGAGACCTCAAGCCCATTTATAAAAGGCATGAGATTTATTCAGGCTACTCAAAAGAGGCTAGCTGATTTCTTATGCCATGTTATGCCATGCATTTTGTGAGTGTTAAAACATGGAAGTGGCCATTTGCCAAGGACCCAGAGTATCCAGTGACTTCAGGATGTCATGGGGGCTGGCTTTATATGGATTTCACCAGGACTCCAAGGACAATCTAAGGGCATAGCAGGCAACAAGGGTGAAAGTGGGAGGCACTCCTCTGGACTCCCCCACCTTGCCTCACAAAACTGGCTCCTCCCTCTCGGAGCCCCCTAAAGCCTCTGTTTAAGCAGAGTCCTCACCCCAACTCATTGCCATCCATGTCTTCCTTTGCCACCAGACTGCTGTCTCCTGGACTGCTCCTTCATTTCCCCACCTCCTCCACTAAAGCTGCCTTTTAGGTGTTATCTTCCCCAGTAGAAGGGAGCCTCCTTGACAGCAGGGACTCCATGCTTCTATTTGTTTTCCCAACAATGAGTGCCATGTCTGACCCCTAGCAAGTACTTTTGGTCAAAAAATGATTCTTTTGGACAGGAAAAAACAAAACAAAACAAAAAACTTACACACAAAGAATGAAGCCAGTCATTTTATTCATACCATTCTGCTCCAAGCCCACTCTAAAGCTTCTTGGCTGAGGAGTTTCTCAAAATCCTGGCTTGCCTGTTTCCCTCCATTTACACAGGCCGGCTAGTTAGATGTGTGCTTTTCCCAGTTCTCCATTTTCTCTTCATTCCAATGAGCACTTCCACGCTGTTCAGAGGGCTATGTTAAGTCTTTTCTTTGACAAGGTGGGAGATAGATATCGATATGGTTTCATTCATTCATCATAGCACAGTAGAATGGCCTGATGCTTGGGATGAAAATTTCTGTAAGGATTCCCCAGTTGAGGGACCTTTCCTTTGGAACCAGGAATCTGTAATACTCCGGAGTATATTCAGCCATGTTGCTCCAAGGAAGTCATTACTTCTTCTTCCGTGCACCGTGTATTGCATAACAGCCAAACTCTAATGGCTTAGGATAGAGGAAGATATGTGTGAGGTGACTAGACAACAGGCAGTCTGGGCGGGGCGTTGACTGTCAAAAATCTAAACTGAGGTCGCTTAATTCTCTTCAGTTTGTGGTAGGTTGGAGTTGTTCCCAGATTGCCCTGCAGGACCCAAAAGGACTTGTAGTGTGAGGGGAAAGCCCCACAGGGAAAAGCTGAAGGTCAACATTGGCTGAGACCTGTCAAACGTTATCTGAACACCAACTATCCTCACTTGAGAAAGCATGAGCCTAGCCAGTGTCCTGAGCATGTTGGGACAGGCTGCAATGCTCGTCTGCACCACGTCACAAGGCTGGGCGGGCCCCTCCTCTGAGAGCCCAGGACACGGAGCTGCGACACTGGTCTGATTCACCTTCTAGCTCTCAGTTGCCAGTCAACAGTCTCCACTTCCTCTAGTTTAATACTCGGAGTCAGGGTACTTTCCAAAGTGACTCACACCAGAGATGTCTGTCCACAGCTTCGCTTAGAACCCGGGTAGAAGCCTCTCTTAAATACTAAGGCTGGAACAGTAGTGACTCCAGAAAGGGGACTGTCAGGGTGGCTCAATTAAGAGCCCAAACACAACCCTTTGTTGTGACTGGGAGTGACTAATATGCTAATGTCATGACTACTGGGTGGTGCTTAGTCCGCTCTTCAATGCCTGACTGCTTTAAGGATAACTTCAACACCCAAACCACCATTTCCTTAGACCTGCATCCCACCACCAAACAGCTTTCCTCCAAAGACCGTCCAACCAGGGGTGCTCATGAAGCTCCAAGGAACATCTCATGATTAACAAAATGAAAAACAAAATGAAAGTGAATTGAATTAGAATTTTTTGAAAAAAGAATTTGTAGAAAACATTCATGATTTTTGTGAGATGAAGGCATAAATCAGATTAGGGAGACTAGTGAGGTTTAATTTTGGTTTAGTTAAATGAATTATCACTGGAGAAGAATGACCTCAGATTTTGTTACCTCAAAGAGAAATTCCAGCACATGGAGTGTTTTCATTTGGCATCAATTCAGGGATAGAGAGAATGGACATCCTGAAAATGCACAAGAGTTCAAGGGATCTGAAGTAGACTGTAGGCAAAAAATAGTGGCCAATGTGAGTAAAATGTCCATTTGAGCATGGTTGTGGTGATGAAACGAGCAGTTCAAGGGAAGGAAGAATGTTGCTTTTAGATGCTCAGCATCGCATTCTCCTCCACAAGGGGACTCTTGCTGGAACCAAAGAAGGAGAGGACAGACAGAAATGTGGAGTTGTCCCGGGAATCACGGTCGCATGTGAGGGGAAACACAAGCGACTCAGACAAGCATGATGAAATGGGGCCGAAACCCACGGTTCAGTCTTCCGCCTCCAATTCCGAACCCCCTGACAGGTGCCTTATCCCCGCTTAAGCACACCACCCCCACCTCTGGCTCTTTTCAAGCTCGACACCCCCCTTCAAAGAGGCCCACAGGCGGGCGGATACAGCCGTCGTCTTCCCGCAGAGGGCCACCAGAAGCCGGCCAGCCGGGGAAGCCGGCCGGGAAGCAGCAGCCGTGGCGGCACACGGGGGAGAAGTCGCGTGGAAGAGCGCAGCAGGCGCGGACGTGGAGAGGGGGCGGGGGGGGGGGGTAGGGAGGTGGCCAGTGCGGCGGGGGACGGGAGCGAGAGGGGCAGTGGGGCAGTGGCAGGAGGAACTCGAGAGCCGAGGCGGGCCACTGGAGGGACCGGCCGGAGAGGGGAGAACACTGGGGGAGAGAGGACAGACTGGTTGGGGAAGGGACGTACACGCAGAAGAGAGACCGAAGACTCTGGGGGTTAGAGACGCGGAAGGGTAGGTGTGGCGGGGCAAAGATCTCCCTTTTCAGCTCCTGGAGGTCTCGAGCCGAGACCCCGGTCCGCTACGGTCTTTCCGCAGGTCAGTTCTTTGGGGTTCATTTAGAGTTTGGGGTTTTTTTTTAGGGTTTATGGATTTGTTTGTTTGCTTGTTTGTTTACGGCGTGTATTTCTGTTTATTTATAGAGAGAGAGACAAAGTAAAAACATTTTACATTTTAAGGAGAGGACAGTGAGAGCTTCACAATTTCACTGTGAACAGTAGTCTCAACTCCACAAAAGTTAGAAAGTACCCATCTAAATCTGCATTCTTTATTTCTTGTTTTAGTTTTTCAAAAGCAGGCTTGCCTTTCAGGGAGTACAAATTAAATTAACATGGTGGCTAAACTAAGTAAATAAACTAAACTAAAAGTTAGCTGGCTCAGTGGATTGAGAAGCAGTCCAAGAAACGGGAGATCCTGGGTTCAAATGTGGTCTCAGACATTTCCTATCTCTCTGACCCGGGTAAGTCATTTAGCCCCCATTGACTAGCCCTTACTGCTCTTCAGCTTTGGAACTAATACACAGTATTGATTCTAAGAAAGAAGATCAGGATTCAAAAAAATTAAGCTAACAGTAACTCAGATACTTGTCTTAAATCTTCAGATTTTTTTTTTCCCCGATGCTATCTAGAGATGATTATAAGAGTAAAGTCAATGTAGGCAAAATGAAATTTTGAGCAGAATCAATGGCAAAAAAATGGCAAAAGGGAATTTGAATATGACAAGTTTTCC
Organism: Monodelphis domestica; assembly: GCF_027887165.1. Classification (NCBI taxonomy): domain Eukaryota; kingdom Metazoa; phylum Chordata; class Mammalia; order Didelphimorphia; family Didelphidae; genus Monodelphis; species Monodelphis domestica. The sequence goes on along the minus strand of NC_077232.1, from coordinate 128,030,316 downwards.
TCTTATTTTTCTAAGGAAAGTACTTAAGTCAGTCCTGCGTTCAACCTCAGGAGAATTTCAAATGCTGCCAAAACAGAAAAAATGAAAAAGCTAAAGGCTGACTAGAGTAATGTTTTGTCTTAAAAACCAATTATGATGAAGATATCTGTGCTTCATGCTAAGAATGTGTTCTAATTTGTAACAGCACTATTGGCCATCTTCACTTCCCACAACCTCTTATTAATGTTCTATTGCCTTGGAGACCAACTCAAGTTGACCCATTAAAACTGTCATCCTGGAATAAAGAGTCAGTGACATGAGAACCCCATTTCCTGGCACACTCAAGAAATTACTGTTTAAAGAGGCTTACCAGCTGCTGGAGGATTCAGATTCTTGGTGGCATTAAAATGCAGGACTACCAAAGTCATGGATGAAAATGAAGGTCCCTTGAGCTAGAGGAACTTTCTTGCAGAAGGCATCCTTCCCACACACATACGGTGCTCACCAAAAATATAACTGATGCATGTTTTAAAAAGGGAAAATATGTGTAAATATCAGCCATGGCTTAATAGAGGATCCCCTCTAAAACGGCTGAGTGAGTTTGAGCCTCTGGCAGCAGAAACCAGCTCAAAGGAAGTAAAGAGATCAGGAAGTTGCTAAGCTTAAGTCTTCTTCCTGTAGAAGCCCCTCCCTCTTCTCACCAGCTCTTGTTAGACTGCTACAGGCTCATGGGACTCTCTTCTCCACTTCAGAGAGGTGGAGGGAGGTTCTACACAGGGGTGGAGGGAGGTTCTAAACAGGGGTGGAGGGAGGTCCTACGCAAAGTGTTCCTGGCACTGAGGAGACCTCAAGCCCATTTATAAAAGGCATGAGATTTATTCAGGCTACTCAAAAGAGGCTAGCTGATGTCTTATGCCATGTTATGCCATGCATTTTGTGAGTGTTAAAACATGGAAGTGGCCATTTGCCAAGGACCCAGAGTATCCAGTGACTTCAGGATGTCATGGGGGCTGGCTTTATATGGATTTCACCAGGACTCCAAGGACAATCTAAGGGCATAGCAGGCAACAAGGGTGAAAGTGGGAGGCACTCCTCTGGACTCCCCCACCTTGCCTCACAAAACTGGCTCCTCCCTCTCGGAGCCCCCTAAAGCCTCTGTTTAAGCAGAGTCCTCACCCCAACTCATTGCCATCCATGTCTTCCTTTGCCACCAGACTGCTGTCTCCTGGACTGCTCCTTCATTTCCCCACCTCCTCCACTAAAGCTGCCTTTTAGGTGTTATCTTCCCCAGTAGAAGGGAGCCTCCTTGACAGCAGGGACTCCATGCTTCTATTTGTTTTCCCAACAATGAGTGCCATGTCTGACCCCTAGCAAGTACTTTTGGTCAAAAAATGATTCTTTTGGACAGGAAAAAACAAAACAAAACAAAAAACTTACACACAAAGAATGAAGCCAGTCATTTTATTCATACCATTCTGCTCCAAGCCCACTCTAAAGCTTCTTGGCTGAGGAGTTTCTCAAAATCCTGGCTTGCCTGTTTCCCTCCATTTACACAGGCCGGCTAGTTAGATGTGTGCTTTTCCCAGTTCTCCATTTTCTCTTCATTCCAATGAGCACTTCCACGCTGTTCAGAGGGCTATGTTAAGTCTTTTCTTTGACAAGGTGGGAGATAGATATCGATATGGTTTCATTCATTCATCATAGCACAGTAGAATGGCCTGATGCTTGGGATGAAAATTTCTGTAAGGATTCCCCAGTTGAGGGACCTTTCCTTTGGAACCAGGAATCTGTAATACTCCGGAGTATATTCAGCCATGTTGCTCCAAGGAAGTCATTACTTCTTCTTCCGTGCACCGTGTATTGCATAACAGCCAAACTCTAATGGCTTAGGATAGAGGATGATATGTGTGAGGTGACTAGACAACAGGCAGTCTGGGCGGGGCGTTGACTGTCAAAAATCTAAACTGAGGTCGCTTAATTCTCTTCAGTTTGTGGTAGGTTGGAGTTGTTCCCAGATTGCCCTGCAGGACCCAAAAGGACTTGTAGTGTGAGGGGAAAGCCCCACAGGGAAAAGCTGAAGGTCAACATTGGCTGAGACCTGTCAAACGTTATCTGAACACCAACTATCCTCACTTGAGAAAGCATGAGCCTAGCCAGTGTCCTGAGCATGTTGGGACAGGCTGCAATGCTCGTCTGCACCACGTCACAAGGCTGGGCGGGCCCCTCCTCTGAGAGCCCAGGACACGGAGCTGCGACACTGGTCTGATTCACCTTCTAGCTCTCAGTTGCCAGCCAACAGTCTCCACTTCCTCTAGTTTAATACTCGGAGTCAGGGTACTTTCCAAAGTGACTCACACCAGAGATGTCTGTCCACAGCTTCGCTTAGAACCCGGGTAGAAGCCTCTCTTAAATACTAAGGCTGGAACAGTAGTGACTCCAGAAAGGGGACTGTCAGGGTGGCTCAATTAAGAGCCCAAACACAACCCTTTGTTGTGACTGGGAGTGACTAATATGCTAATGTCATGACTACTGGGTGGTGCTTAGTCCGCTCTTCAATGCCTGACTGCTTTAAGGATAACTTCAACACCCAAACCACCATTTCCTTAGACCTGCATCCCACCACCAAACAGCTTTCCTCCAAAGACCGTCCAACCAGGGGTGCTCATGAAGCTCCAAGGAACATCTCATGATTAACAAAATGAAAAACAAAATGAAAGTGAATTGAATTAGAATTTTTTGAAAAAAGAATTTGTAGAAAACATTCATGATTTTTGTGAGATGAAGGCATAAATCAGATTAGGGAGACTAGTGAGGTTTAATTTTGGTTTAGTTAAATGAATTATCACTGGAGAAGAATGACCTCAGATTTTGTTACCTCAAAGAGAAATTCCAGCACATGGAGTGTTTTCATTTGGCATCAATTCAGGGATAGAGAGAATGGACATCCTGAAAATGCACAAGAGTTCAAGGGATCTGAAGTAGACTGTAGGCAAAAAATAGTGGCCAATGTGAGTAAAATGTCCATTTGAGCATGGTTGTGGTGATGAAACGAGCAGTTCAAGGGAAGGAAGAATGTTGCTTTTAGATGCTCAGCATCGCATTCTCCTCCACAAGGGGACTCTTGCTGGAACCAAAGAAGGAGAGGACAGACAGAAATGTGGAGTTGTCCCGGGAATCACGGTCGCATGTGAGGGGAAACACAAGCGACTCAGACAAGCATGATGAAATGGGGCCGAAACCCACGGTTCAGTCTTCCGCCTCCAATTCCGAACCCCCTGACAGGTGCCTTATCCCCGCTTAAGCACACCACCCCCACCTCTGGCTCTTTTCAAGCTCGACACCCCCCTTCAAAGAGGCCCACAGGCGGGCGGATACAGCCGTCGTCTTCCCGCAGAGGGCCACCAGAAGCCGGCCAGCCGGGGAAGCCGGCCGGGAAGCAGCAGCCGTGGCGGCACACGGGGGAGAAGTCGCGTGGGAGAGCGCAGCAGGCGCGGACGTGGAGAGGGGGCGGGGGGGGGGGGTAGGGAGGTGGCCAGTGCGGCGGGGGACGGGAGCGAGAGGGGCAGTGGGGCAGTGGCAGGAGGAACTCGAGAGCCGAGGCGGGCCACTGGAGGGACCGGCCGGAGAGGGGAGAACACTGGGGGAGAGAGGACAGACTGGTTGGGGAAGGGACGTACACGCAGAAGAGAGACCGAAGACTCTGGGGGTTAGAGACGCGGAAGGGTAGGTGTGGCGGGGCAAAGATCTCCCTTTTCAGCTCCTGGAGGTCTCGAGCCGAGACCCCGGTCCGCTACGGTCTTTCCGCAGGTCAGTTCTTTGGGGTTCATTTAGAGTTTGGGGTTTTTTTTTAGGGTTTATGGATTTGTTTGTTTGCTTGTTTGTTTACGGCGTGTATTTCTGTTTATTTATAGAGAGAGAGACAAAGTAAAAACATTTTACATTTTAAGGAGAGGACAGTGAGAGCTTCACAATTTCACTGTGAACAGTAGTCTCAACTCCACAAAAGTTAGAAAGTACCCATCTAAATCTGCATTCTTTATTTCTTGTTTTAGTTTTTCAAAAGCAGGCTTGCCTTTCAGGGAGTACAAATTAAATTAACATGGTGGCTAAACTAAGTAAATAAACTAAACTAAAAGTTAGCTGGCTCAGTGGATTGAGAAGCAGTCCAAGAAACGGGAGATCCTGGGTTCAAATGTGGTCTCAGACATTTCCTATCTCTCTGACCCGGGTAAGTCATTTAGCCCCCATTGACTAGCCCTTACTGCTCTTCAGCTTTGGAACTAATACACAGTATTGATTCTAAGAAAGAAGATCAGGATTCAAAAAAATTAAGCTAACAGTAACTCAGATACTTGTCTTAAATCTTCAGATTTTTTTTTTCCCCGATGCTATCTAGAGATGATTATAAGAGTAAAGTCAATGTAGGCAAAATGAAATTTTGAGCAGAATCAATGGCAAAAAAATGGCAAAAGGGAATTTGAATATGACAAGTTTTCCTCTTATTTTTCTAAGGAAAGTACTTAAGTCAGTCCTGCGTTCAACCTCAGGAGAATTTCAAATGCTGCCAAAACAGAAAAAATGAAAAAGCTAAAGGCTGACTAGAGTAATGTTTTGTCTTAAAAACCAATTATGATGAAGATATCTGTGCTTCATGCTAAGAATGTGTTCTAATTTGTAACAGCACTATTGGCCATCTTCACTTCCCACAACCTCTTATTAATGTTCTATTGCCTTGGAGACCAACTCAAGTTGACCCATTAAAACTGTCATCCTGGAATAAAGAGTCAGTGACATGAGAACCCCATTTCCTGGCACACTCAAGAAATTACTGTTTAAAGAGGCTTACCAGCTGCTGGAGGATTCAGATTCTTGGTGGCATTAAAATGCAGGACTACCAAAGTCATGGATGAAAATGAAGGTCCCTTGAGCTAGAGGAGCTTTCTTGCAGAAGGCATCCTTCCCACACACATACGGTGCTCACCAAAAATATAACTGATGCATGTTTTAAAAAGGGAAAATATGTGTAAATATCAGCCATGGCTTAATAGAGGATCCCCTCTAAAACGGCTGAGTGAGTTTGAGCCTCTGGCAGCAGAAACCAGCTCAAAGGAAGTAAAGAGATCAGGAAGTTGCTAAGCTTAAGTCTTCTTCCTGTAGAAGCCCCTCCCTCTTCTCACCAGCTCTTGTTAGACTGCTACAGGCTCATGGGACTCTCTTCTCCACTTCAGAGAGGTGGAGGGAGGTTCTACACAGGGGTGGAGGGAGGTTCTAAACAGGGGTGGAGGGAGGTCCTACGCAAAGTGTTCCTGGCACTGAGGAGACCTCAAGCCCATTTATAAAAGGCATGAGATTTATTCAGGCTACTCAAAAGAGGCTAGCTGATGTCTTATGCCATGTTATGCCATGCATTTTGTGAGTGTTAAAACATGGAAGTGGCCATTTGCCAAGGACCCAGAGTATCCAGTGACTTCAGGATGTCATGGGGGCTGGCTTTATATGGATTTCACCAGGACTCCAAGGACAATCTAAGGGCATAGCAGGCAACAAGGGTGAAAGTGGGAGGCACTCCTCTGGACTCCCCCACCTTGCCTCACAAAACTGGCTCCTCCCTCTCGGAGCCCCCTAAAGCCTCTGTTTAAGCAGAGTCCTCACCCCAACTCATTGCCATCCATGTCTTCCTTTGCCACCAGACTGCTGTCTCCTGGACTGCTCCTTCATTTCCCCACCTCCTCCACTAAAGCTGCCTTTTAGGTGTTATCTTCCCCAGTAGAAGGGAGCCTCCTTGACAGCAGGGACTCCATGCTTCTATTTGTTTTCCCAACAATGAGTGCCATGTCTGACCCCTAGCAAGTACTTTTGGTCAAAAAATGATTCTTTTGGACAGGAAAAAACAAAACAAAACAAAAAACTTACACACAAAGAATGAAGCCAGTCATTTTATTCATACCATTCTGCTCCAAGCCCACTCTAAAGCTTCTTGGCTGAGGAGTTTCTCAAAATCCTGGCTTGCCTGTTTCCCTCCATTTACACAGGCCGGCTAGTTAGATGTGTGCTTTTCCCAGTTCTCCATTTTCTCTTCATTCCAATGAGCACTTCCACGCTGTTCAGAGGGCTATGTTAAGTCTTTTCTTTGACAAGGTGGGAGATAGATATCGATATGGTTTCATTCATTCATCATAGCACAGTAGAATGGCCTGATGCTTGGGATGAAAATTTCTGTAAGGATTCCCCAGTTGAGGGACCTTTCCTTTGGAACCAGGAATCTGTAATACTCCGGAGTATATTCAGCCGTGTTGCTCCAAGGAAGTCATTACTTCTTCTTCCGTGCACCGTGTATTGCATAACAGCCAAACTCTAATGGCTTAGGATAGAGGAAGATATGTGTGAGGTGACTAGACAACAGGCAGTCTGGGCGGGGCGTTGACTGTCAAAAATCTAAACTGAGGTCGCTTAATTCTCTTCAGTTTGTGGTAGGTTGGAGTTGTTCCCAGATTGCCCTGCAGGTCCCAAAAGGACTTGTAGTGTGAGGGGAAAGCCCCACAGGGAAAAGCTGAAGGTCAACATTGGCTGAGACCTGTCAAACGTTATCTGAACACCAACTATCCTCACTTGAGAAAGCATGAGCCTAGCCAGTGTCCTGAGCATGTTGGGACAGGCTGCAATGCTCGTCTGCACCACGTCACAAGGCTGGGCGGGCCCCTCCTCTGAGAGCCCAGGACACGGAGCTGCGACACTGGTCTGATTCACCTTCTAGCTCTCAGTTGCCAGCCAACAGTCTCCACTTCCTCTAGTTTAATACTCGGAGTCAGGGTACTTTCCAAAGTGACTCACACCAGAGATGTCTGTCCACAGCTTCGCTTAGAACCCGGGTAGAAGCCTCTCTTAAATACTAAGGCTGGAACAGTAGTGACTCCAGAAAGGGGACTGTCAGGGTGGCTCAATTAAGAGCCCAAACACAACCCTTTGTTGTGACTGGGAGTGACTAATATGCTAATGTCATGACTACTGGGTGGTGCTTAGTCCGCTCTTCAATGCCTGACTGCTTTAAGGATAACTTCAACACCCAAACCACCATTTCCTTAGACCTGCATCCCACCACCAAACAGCTTTCCTCCAAAGACCGTCCAACCAGGGGTGCTCATGAAGCTCCAAGGAACATCTCATGATTAACAAAATGAAAAACAAAATGAAAGTGAATTGAATTAGAATTTTTTGAAAAAAGAATTTGTAGAAAACATTCATGATTTTTGTGAGATGAAGGCATAAATCAGATTAGGGAGACTAGTGAGGTTTAATTTTGGTTTAGTTAAATGAATTATCACTGGAGAAGAATGACCTCAGATTTTGTTACCTCAAAGAGAAATTCCAGCACATGGAGTGTTTTCATTTGGCATCAATTCAGGGATAGAGAGAATGGACATCCTGAAAATGCACAAGAGTTCAAGGGATCTGAAGTAGACTGTAGGCAAAAAATAGTGGCCAATGTGAGTAAAATGTCCATTTGAGCATGGTTGTGGTGATGAAACAAGCAGTTCAAGGGAAGGAAGAATGTTGCTTTTAGATGCTCAGCATCGCATTCTCCTCCACAAGGGGACTCTTGCTGGAACCAAAGAAGGAGAGGACAGACAGAAATGTGGAGTTGTCCCGGGAATCACGGTCGCATGTGAGGGGAAACACAAGCGACTCAGACAAGCATGATGAAATGGGGCCGAAACCCACGGTTCAGTCTTCCGCCTCCAATTCCGAACCCCCTGACAGGTGCCTTATCCCCGCTTAAGCACACCACCCCCACCTCTGGCTCTTTTCAAGCTCGACACCCCCCTTCAAAGAGGCCCACAGGCGGGCGGATACAGCCGTCGTCTTCCCGCAGAGGGCCACCAGAAGCCGGCCAGCCGGGGAAGCCGGCCGGGAAGCAGCAGCCGTGGCGGCACACGGGGGAGAAGTCGCGTGGGAGAGCGCAGCAGGCGCGGACGTGGAGAGGGGGCGGGGGGGGGGGGTAGGGAGGTGGCCAGTGCGGCGGGGGACGGGAGCGAGAGGGGCAGTGGGGCAGTGGCAGGAGGAACTCGAGAGCCGAGGCGGGCCACTGGAGGGACCGGCCGGAGAGGGGAGAACACTGGGGGAGAGAGGACAGACTGGTTGGGGAAGGGACGTACACGCAGAAGAGAGACCGAAGACTCTGGGGGTTAGAGACGCGGAAGGGTAGGTGTGGCGGGGCAAAGATCTCCCTTTTCAGCTCCTGGAGGTCTCGAGCCGAGACCCCGGTCCGCTACGGTCTTTCCGCAGGTCAGTTCTTTGGGGTTCATTTAGAGTTTGGGGTTTTTTTTTAGGGTTTATGGATTTGTTTGTTTGCTTGTTTGTTTACGGCGTGTATTTCTGTTTATTTATAGAGAGAGAGACAAAGTAAAAACATTTTACATTTTAAGGAGAGGACAGTGAGAGCTTCACAATTTCACTGTGAACAGTAGTCTCAACTCCACAAAAGTTAGAAAGTACCCATCTAAATCTGCATTCTTTATTTCTTGTTTTCCCCAGTTAGTTTTTCAAAAGCAGGCTTGCCTTTCAGGGAGTACAAATTAAATTAACATGGTGGCTAAACTAAGTAAATAAACTAAACTAAAAGTTAGCTGGCTCAGTGGATTGAGAAGCAGTCCAAGAAACGGGAGATCCTGGGTTCAAATGTGGTCTCAGACATTTCCTATCTCTCTGACCCGGGTAAGTCATTTAGCCCCCATTGACTAGCCCTTACTGCTCTTCAGCTTTGGAACTAATACACAGTATTGATTCTAAGAAAGAAGATCAGGATTCAAAAAAATTAAGCTAACAGTAACTCAGATACTTGTCTTAAATCTTCAGATTTTTTTTTTCCCCGATGCTATCTAGAGATGATTATAAGAGTAAAGTCAATGTAGGCAAAATGAAATTTTGAGCAGAATCAATGGCAAAAAAATGGCAAAAGGGAATTTGAATATGACAAGTTTTCCTCTTATTTTTCTAAGGAAAGTACTTAAGTCAGTCCTGCGTTCAACCTCAGGAGAATTTCAAATGCTGCCAAAACAGAAAAAATGAAAAAGCTAAAGGCTGACTAGAGTAATGTTTTGTCTTAAAAACCAATTATGATGAAGATATCTGTGCTTCATGCTAAGAATGTGTTCTAATTTGTAACAGCACTATTGGCCATCTTCACTTCCCACAACCTCTTATTAATGTTCTATTGCCTTGGAGACCAACTCAAGTTGACCCATTAAAACTGTCATCCTGGAATAAAGAGTCAGTGACATGAGAACCCCATTTCCTGGCACACTCAAGAAATTACTGTTTAAAGAGGCTTACCAGCTGCTGGAGGATTCAGATTCTTGGTGGCATTAAAATGCAGGACTACCAAAGTCATGGATGAAAATGAAGGTCCCTTGAGCTAGAGGAGCTTTCTTGCAGAAGGCATCCTTCCCACACACATACGGTGCTCACCAAAAATATAACTGATGCATGTTTTAAAAAGGGAAAATATGTGTAAATATCAGCCATGGCTTAATAGAGGATCCCCTCTAAAACGGCTGAGTGAGTTTGAGCCTCTGGCAGCAGAAACCAGCTCAAAGGAAGTAAAGAGATCAGGAAGTTGCTAAGCTTAAGTCTTCTTCCTGTAGAAGCCCCTCCCTCTTCTCACCAGCTCTTGTTAGACTGCTACAGGCTCATGGGACTCTCTTCTCCACTTCAGAGAGGTGGAGGGAGGTTCTACACAGGGGTGGAGGGAGGTTCTAAACAGGGGTGGAGGGAGGTCCTACGCAAAGTGTTCCTGGCACTGAGGAGACCTCAAGCCCATTTATAAAAGGCATGAGATTTATTCAGGCTACTCAAAAGAGGCTAGCTGATGTCTTATGCCATGTTATGCCATGCATTTTGTGAGTGTTAAAACATGGAAGTGGCCATTTGCCAAGGACCCAGAGTATCCAGTGACTTCAGGATGTCATGGGGGCTGGCTTTATATGGATTTCACCAGGACTCCAAGGACAATCTAAGGGCATAGCAGGCAACAAGGGTGAAAGTGGGAGGCACTCCTCTGGACTCCCCCACCTTGCCTCACAAAACTGGCTCCTCCCTCTCGGAGCCCCCTAAAGCCTCTGTTTAAGCAGAGTCCTCACCCCAACTCATTGCCATCCATGTCTTCCTTTGCCACCAGACTGCTGTCTCCTGGACTGCTCCTTCATTTCCCCACCTCCTCCACTAAAGCTGCCTTTTAGGTGTTATCTTCCCCAGTAGAAGGGAGCCTCCTTGACAGCAGGGACTCCATGCTTCTATTTGTTTTCCCAACAATGAGTGCCATGTCTGACCCCTAGCAAGTACTTTTGGTCAAAAAATGATTCTTTTGGACAGGAAAAAACAAAACAAAACAAAAAACTTACACACAAAGAATGAAGCCAGTCATTTTATTCATACCATTCTGCTCCAAGCCCACTCTAAAGCTTCTTGGCTGAGGAGTTTCTCAAAATCCTGGCTTGCCTGTTTCCCTCCATTTACACAGGCCGGCTAGTTAGATGTGTGCTTTTCCCAGTTCTCCATTTTCTCTTCATTCCAATGAGCACTTCCACGCTGTTCAGAGGGCTATGTTAAGTCTTTTCTTTGACAAGGTGGGAGATAGATATCGATATGGTTTCATTCATTCATCATAGCACAGTAGAATGGCCTGATGCTTGGGATGAAAATTTCTGTAAGGATTCCCCAGTTGAGGGACCTTTCCTTTGGAACCAGGAATCTGTAATACTCCGGAGTATATTCAGCCGTGTTGCTCCAAGGAAGTCATTACTTCTTCTTCCGTGCACCGTGTATTGCATAACAGCCAAACTCTAATGGCTTAGGATAGAGGAAGATATGTGTGAGGTGACTAGACAACAGGCAGTCTGGGCGGGGCGTTGACTGTCAAAAATCTAAACTGAGGTCGCTTAATTCTCTTCAGTTTGTGGTAGGTTGGAGTTGTTCCCAGATTGCCCTGCAGGACCCAAAAGGACTTGTAGTGTGAGGGGAAAGCCCCACAGGGAAAAGCTGAAGGTCAACATTGGCTGAGACCTGTCAAACGTTATCTGAACACCAACTATCCTCACTTGAGAAAGCATGAGCCTAGCCAGTGTCCTGAGCATGTTGGGACAGGCTGCAATGCTCGTCTGCACCACGTCACAAGGCTGGGCGGGCCCCTCCTCTGAGAGCCCAGGACACGGAGCTGCGACACTGGTCTGATTCACCTTCTAGCTCTCAGTTGCCAGTCAACAGTCTCCACTTCCTCTAGTTTAATACTCGGAGTCAGGGTACTTTCCAAAGTGACTCACACCAGAGATGTCTGTCCACAGCTTCGCTTAGAACCCGGGTAGAAGCCTCTCTTAAATACTAAGGCTGGAACAGTAGTGACTCCAGAAAGGGGACTGTCAGGGTGGCTCAATTAAGAGCCCAAACACAACCCTTTGTTGTGACTGGGAGTGACTAATATGCTAATGTCATGACTACTGGGTGGTGCTTAGTCCGCTCTTCAATGCCTGACTGCTTTAAGGATAACTTCAACACCCAAACCACCATTTCCTTAGACCTGCATCCCACCACCAAACAGCTTTCCTCCAAAGACCGTCCAACCAGGGGTGCTCATGAAGCTCCAAGGAACATCTCATGATTAACAAAATGAAAAACAAAATGAAAGTGAATTGAATTAGAATTTTTTGAAAAAAGAATTTGTAGAAAACATTCATGATTTTTGTGAGATGAAGGCATAAATCAGATTAGGGAGACTAGTGAGGTTTAATTTTGGTTTAGTTAAATGAATTATCACTGGAGAAGAATGACCTCAGATTTTGTTACCTCAAAGAGAAATTCCAGCACATGGAGTGTTTTCATTTGGCATCAATTCAGGGATAGAGAGAATGGACATCCTGAAAATGCACAAGAGTTCAAGGGATCTGAAGTAGACTGTAGGCAAAAAATAGTGGCCAATGTGAGTAAAATGTCCATTTGAGCATGGTTGTGGTGATGAAACAAGCAGTTCAAGGGAAGGAAGAATGTTGCTTTTAGATGCTCAGCATCGCATTCTCCTCCACAAGGGGACTCTTGCTGGAACCAAAGAAGGAGAGGACAGACAGAAATGTGGAGTTGTCCCGGGAATCACGGTCGCATGTGAGGGGAAACACAAGCGACTCAGACAAGCATGATGAAATGGGGCCGAAACCCACGGTTCAGTCTTCCGCCTCCAATTCCGAACCCCCTGACAGGTGCCTTATCCCCGCTTAAGCACACCACCCCCACCTCTGGCTCTTTTCAAGCTCGACACCCCCCTTCAAAGAGGCCCACAGGCGGGCGGATACAGCCGTCGTCTTCCCGCAGAGGGCCACCAGAAGCCGGCCAGCCGGGGAAGCCGGCCGGGAAGCAGCAGCCGTGGCGGCACACGGGGGAGAAGTCGCGTGGGAGAGCGCAGCAGGCGCGGACGTGGAGAGGGGGCGGGGGGGGGGGTAGGGAGGTGGCCAGTGCGGCGGGGGACGGGAGCGAGAGGGGCAGTGGGGCAGTGGCAGGAGGAACTCGAGAGCCGAGGCGGGCCACTGGAGGGACCGGCCGGAGAGGGGAGAACACTGGGGGAGAGAGGACAGACTGGTTGGGGAAGGGACGTACACGCAGAAGAGAGACCGAAGACTCTGGGGGTTAGAGACGCGGAAGGGTAGGTGTGGCGGGGCAAAGATCTCCCTTTTCAGCTCCTGGAGGTCTCGAGCCGAGACCCCGGTCCGCTACGGTCTTTCCGCAGGTCAGTTCTTTGGGGTTCATTTAGAGTTTGGGGTTTTTTTTTAGGGTTTATGGATTTGTTTGTTTGCTTGTTTGTTTACGGCGTGTATTTCTGTTTATTTATAGAGAGAGAGACAAAGTAAAAACATTTTACATTTTAAGGAGAGGACAGTGAGAGCTTCACAATTTCACTGTGAACAGTAGTCTCAACTCCACAAAAGTTAGAAAGTACCCATCTAAATCTGCATTCTTTATTTCTTGTTTTAGTTTTTCAAAAGCAGGCTTGCCTTTCAGGGAGTACAAATTAAATTAACATGGTGGCTAAACTAAGTAAATAAACTAAACTAAAAGTTAGCTGGCTCAGTGGATTGAGAAGCAGTCCAAGAAACGGGAGATCCTGGGTTCAAATGTGGTCTCAGACATTTCCTATCTCTCTGACCCGGGTAAGTCATTTAGCCCCCATTGACTAGCCCTTACTGCTCTTCAGCTTTGGAACTAATACACAGTATTGATTCTAAGAAAGAAGATCAGGATTCAAAAAAATTAAGCTAACAGTAACTCAGATACTTGTCTTAAATCTTCAGATTTTTTTTTTCCCCGATGCTATCTAGAGATGATTATAAGAGTAAAGTCAATGTAGGCAAAATGAAATTTTGAGCAGAATCAATGGCAAAAAAATGGCAAAAGGGAATTTGAATATGACAAGTTTTCCTCTTATTTTTCTAAGGAAAGTACTTAAGTCAGTCCTGCGTTCAACCTCAGGAGAATTTCAAATGCTGCCAAAACAGAAAAAATGAAAAAGCTAAAGGCTGACTAGAGTAATGTTTTGTCTTAAAAACCAATTATGATGAAGATATCTGTGCTTCATGCTAAGAATGTGTTCTAATTTGTAACAGCACTATTGGCCATCTTCACTTCCCACAACCTCTTATTAATGTTCTATTGCCTTGGAGACCAACTCAAGTTGACCCATTAAAACTGTCATCCTGGAATAAAGAGTCAGTGACATGAGAACCCCATTTCCTGGCACACTCAAGAAATTACTGTTTAAAGAGGCTTACCAGCTGCTGGAGGATTCAGATTCTTGGTGGCATTAAAATGCAGGACTACCAAAGTCATGGATGAAAATGAAGGTCCCTTGAGCTAGAGGAGCTTTCTTGCAGAAGGCATCCTTCCCACACACATACGGTGCTCACCAAAAATATAACTGATGCATGTTTTAAAAAGGGAAAATATGTGTAAATATCAGCCATGGCTTAATAGAGGATCCCCTCTAAAACGGCTGAGTGAGTTTGAGCCTCTGGCAGCAGAAACCAGCTCAAAGGAAGTAAAGAGATCAGGAAGTTGCTAAGCTTAAGTCTTCTTCCTGTAGAAGCCCCTCCCTCTTCTCACCAGCTCTTGTTAGACTGCTACAGGCTCATGGGACTCTCTTCTCCACTTCAGAGAGGTGGAGGGAGGTTCTACACAGGGGTGGAGGGAGGTTCTAAACAGGGGTGGAGGGAGGTCCTACGCAAAGTGTTCCTGGCACTGAGGAGACCTCAAGCCCATTTATAAAAGGCATGAGATTTATTCAGGCTACTCAAAAGAGGCTAGCTGATTTCTTATGCCATGTTATGCCATGCATTTTGTGAGTGTTAAAACATGGAAGTGGCCATTTGCCAAGGACCCAGAGTATCCAGTGACTTCAGGATGTCATGGGGGCTGGCTTTATATGGATTTCACCAGGACTCCAAGGACAATCTAAGGGCATAGCAGGCAACAAGGGTGAAAGTGGGAGGCACTCCTCTGGACTCCCCCACCTTGCCTCACAAAACTGGCTCCTCCCTCTCGGAGCCCCCTAAAGCCTCTGTTTAAGCAGAGTCCTCACCCCAACTCATTGCCATCCATGTCTTCCTTTGCCACCAGACTGCTGTCTCCTGGACTGCTCCTTCATTTCCCCACCTCCTCCACTAAAGATGCCTTTTAGGTGTTATCTTCCCCAGTAGAAGGGAGCCTCCTTGACAGCAGGGACTCCATGCTACTCTTAGGATTCCCAAACCTTAGTGTAATATCTGGTACTTAGTAAATATTTTTCAAAAAAAATTTAAAAATTATTTTACAGAATTAAAACCTCACACTCAATAAATAAAATTAAGCATTTTATTGATAATTTAGTGCCAGATGTCAAATAGAAAAATTGAGGACAAAATAAAAATTTAGCTGTAGACAGCCTTTTCCTGTTAAATGCTTCTGATAAAATAGAATAAGAAAGCTCAAAGCAAAGGTCGGGTCCAGAAATCCAATCTAAATCCTCTTCTTTAAAATTTCTTACAATCCTCCAATATTCTTTCCTTCCATTTACATGATTGTAGTCAGTTTATACACTTTTTTTGGTATTTCTTTATATAGTAATATTTATTTTTATGATATTGTCATTATCTCCTTTTATATTTAAATGTATTATTTATTATTGTATTTTTTTATTCCAATGAGCATTTTCAAGTTTCTCAGTTAGCAATTGTATATTCCTTTTCCTTTACAAGGCTGGAGACATGATTATCCATATTGATTTGTTCATTTGGAACCGCCCAGTAATATGCCCTTATTTTATTTTTCATATAATTTCCTTAACCATTCTCCAATCCATGGACCAATCCTTTGTCAAGCAGAGATCTTTAACAATGTAGGCAACCGCATCACGTTACTCTCACTAAAGATATTGTTTCTTCTTTCTTTTACATGCCTGGTAATAAATTCCTGGTAGCACATAATATGCTCTTAGTATTGTACTTCATAGATTAGTAAAATGACTAAATGACAGGAGGTCTAGGCAGGATTTTGTCATCAATATAAACTAAGGTTCCTTCATCCTCTTCACTTTGAGGTAGGTTGGAGTCGTTCCCAGACTGCCCTCAAAAAGAACTTGTAGTCTTATGGGAAAGCACCAAAGAGAAATGCTGAGGCTAAACATTGGCTGAGACTGGACAACCATTATCTGGTTATCCTGAGCATGGTGGGAGAGACTGAAAAACTGTTCTGCACCGCGTCTGAAAGCTGGGCTGCCCCACTCCTCTGAGAGCCCAGGGCAGGGAGCAGGGACACTGGTCTGTACTCACCTTCTAGCTCTGAGCTCCCAGCCATCAGTCTCCACTTCCTTCCTGGGACTCCACTTTTAGACTTTTGATCAAACTTTTTACAGACCAGGATAAGGATGTGTAACAAAAATACTGTTTGAAACATTCTAATGCAAATACTAACAACATGGCAATGGGTTCAAATCAAAAACAGAAAAACAAAATTCCACATCCCAGTGGAATCACAGGTCGGCTGGGGGGGGGGGGGGAGGAAAAGAAAATGATCTTTGTCTCTAATGAATAATGCTTGGAAATGATCAAATAAAATATTATTTTTAAAAATACTGTTTGAACCTAAAACATGAAACTGAAACTTATGAAGTTTTGTAAAATACAGGAAATGACTGGAAACTGTGAATAACAGTTTTTCCCAGCTAGACAATGATCTAAAAACTATCCAAAAGGACTCATAACTTAACAATGTCATGTGGTTCCAGAGAAAAATAACTGTGAAATTTTGAAATCCAGATCAAAGCAAACATTTTTCCTTTTTTTCCTTAATTTTTAAAAATTTTAGATTCCTTCCACAAAGTGATTAATATGGGAAAATGTGACTGCACATGTGAAATCAATAAAAGATTGTCTATCATCTCAAAATGGGTGGGAGGTGGAGGGATGAGAAGGGAGAGAATTCCAGACTCAATTATTATTTGAAAAACATGGGAAATTGTTACATGTAATTGGAGAAAAGTAAAATAAAAGTTAATTAGAAATGTTCGAAAAAATTAATAGAAAACATTCATGATTTTTGTGAGTCCAAGGTATGTATCTGTTTAGGGATCCTAGTAAGGTTTCATTTTGATTCAGCTAAATGAAGTTTCACTAGAGAAGAATGACCTCAGATCTTGTTTACCTCAAAGAGAAATTCCACCCCTTGAATGGAGTGTTTAATTTGGGATCAATTCAGTTATATATATATATTTTTTTCATATATATATATATATAATATAAAGTATATCCTGCAAGTGCACAGAGTTCAAAGGATGTGAAATAATTGTAAGAAAAAAGTAGTGGCTGATGGGAGTAAAATGTCCAACCATTTGAGCATGATTGTAGTGGTTAAACAAGCAGTTCAAGTGAACTAAGAATGTTGTTCTTAGATATTCAGCATCTCATTCTCTGGAAGGGGAAAATGAGAAGGTTGAATTAGCATCTCATTCTCTTCCATAAAGGAAAGTGAAAAGCTTGAATTTAACACTTGAATTTTGTAATTTAATTTTTAATTTTGAGAATTTACCTTTAAAATGGTTTTGTACTGGACTTTACTACTAGTAGCAATACAATTATCTAGGACTTTCCCTAGGGACTTAGGAGAAAGAATGCTATCCACATCAAGAGAAAGAACTGTGAGAATAGAAATGCAGAAGAAAAATATATGAATTATCACCCATCACTTGTTTATAGGGGTTAATGATTTGGGGTTTTGGTTTTAAAAGATTGCTCTATTGCAAAAATGAATAATATAGAAATAGATATCGAGTGATAACATTTTTATAACCCAGTAGAATTGCTTGTTGGCTCTGGGAGAGGGGAGAGAAAAGGGGAAGGAAAGAAAATGAATCATATGAACATGGAAAAATACTTTAAAATATAAATACTAATTGATTAATTAAATAAATAGAATGGTTTTGAAACAAAAATTGTCATCTGGCAATGGGGATCTGATATATGCCCAAGAAGGTATTTTTAAAAATGTTGTTTTAAGTTCCATAAAAGGACACAGTTAGAATCTTCATTAGTATTGAACAAGGTTGTGTTTTTTTTTAACTATTATTCTAAGCACAAATATCAAACCATTTTTAAGTTCCTTAAAACATTCAATCAGTCCAAATTACTGAAAGATTACTGTGGCTAACAGCTTAATTGGTCCTATTTATACTTATGAGCATATAACTGATGATTCCATCAGTTTACATTTGAGAATTTAGTGATAGATTTCTCATGTTTTCTTTTCCAGGAATGAAACCCTGTGAGAACCTGTCTATTGTAATAGAGACTTCTACAAAAGAAGACAAAGGTCACTGAGGTCCACCTTAGACCCCCAAGACTTGAAGGACATGATAGACTGTGGGAAATGGGGAAGCTTTCTCAATTGATGTTGCTAAAGTGAAGTGTCTTTCTTCTGGCTCCCTGTCTCTGCTGATCTCTGCTGATCCAGAATGCCCCCAGAAGCCAATTCGCAATACATGAGCCTTAGTCTCCCTTCTACCATTGGTAATCAAGGTTCCACTCACAAGTCCTCTGGGAAACATCACCCTCCTTCCTTGTGATGGTCATTTTTCCTTGTGATAGTCCATGGCAGAATCACTATGACCAGAAAACTGGATCACCCTCCATAGGATTCGTAGGTTAGTCCTAGATTGAACAAATAACCTTCAAATACCCATTGATCACCCCAGATAGGATTTGTAGATATAATCAAAATCCTAAGTCATACCCTTGGTGTCTTCTTAATTTCTCTTATTGTGGCTAGATCCTGCTCGAGGAGGAATCTAGCCTATGACTAGCATCCTCTTACCCTATCCTTCATATAGGATAATCAGTTGTTCTTCCTTTCCTATTCTCATCTAAAGACTCCAGATTCTTTAGTTCCACAGATATTCCATTCTTGGGGGTTTTCCTGCAGACAATGTTCCCAGAGTTTGAGAGCTGGGTGGCTTTTTGTGGTGGTCAGCCAGAAGAGCATTGCCTCCCTTGACCTGATTAAAGACCTTGGGACATGAAAATCAAAGTCCACAACACAGCACGCATGCACGCGCGCTCTAATACTCATTAAAAATGGAACATTAAAAATGGAAAAATGATTCATTTCTGTATGAAGATAAAAAAAAGATAAATATCAGCTTTGGCTTAATAGAGGATTCACTTTAAGATGACTGAGGGAGTTTGTGCCTTGGATAGTTCTGGCAGCAGAAACCAGCTTCCAAGAGACTAGAAAGTTGCTGTGCTAAGTCTTCATCCTATAGAAGACAAGCTCATGGAGTTTCTCTACTGCATTGCAGGGGTGGAGGAGGTTCCACATCACAAGTGTCTTGCATTGGTGAAATCCTAACCCCAAATATGGACATATATATATATAAAAGGCATGTTATTTATTCTGGCTGCCAAAGACATGTTTGCTTATTTCTTATACTGAGTCATACAATAGATTTTGTGAGTGCTAAAACATGGAAGTGGCTATTTCCAAGGAACCCAGAGGATCGTTGGGCCTGAGTTTATATGGGTTTCACCAGGGATCCAAGGACAATCTAAGGTAAGTGGGATGAAATAAAGTGACCACCCACCCAAATTGAAATTATAAACCTGGAGTCAAAGTATAAGTAGAAGATAGTATAAGAAGCGATTTTTATTCTTTCTCATGAGAAAGAGGGTCATTGCCCTAATGGCAATGCCCAAAGCACGAGTGCAAATACAAGTATTTTATAGATTCCTGATGCAAGACCCCCAGCCCCGTTGCCCCATACCCTATGTCTTGGGGCCAAACTTACAATCTAGGGGTGAAAACCTACCCAATTAGAAAATAAGAAGTTACATAGCATAAGCTTATCATGAGTGTCCATCAGGGAGGCTAACGGTTATGGAGAAATAGCCATGTCCTCAAGAGGGACTCCTCTGGTTCCTAAAGTCAGAGGAAATAAGTAGGAGAGCCTAATGGTTTTCTTCCTTGAGATAACTCACTGGAACTGTGGCAATAAGGAAATGTCCTTGAAGTCTTCTTCTGTAACCCAGAAACAGTCTTTCATTCCCTGATCGGGTCTAAGATGGATGTCCACCCTGAGAAAAACAAATTAATTCTTCTCCTCCACACAACCCCTCCTCTTTTCTTTTTAGGATGTTGTTCTCACAATATTACTGAAACATCCCTTCATAATTGAAACTTCCCTTCATAACAACCACCTATAGGTTTTCAGTAGTACTTCTAACAATCCCCATGAGGCAAGTATATGATTAGAAGACTACCTAGTGCACAAATCATTAAGAAACCAAGTTGTTCCCACCAACTTCCATTGATTCAAGAATAGCCATTCTCCATCAATCCAAGATTACTTTTGAACTGGCACATAAGCTGTTTTATGAATACCTTTGCCAATCTCCTTTACCACCTCCCATTATCATCTTTTTGTATGCAGCAACCAGTAGCATTACATTTTACACACACACTTCTCCTAAATGTTACCCATAACCCACTACTACCTTAACTACAAATTTGAGTCCTTCAATCTTTTTTGAATGAATGAATTAAAACATTTATTAAGTTCTTACTTTGTACTAAGAGTAAAGTGGCTTATCCATGGTCATGCAAAAAGTTATTTTTTAAGGTACTTTTTAATTCTTTTTTAATATATTTAATTTTATTTAATTAATTAATTTAGAATATTTTTCTATGGTTACAAGATTCATGTTCTTTCTCAACCCCCCCCCCCTCCTGTAGCCGACACGCAATTCCACTGGGTTTTACATGTGTCATTAAACAAGACTCATTTCTGTATTATTGATAATAATTGCACTAGGGTGATCATTTAGTCTATATCATCAATCATATCCCCATCAACCCATGTGATTAAGCAGTTGTTTTTCTTCTATATTTCTACTCCCACAGTTCTTAGTCCTTCAATTTTTGAAAAGTCATGTGGAATGCTTTCTCTTCTAGTACATTTATTCTCCAAGACAAGAATTGCATTTCTATTTGTTTACAGTACTAATAAAGTGCCATGTTGTCTGCTTCTCCCTTGGCAGCCAAGAGGCTGCAGAGCTACTCTATGAAAATATATTCTCCTTCATTTGTGTCTTTTGGTCAGCTTATAAACTACAGGGCTCTGACCCTTTGGTCAGTGTAGCCAAATTAATCTATTCAGTAAATATATAGGTCTTGTAATCTCAGGTCCCATCTTTGGCCTAGGTAGGGGGCCATAGATCTTTACAATTTCATTGAGCCATTTATCTTCCCGACCATTAGCATTCCTAGTATTGGTCATTTCAGTGTTAACATTCTCTTACAGCCTCTACCTTAAAATTCATAGAGGTGTTCTCAATCCCTGTCCTTTTTCCTGTTTTCTAATTGGACTCCTACCATTTATCATAAATTTCTCCTGACTGTCTTGAGGTCTAAGCCTTAACTTCCAGGGTCTAAGAATCCCAATATTCCTAGGACCATGTTTTATTCTCTCTTATTACCTGGTTATTTAGTAACTATTCTCTCCAAATTCTCAACTTTTCTTTGAATAACTTCTGCAAAAACAGGATATGTAAGCAAGGAATCATATTAACGAAGTCCCAAGGGTGCAGAGCAAGGAGAGATTGAGCTGCTGCCACCACTTCCTACCAGCTCCCATCAGCCCCCACCAAACCATGACAGCCAGCTACTGTCCACCTATGTGCTGATGCCCAGTTAGTCTTCCTGAGGCTTTGTGCAATGTCCTTGATAGAAACGGAAGAAAATAGTATAATAGCAATTGACAACATTGATTAAACATTAGACTTCGTTATACTTAGGTAACTTATCCCCACAGCCAATAAGCCCCCTCTCAGAGATTATCTTCTGACAGTCCAGGGATATGTCTTCTTATGAAATTTCCTGTGTTCCAAGTTGTTTGTAGAAATTCTTGAGGTGTTCTTGCTAATCTTTGGCAAAGCACACATTAGTTCAGCTGTTACAAAAATTTAAGTAACATCCAGATAGGTTTCTCTATCCCAGATTCTGGAGGAAATAGAGGGACTCTGGACCATATTTCTAAGCTCAAGATTCAAACTTCAATCAGTTAATTTCCTATAATACCTTGATTAATAAAACCCTACTTAGCTTCAACTATTGGCCTGGTTGGTTATCTGGGGAAATGGAAACCTTCATTTTACAGTTTGCATTCTGTGCTGATTATGGGACTTTGGCATAAAAGGAAAAAAACAGGAAAAAATTATGTCTACCCTCATTGTTTAAACTTTAAGAGGACACACAGTCTGACTTCATATTCTGGCCTCAAGCAATAGCTCATGCAATACATTCCACTCAGGAATCCATCCTGTGGACTTATCAGTCAGAAGGATGCAATTCTAGTTGAGATTCAACCTGTTATGAGGGCATTTACCTGTAATGAGTCCCAATCCTCTGAGTGTCTCTTAATTCCTTCTCTCTTGAAATCTTGAATCAGTCATCAGACAGTTATTCCTGAATTCCAAAATCAAAATACCACAAATTGAGATCCCAACAGCTTTTTCCTGACATGGTAAATTCTCACCATTTGTAGCTTATCTTTAGTAATTAGAATTTTCCTGCCTATAGTTTGCCTGAAAAACTTCCACACTATGGGGGGTACCATGGCCTATGCTGTCCCCCTTCTTCTCCAAATATCTAAGGGAACAGGGGTGATGGTTTCAGTCTTCTAGAGCTTCTAGAATCCCTGAGAGGAGGAGGAAGGGACTGTGGGCACAGGGTCTCCAGGGGTGTGTCCACAGGTCCTGAAGGCTTAGAGACCTGAAGGATGAGTCTTACCCTTGACTAACAGACAGCTCATGAGTGGGAGAGTCAGTCCCTAAGGCAGAAGTATAGAAACCAGGACTGGGGCAAAAACTAGAGCAACAGATATAAACAGAGAGAATTAGTATAATAGAAATTGTTATGAAACATTAACATTTGGTTATCTTAGCCAACAGATGTCATCTCCAGAAATCATCCTCTGACAGGAATTGATCCCTTTAGGAAATTTGATTCCGAAGTTGTTTGCAGAGTTGATGTGATGTTTCTGTTAAATATTCTTTTACAAAGCCCACATTTATATAGCAGCTATAACCATCTGAGTAACAACATTTCAAAGATGAATTTCTTTACCCCAGATCCTGAAGGAAATCTAGAAATTTGAGTTATATTTCCAAGCTCAAGATCCAAACTTTAATCATAGTAAATCAAGGCTGCCCATACAAGCCATTTATTAATAACTCTACCTAGTTCTCAAAGTATGTTCCCTAACAACTTGATAATTTTTCATTATTAACCTGGGGAAAAGGACATTTTAATTTTACAATTTGCATTATGTGCTAATTATGGGAATTTGTCACAAAAGCGAAGGCAGAAAGGGAAAACATTTCTTTACATCCCAAGGGACACAGAGTGAGTGGCTTCATGTATAGACCAAAGCTGCCACTGGCTCATGCCAGTGTGACACTCAAGAATTAGCAGCCTTGATGGTCAGAAAAGGTTCAGTCCAAGTTGAGTCCTGGATTGCCTTTCTAAATATCATAGGGCTTTCTCTGTCTTTCGAGTACTTCCTCACCATTGGATCACAGGAATCTTCTCCTTCCTTGAAAGACAAGTCTTACCCATTACAGCTCAGAGAAATTCTGCCTATCAGCAGCCCAGAAACAAATTTCCATACCCTCAAACAAAGGTTGATCACTGAGTTATTCTTACATATTTTGGCAATAACTAACATATCACACTTAGTCACAAAACCTGAAGTAAGGAACAGGCGTGCTGAATTGAGTAGCTCTACAATAAATATAAATCAGGGCTTAGGCCATCTGAAGACCTAAGACAAGGCCATATAGGAATTTCTTCAGGGTAACTTTCCAGAGAAATTCCAGAATCATTTGTGATTTTCCCACACCACATATATTAATTTTAGAAATTATCCTGAGGTAAAGGATCCAATTATAAGAGCAGAACATCTATCTGTTCTCTTTCACCTTTCCCTTTCTCTCTCCTCCCTCCCTCTTTACAAATCTGCATATTCAAACTTTGTGAACTCCAGATCAAAGTCCCTCTTCCTTCTGTATTTAAAAAAAAAAACATAACTGTCACCTTCTCTAAATTGCTTTTACCATCATAAAAATAAACATTCTATTTGGTATCCCTGCAAGTGCTAATCAATAACTCCAAAGAATTCTGATTGAAAGGATTATATTAATGATACACTGTATCTTTAGCATAGTTCCCATCCTTTATAAAATTGTAGGTCATATTAGCAGCAATTCACATAATAGTCATAAAATTGTGAGCAAGAGTTTTTCACACATAAGCCATTTTTAAAATCCTGCCTGCTCCGTGGCTACTGTTTGCAACATATATCTTTATACAGGTCAGTATTGAATCAAAATATCAACTAACATCTGAGGGTCTCTCAAGTTATATTCCCAAAGTTTGTGTGAGGTAACTCATCAATTCCATATTAAATAACCCATTTTTACTATTTTGGACCTAGAAAGTTTGTGTTAAGGTTCCATAGCTTCAAACAATCTGTTTGGTCGGATAAAGCTGGCAAATTTACTTGCTTGAACATCTCCCTAAAACCTCTGAAGTATAGAATTAAAATATGCCCATCTTTCAGTTTTATCACTCAGGGGTTGTCAACTTTTTGAGGTCATACTTATGTACTCTGTTGCTATTTAAGTCCCTAAGTATCTGTTTGGAGCAATTATAAGCACTTCCTTCTCCTTCCTATGTGTAAGGAAAGGGTGTGCGAGCAATTTATCCTCAGGACTCCTGGCTTGATTTAGGTTTTCATTATTTAACAGAACTCTGGAGTAAAACAGAACCAACTTACCAGAATAGAGCAGGTGGTTCCAAAAGCCGCTTAAAATTTGTCTGTGATCTCAAACACCAGAACCATGGGCTCCCCCAGAGAAGTCACCATTCGCTTCCACAGATTTCTGACCCACTCCCTCCCGGGCTATGGGAAATGCATACTCTGAGTCCTCACTCAAAAACACCCCTGAAAGGGGATGGGGATTCAGGGCTCCTTCACAGGCTCCCACCTAGAAAAAGCTGCCCCAATATTAAAGAAGTCAAAAAAGGGCGAGATAGAAAAATTGAAATAAATGAAACAGAATTAAAAAAAAAAACCCTGACAGCATTTTTTAGGGAACAGACCTGGCTTCCCTCCTCTAAGAAGTCCAGCTGTTTATGCAGACAGCAGACCAGTCTCTACTTAGCTTGGGGGTGAAAATTAGAAAGGGCAGGAAGACAAAGGAATTTCAGGACTATCAAAGAGATGGAAGCAAGATAACAGAAGTCTAGGGTTAATGGATGTGAAAGTAAAGTCTTAAATAACAACCCCCAATAAATCTGAGGATTGTCCCCCCCTTTTACTGATCTCACATTCCTGTGTAAAGGTTTGTTTTATTGTCAGATAAGAACCTATATGTGAAAGGAAATAACTCTGTATCTTGTAACCCTATATAAACTGTTTCCTAATATTAACTTGACACACCTTCCACTAGGGAAGGCTGTCCCAGCTGGTAGGTTCTTTATTTGTTCTTTTATTAATAAATCACGGTTCCAATAATTGAATTCTGGATGTTTGAACTCACTTTGTTAAGTGTACCACTTCAGTATGATTGGAGTTCTAACCCCAGCCATTTAGCCATATGCCCTGAACCCAGAGACCTCTTACCCACGCATGCACACACACAAACACACACTCGCAGCAGCCCTCTCTGAAGTCCTTACCTGCCCGTCCTGGAGACAGATCTCAATGGGAGTCATTGCTCAGAACTTGTGAGAATTTTTATATTGCAAAAATTCTTAGTGCTTCATCATCTCTTTACTAAGTTTTTGTTACTATGAGTTATTGAATCACTGCTTTTTTACCTGTTTTTTAAAGCAAGCCTTTTTGGACAAGTAGGCAGGCTATCTATATTCCAGATTAGGAAAGAAATTAGTCAATTTTAATATACTAAGATGAAAACCATGATACACTTAAACAGAAATCTATTAAAAACTATTTCATTCATTTTAAACCTCTTGGAAGAGGATGAATGGATAAGAATGGAATAAAATGGGATCTCCCTGAGGCTGTGCTGCTAAAAAAACTTTTTGTAATATGGAATCCTTACCTCTTTCATACAGACCCAAATTTCACTGACTCAAATAAGCATGATTAAAAATTAGTTTTTTATCCTTCAAACCCCATGTATACACATTCAAACCTTGAAATAAATACCAGTTAAGAAAAATCTAATAGAAGTTAAATATCTCTTTCAGTCCAACATTTCCACATTTTAATTTGTAAATCCAAAAATTTAGATTATACACAATCTTCTAAATATTACATATTCTTCTAAATCTGGAATTAAGTTCTTATAGATTCATACACTTCATCAAACACTCAATTTCATTAAACAGCCATCAAATATTAGATCAACTAGGCTGGAGCAAACATTTTAGGCAGGTTCAAATATTCAAAAATCTAATCATTACTCATTTTTCAATCTCAGTAAGAACAGACAGCTCTCTCGCTACCAAAACAGAATAAAACTATTCTGGAATCTCATTAAATATAAACGATTTTCAACACTAAATCACCTTTACATTTACATTTCAGAATCATTCTTGATTTTCCAAAACAACATACATCAATCCTAAAATTAACAGTATCCAAGTATAAAAGCATGGTGGGAGAGCCTGAGAGACTGGTCCCCACCAGGTCTGAAGTCTGGGCTGCCCCCCTCCTCTGAGAGCCCAGGGCAGGGAGCTGGGACACTGTCTATACTCACTTTCTAGCTCTCAGTTGCCAGTCAACAGTCTCCACTTCCTCCCCGGGCCTCTGGTTTAATACTCTGAGTCAGGGTACTTTCCAAAGTGACTCAAACCAGAGATGTCTGTCCACAGCTTCACATAGAACCCGGGTAGAAGCCTCTCTTAAATACTAAGGCTGGAACAGTAGTGACTCCAGAAAGGGGACTGTCAGGGTGCCTCAATAAGAGCCCAAACACAACCCTTTGTTGTGACTGGGAGTGACTAATATGCTAATGTCATGACTACTGGGTGGTGCTTAATCCACTCTTCAATGCCTGACTGCTTTAAGGATAACTTCAACACCCAAACCACCATTTCCTTAGACCTGCATCCCACCACCAAACAGCTTTCCTCCAAAGACCGTCCAACCAGGGGTGCTCATGAAGCTCCAAGGAACATCTCATGATTAATGTACCATGTGTAGAATGGAAAACATTCTGCGTTTTCAGGGAGAGGAATGTGGTCCTGTCAAAACCTCAAATTACGCTGAAGGAAGTCTGAATCCGTTAAGTAGGTTAGAAAATAAAGTCGATTTGAAATAGATAAAGCAGATTAATCCATGCCTGCATTTTGTTTTAGGAAAACTGACCGAGCCCTTCCAGGAGGTCAGGCAACTTATGCAGGTCGTAGGCTAGAATCCATTTGACCTATTGGCTGAGAAAGGTGTCAAGAAACAAAGGAACATCAGGGTAAATAAATATGGAAGGCAAAGTAACATATAGCTAACTATGGATAAGTGATTAAGTAGATGTGAAAATAAATAATCCTTGAGTGAATTGAGTGCTATCCCCTTAGAGCTGACCACATAAACACACCTGTGTTTGTGATAAGTGTAGAAAGGGAGATTTTATACCTTTGGACTTCTTCCCCCAGAAGTCCCTTAGTATTTCCCAAAATTCCCTTTTCCCTAGTCCTCATGTTTTGAGGGATCATATTTAAGAGGCTGTAACTCCTCCCTCTTTCTCTTTTTGACTTGCAACTTGGCTGAGTTCAGGTAGCTTTTATGACATTTTAATTATAATTAATAAAACTTTAAAAATATAACACTTAGTCAGTGATTATTCATTTTAAAACCCACATTTATGGCTTACCACTTTGGGATATGAATTCTAAAAATTTTTGAGCAGATAGCCTTAAGGTAAAGAGAGTATGCTTGCGTGGTTGCCACTGACCATAAGGGTCTGCCTGTGCTCCTGCCCGACCCTACCACCCATCTCCTGCTCCTGCTGCCGCTTCTCTTGTCCATCTTCTTGAGCCAGCATTCCTCACCGCTCTCCACCCAGCTGGAAGCCTCCACTTGCCGAGACCAGACCCGCCACAAGAGCCTACACAACCCAGCCATTTTTTTCCACAGAAGATGATGTATAAGAATCCTTCCACCCCAATCACTTTCCACAATCCACATGGGTTTTTCTAGTGTTAATTGTAGTTTTACTCCACCCTGCTTAGTCTACAGAATTTTAGCAACCAGGAATGCATACACCCTCACTGAAGGACTAAGTGTGGAGGAGGATGGTCTGTGACCTGCGTGTGCTAGCAAGTGACAAATGAGAGATGACTGACTGACTTCCTGGGCTGTCCTAAGAAAACTTTAAGCCACCATTGGTACATGGGAGACACAGAAAGTGATGTAAACAACTGCCTTTATATTTTGCATTACTTCCTGTGAGAGGGGCTTTTGCAGACTTGGTGGTAAAACTTGACTTGGAGGAGATCTGAAGCGTGGGTCCTGAGACTGCTTCCCTTAGGCGACCACGTGGTGAGTGTTAAGGCTGACTTCCCTCTCCCTTGACCCTTCTAAAGGTTCTAGCTTCCAAGGAGGCCCCTCATCTTGGAGGAGGCCTCCTAGCTGGAAGCCAAACTAGATTGAATCTCCTGAGAAGGCCCCTTGGCTTAGAGGCCTCTGAACTCCCCCTGGCTCAGGCCAGGATGGAATAGATCTTTACCCCTTTACCCCTTTCTCCTTCTTCTTAATTTCTTCCTTCTATTGTAAATAAACCACCATAAATTTCCATTCTGACTTGAGTATTTTGTTGGAATTTAGAATTTAAATCGCTGACAACCTTTAAGTAATATATTCAGTCTCAACCCTAAAATTTTACCCATAACACTAGCTTGCCATAGCCATTTTTCAGCATGGAGAAAAGAAATCCCACCCCTTTTGATTTTCAAGCAGATTTTTTTTTTAAGCTGACCCTGGACCCCTAGTTTAGAAGGGTTTTACTAAAGGTTTTTCACAGGGAGTTCAAATCAGTGGATTTAAAGTCATTTTTGGGAAATAAGCCTGTTTTTTCCCCTTTCTCTCTGGACTCAAAACACCAAACCAAAATGCCATTCCTTTATATGCAAATAAGATATTGTTTTCCCTTGGAAGTGTTTCCCTTAGGGAAAAGAGCACAGAAGAATAGCTCTTAGAAACCCTTTAGTAGAAAGCAAAAAAAAAAATTAAAAGTCTCTTTACCTTCAGTCATGGTCTCCTTTTGTTTAACTTTTCTTTAAGGAGTAAACTTGTTACAAAGCATGGTTCACTCTATGAAAGAGCAGTGCATCACCTATCTCAAGCAACTCAATGTTTTGAAGTGTCTTTTCTCAGTGCTATTCCTGGGTACAAGGATCCTTGAGTTTAGCTTGAATAGTCCTGAGATTCAGAGGGGAGATTCATCTTCTTACACACTTTTGGCATTTGGGCCTGCCCAACCGCTACAATACACCCAATTTGAGATCCCTCCATATTATGTTCAGTGCAGAATTCTCCCTCACTATCTCCCTCACTATGTTTGTGATAAGTGTAGAAATGGAGATTTTATACCTTTGGACTTCTTCCCCCAGAAGTCCCTTAGTATTTCCCAAAATTCCCTTTTCCCTAGTCCTCATGTTTTGAGGGATCGTATTTAAGAGGCTGTAACTCCTCCCTCTTTCTCTTTTTGACTTGCAACCCGGCTGTGTCTTGTAACTGTAGCAGTCCAGCCGGTAGGTATTATAAAAAGACAAGGTTTGTGAATGGGCACATGGCCATTCTGTGCACGGCAATGAACTCTTTCCCAGTGTGGCTGAAGTTAGGGCGCGAAACCTTGCTTCCTTTTGTCTCACTCACCTGAGGATAAAAACTCCACTTTCACCTTGTCGTCATTTGCAATTATCCAATGGCAATACACTAAGTAACTCATCGATAGGTATTGAGGCATCAGGTAACTTATCAATATGTATTAAGTTCATTTGCATATCAAAAGACAATAAATTGGGGAGCTGCAGCAAGCTCCTCCTCCTTCTTCTTTTTCTTCTTCTGGGATGAGCCTACAGGTTTGATATACACTGTCCTTCCACCTTTCTCTCTCCTCTCTATCTTTACCTGAGGCCTGGCCTTTCTTTTCCAATGCTAATACCTAGCATTCTCTAATTCTATTAGTCTCTATTCATTCTCCCAGCTGAACTATATCATCCTCTGACCAGTGCAGTGTTAAATTGGGATCTCTGGATGGAATATAGCCTTTCAGTAACGTCCATTGATCAGAGCATGGCTGCGACTCCCAAATATTAATAATAATTGATTACTGACTCATTATTGACATCTCAAAGGTTGGCTCCTTCACGCCCTTCACAGGATCAAAAACTTCTATCCTATTTCTATCTTCCTACCATAAAGCTTCTCACTGGCGGGAGGCTTTAGTAACCTATATAAACTGTCCTGTAACTTCAATCCAGTATAGCTTCCACTAGGGAAGTCTATCCTGGCCAGTGGTAGACTCGTTATTAATCAACAGATCAACAAATAACGGTTCGAATAATTGAACTTCTGGGTGTCTGAACTTGCTTTATGAAGTGCCCTACTTCAATGTGTTAGAATCTTAATTCCATGAAAGCCCAATTGAAATCTTCATCCCTTATTTCTTGTTTTAGTTTCTCAAGCACTGCATTGCCTTTAAGGAATAACGAACCGGTCTCCTACGGAGTCCAACACCTTGTCGGAAATCTCTAGATTTTTCTTTTCTTAGTCACCCACAGAGTTTTAGGAGAATCAAATCCAGTAAGGGAAAGAAATGATGTAGGATAATGAGGAATTGGGGGAAGTCTTAGAAGACAGTAAGTTTTCCTCTGTGTTTTGTAACCAGAGTATTGAAGTTAATCCCTCATTCTGCCTCAGATCAATTTCAAATGTCTACAAAACAGAAATATTTACAAAGCCAAGGGATGATGAGAGTAACATCTTTCCTAAAACCCCGTTCTGATAACATGTGATCTGTGCATCCTCCTCAATACTTGTTCTAAATGAGACTTTTTTGCTTATTTCTTATACTAAGTCATTCTATGCATTTTGTGAGTGCTAAAACTTATAAGAGGCCATTTCTCAGGGGTCTAGTGGCTTCAGGATGTCATAGGGACTAGATTATATGGTTTTCTCTAGGAGTCTAAGGACAATCCAAGAGCACAGCAGGCAGCAGAAGTGAGCTGTTAAGATTAAAATTTATTTTCTCTGCTAAAATAATAAAAATTATATTTTATGAGGTTTATTAAAGATTAAGAAATAAAGAAAATACAAAATAAGAAAGCACATGCCTAGAAGGGCTGAAAGGCCCATTCAATTTCACTTACACTACATCTTGAGAGACGCATTTGTATGGAAGTGGAAGCAGGGAGAGAGACTGTGTAGGTGGATACAGTTAGTTGAAATACCTCATATCACTCATGGCCCAGGTGAGACTTTCCAGTGAGGTTACAAGGCATTTTGGGAAGTGGCCAAGGACTCCTGGGAATTGAAGTTCGGGGTTCAAATCTCCATTTTTACAGAGCTTGGGAAGCACTCCTCTGGATTCCCCTAATATTCTCCAGAAACCTGTCTCCTTCTCTCTGGGACCCCCAGAACCTCCATTAGAGAAGAGTAATGACCCCAGTCCATTCCACCCATGACTTCCTTTTCCACCAGACTGCTATCTCCTTGACTGTTCCATCATTCCCCACCTCCTCCACTAAAGCTGCCTTTTATGTGTTATCTTTCCTAGGAGAATTGTGAAACTTAAAAACTGCTCAGACTCTACCTTAGAAGATTTGGTTAAGCTATATACCCTTATTGTAACAAATGGAGGTACTTGATCAGGAATGTATTGGGAATTTTAACATTACTCCACCCATACTTAGACAGTGCCTTAGGGGAAAACAAAGTTGTAAACTCCTGATGGAACAATGAAAAAGTCCCTAACTCATACTTATAGTAAAGCTAGAACCTTAAGCTAGTCTATTTTTACATCTAATACAGAAGGGTGCTAAGTACCTATAAAGGTTAAATTAATCACTAAAAGGTCAAGCAACTTACAAAGGGCAAGCTTAGCAAAGAGATGTGAAATACTCAGAAGATATAATCTAATCAGAGAAGGTGATAACAAAAGAAGATGTGAACTAAGAATGGTCAGTCCTGGGGAAACTTCTACTGTCATTGGTAGATGTGAAAATTTAGGGGAGGTGGCATAAGAGAACTTTCTCTTTAAAAGGAGCTGGTCTCTCTGAACTTAGTTGGAGAGTTTGGGGTTAGTTTGGAGGATCTGGCTCTCTGAATTTTGTGGGAGTTTGGAGTTAGTTGGAGGAGCTGGGCCTCTGAACTCAGTTCAGGAGTTGAGGACTTCAGTGAAGGACTGCAGTTTTGCTTGGTACAAATCTTGTGGTTAGTGATAAAAGACTGACTAGTCTCTCTTAAGGCTCAGGCCTAGGCCCTTCATACTATTTTTCTCTTATTCTCTCTCTCTCCCTTCCCTTAAATCCCTTCATTTGTATTAATTAAAATCTCCATAAAACCCAGCTGACTTGGGTA
Organism: Monodelphis domestica; assembly: GCF_027887165.1. NCBI lineage: Eukaryota > Metazoa > Chordata > Mammalia > Didelphimorphia > Didelphidae > Monodelphis > Monodelphis domestica. The sequence continues at coordinate 127,998,173 of NC_077232.1, read as the reverse complement.
TTTTCATGTTTGGGAATTTTCCCATGGTGACCACTTATTTTTTATTTAAATCAAGACACTAAAAATTATCTTTACAGTTTTGGCAATTCACAGTCTTGCAACCCACGGTTTCGTGGTTACAGAATGGAACCTCCTTGACAATAGGGACTCCATGGTTCTATTGTATTCCTAATATTTAATGCAATGTCTGGCACTTAGCAAGCACTTTTTGTCAAAATGTTTATTTTATAAAAATAAAAAACTTACACTCGGTTACTGAAATTAACTATTTTATTAGTAATTTAGTGCCAGATGTTCAATAAATAAATAGGGAACAAAAAATATATAGCAGTAGCAGCCTTTTCATGTTAAGTGCTTCTGCTAAAATGGAATCTGAAAGCTCAAAAAACAGGTCAGGGCTACAAATCCAATCTAAAATTTCTTCTCTAACATTCTTCACAATTCCGTGAGATTCTTACATTTACATTGTTATAGTCATTCTATATATTATTTTCCTCATTCTTCATTTTTTATTTATTCCAGTTGCTCAGTTTTGTGTTTCTTTTTTTAACAAGGTTAAGGACTTAAATATCAGTATTATTTTGTTCATTTGAAATAACACAGTAATATGCCCTAATGTTTTGGACCACAATTTCTTTAATGATTCTTTAATCAATGGATCACTCCTTTGGAAACCAAGAATCTTAAATATAATGGAACATATTCAATCATGTTGCTCTCCAGGATGATATAATTCCTTCTTCATTTTTCATTTCTTGTAATGCATAAGAGGCAGAATATAACATCTTAGAATAGCAGAACATATATTAGTAAGATGACTAGATAATAGGGGGTCCAAGCAAGAGACTTTTAACTATCAAAAATCAATCTAAATTTAGGTAGTTTCATTCCCTTCAATTTACTTGAACAATGTTAAGGCTTATGCAGGGTGTAAATGGCTCTCCATGACAAAAAAAAAAGGGCCATAAATGGAATCTGAAAGCCAAAAAGAGTTGCCATGACCCCAAATGTCACCTGAGAACTGAAAACTTCTGATCTGGACACTAAGAGTCATCTGAAAACCTAGAGTCTAGCCTGCACCCTAAGTATCCTCAGGGAATCTAAAAGACTGGCGTGAATCCTTTACTCCTCTGAAGAACCTAAAAGATTCACCTGGACCCTAAAGATCAATCTAGAGCTAAAGAGATTGCCTTGACACTTAGCCAATCCCTGAGAGCCTAAAGAACTCATGTGAACACTTAGTATTACTTGAGAAACTAACAGACTGTCCTATACCATAACTATCCCTTGAAAATATTAACAATAGCCCTAGACCCTACATGTCCCCTAAGAACCAAAAAGACTACCCTGAAACCTAAATATCATACAAGATCCAAAAAGTATGGCCTGGGCCCCACTGAACATCCAGGAGCTGAGCAGACTGGTCTGGATGGATATCAAGTCAGTCACAGAGAGCTTGGCAAGTCTCACCTTTTCCTTTCAATGGGACCTGAAAACAAAATCATCAAACCCAGCCTTTCAGAGACGTTTCCAGAACTGAGTTGTCTGTCTCCTTTCCCAATGAAACACAGTTAATAAAATATAGTAAATGTGTTATTTATCCATGGCTGCAGTGAAATTCTAACTTCTGCATTTGTTGTGTTGGCAGAAACATCTGAGAAGGGTCTTCTGTACTCATTGAAGAACTTTCTGAGACTCCTACATAGAACCCCTGTTTTGAACCATTATAACTACATAAAGTATAAAAGCAATTTTTACAGTCACTCAAACTGAGCTCAAAATAGGTCTCATTGCTTTGAATGATTAATAAACTAATTTAATGTCTAAATGACTGTGATTAAGTTACTGTTAAATGACTGTCTGCTTTAAAGGTAACTTTAATCTGAAAACCCTCAAATCAGCCATTTCCTCAACCTTTTCTTACAACAAAACAGCTTTCCTCCAAAGGCTCCCCAAGGGGTGTCATGAAACTCTAAGAAACATGTCGCCATATAATTCTCTTATTTTGTAATGTAGTATATTTTACATTTTTATTTTATTTTAAATCCTTACCTTCCATCTAAAATCAATACTGGGTATTGGTTCTAAGGCAAAAGAGTGATAAGGGCTAGGCAATGGGGTTAAGTAATTTGCCCAGGGTCACACAGCTAGGAAGTGTCTGGAACCAGATTTGAACCCAGTACCTCACATCTCTGAGCTTGACTCTCAATCCACTGAGCCACCCAGTTGCCTCCTATTTTACATTTTTAGAAAAAGGATCTTAGTAATATAAAAACCTCAATTCAACCATTAGCATCTCCATTCCACAAAGCATGGGAAGCCTAATCTTAATTTATATCCCTTACTTTTTGTTTCAGTTTCTCAAAAGCATATTACCCTTTATGTAAGAACAAATTAAAGCTAATATTCATTCTAACACTTTGTCATTGTCTTTTTTGAGTCACCCACAGATATATATGGGAATGAAGTCTAGTAAGTAAAATAGAACTTTGAGCAGAATGAATAAAGAATGGGAGGAAGACTTAGAAAATAAGTTTTATTCTTATTTTTCCCAAGCAAAGTATTTAAGCCAGTCCTATCTATGTTCAATCTCAGGTGAATTTGAAATGCTGCCAAAACAAAGATTAAAAAAAGCTAAAGGCTGACTAGAATAATGTCTTTTCTAATAACAACAACAACAAAAAACTATGTTAGTTATCTTTGCATCATCCTGCTTAGAATATGTTCCAATTTAGAGCAGCAATATTGGCCATCTCCACCAGCAGGAGCCTCTGATTTTGTATTGCTTCAGAGACAAACTAAAGCTGTCCCATATACCATCTGCCTGAAGTAAGAATTGATGACATAAGAACTACATTCCCAGGAACACTCAAGAAATTATTTTTTAAAGAGGCTTGCCAGATGTTAGAGGATACTGATTCCCTATGACATGAAAATGAAGGATGACAAAAGTCATATTAAGTGAATGAAAGTGAAGGTCCCTTGTGCTCTGAGTATACTTTGTCCTTCCAAGAGATGGCATCACCCAACCAAAAAAAATATTCCTTTATATATCTTTCATGTTTTTATTTCTATTTATCAGTTCTTTCTCTGGAAGTGGACATTCACAAATTATTTTTCAAACATTAATTCTATATACATAATATTCTCTTGGTTCTTTTCATTTTATTTTTCATAATTTCATGAAGGTTGTCAACCTACTTTGTTGCCACCTGATTGGAGTGGAATTGAGTGAAAGACAGTAGAAACTAAGGAAGAAACAAACAGTACTTTAATATATTCTTCCCAGCAGAATGAGCATGCTTTCAGGAACCCCCTCTCCTAAGGAGAGGAGCCCCTTAGATACAGAAATTAGTCAGATTTTGTTTGAAAAAAGAAGAGGAAAAAGGAAAAAAAACACAAGATTATTACTTCAGAGACAAGGTGTAATAGCAAATTCTTGACAGTAACTTCTTGGAGTGATTTTTTTGGGTCAAGGAGATAGGCTAATAACAGTTATCTTATCTGGAAATTTCTGGAGCCCTTCCTCATGAGATAATGATTGTCTTATCAGGAAAGATTCCCAGGACTGTTTTCAGTCTAGACCCAGTTGATGTAGTTAGGGCACAGGTTAATTATTAGGTTCCTGTTTCTCAAGCTTAGCTTATAGTCACAAAGAATTATAGCTATGTATCAGAAACCCTTGGAAAAATGGAGATTTGAGCAAATCCAACCAATTACTTTATTCAGTAGTCTTTTCACTTTTTAAAGGTCTTTCCATAATTTTTTAAAATTAATCTTGTTAAATTTATGATTGGATCTGAATATTAAATTGGTAGTCACCAGTGATTTAATTTCTAAATCCTAAAAATGAATTACTTAAGTAAATGGAATTTAGTAGTAGTTTATTTTACAATAGAGGTAAGATATTAAGGAAGAGAGAAAAGGGGAGAGAGAGAGAGAGAGAGAAAAAGCTCCGGCTTCCTCTGAAACAGTAAGGCACCAGTCAACAGAAAGGAGTTTCAAGATGATGGGCCTTTCTCGGAGGTTCACACCTACAGAAAGGGCAAGAAAGGAAATCAGCCTTTACACTCAGTCCAATGACCATCTAAAAGGAAAGCAGTCTGAGGTCTCCTGCATGAGCTCCTCCAGGGGTCCAGTTCCATGGTCAAGTGTCTTCACTCCAAGTCTGAGTGTCTGTCTTCCAGTCTCTCCTCCAAATGACTGTCGATTCCAGTCCAAGCCCGAGTGGCTAATGATCTTCACTCCAAGCCCAAGTGACTGATTGATTCTGTGTGTCTCTCTTTCCACTATTTAAAGACCTTTTTCTCTTGTGTCACCTCCCCTAAAATTTACATCTACCAATCACAGCAGGTGCTTTTCTCCAGGACTGCCCGTTCTTTCACATGTGGGTCACAGACCTCCCACTCAATGTACGAAATGAGTGTTCACAACTTTTGTGCTTAGTTCACACCTTTTTTGTGTTTGGTTCATAACTTTTTGTGGTTAAAATGGGTAGATATATTTTAAATACTGGGATTCCACTTTTTGGGGATTAAAATCTAAAAATAGACTGGGGATTACAGTTTAATCTTCACAATAAAGGAAGAGCTAAGTACCTTCATTGTTATAATCAGGAGAGAGCTAAATCCAGTCTTCACAATCTGCTCATCATTTCTTACCATGCATTAGTATTCTGTCATAATCATATGTTACAATTTGTTCAGCCATTCCCCAACTGATAGACATTCCCTCAATTCCCAATTCTTTGCCTCTACAAAGAGAGCTGCTATGAATATTTTAGAATATATAATTTCTTTTTCTTTTTTCCTTGATCTCATTGGGAAACTGACCCACCAATAGTATTGCTGGGTCTAAAGGTATACATACTTTTATAAATTTGTGAGCATTAATTCAGATTGCTTTCAAAAACCAGTTGGGTCAATTCACAGTTCCATCAAGAGTGTATTGGTATCCCTATTTTTCTGTATCCCTTCCAAAATTGTCATTTTGTTGTTTTTTCATTTTAGTCAATATGATAGTGTTGTGGGAGGACTGTCTGATATGCTTCATGCAGATTGACTCACCTAAGGAATTACAAGGTTCCAACAAATCTTAGAAAATAAATACATTTATTAGAAGAAAAGTTTAAATGGCCAGGAGGCAAGATGGAGGTTGCCTCTCCAAAAAGGAAGAAGCAGGGAGCTTATATAGTATATATTATGTGACAAGTTGGGTATACAGAGAAGGGGGAAGGAGAATTGAAGAGGTTTTGGGGGGCTTGATGTGTATAGACAGAAAAGAAGGTAAATATCTGTGTGGAGTAAGTTAGCACATATTTATATGTTCCTCTGGAGATTTCATATGCATGGGATGTACCAATCATCTTTTGTTCTTCTGTAGATCGGTTTTTCAGCCAAATCACATTCCTGAAGCCAGGGACCAGGCTGGTTGTCACAAGATGGGGGAAAGGGGTGGCACAAGTCCACCACACTATAAGTTTTAGACTTATTTTTTCTCAAGCATCATATTTAATCCAGCTCTAAGTTTGGGTTAAAGGGAATAAATGCTACCAAAATAGAAATATTTAAAACCAGAAAGTTTACTGGAATAATATCTGTTCTGAGGGAAAAAAACTATGATAAAGTTATCTGTGTATCCTGCTAAAAATGTGTTCTCATTTAGAGCAACAATGGTGGAATACAGCTCACCATCTCCACCATCTCCTTTTATATTGCTCCCAAGACCAACTGAAGTTGCCCCACCAACCACCAACCTGGAGTAAAGAGTCAGTAACATGAAAACTACATTCCCTGGGACACTCAAGAAATTATTGTTTAAAGAGGCTCACCTGACATTGGAGGATGTTGATTCTTTGTGACATAAAAATCAAGGACTATCTTCCCACATACACACTCAATCCTCCCCCAAAATGTAGCTGATGTGTATTTAAAAAGGAAAAATAGGAGACAGAGTTAAGATGGCACCATAGAGGCAGCAAAAGTTCAGACTCTGAAAACTCTTCCTTACCGATTATAAACTAAATGTTCCTAGGGGACTGAAAATCAAACCTAACAACAAGACAGAGCCAAGGAACTCTCCTGCTAGACTCAGTTCAAAAAGTAGGCCCCACAAAAGCTGGAATTTGAGAACACTTGGTTTTAAGGGGAAGAAAGAAGGAAGGTCCCAGGACCCCTCCCCCACCTAGAACACTAAGCCTCCAGTGGCAGCAGGAACCTCTGGGCAGGCAAAGGCACTGCTCTGGAGGGAATACCTTGTGGGCAGGGCTGTGCCAGGCTCAGAGCGTCAAACACAGGGGGTGGGGAAGGAGCTGGAGAGGGAGCGCATAGTGGGCAGCCTGATCACAGCATCAGAGACTCTCCATATTGCTCCAGCCTCAGGGCACATCTATCCCAACCTAGTTGGACTTAATCCCATCTAAAGACTTTGGAGGACAGGGAAGCTCAAGTTCCAACACCCCTCCCCCAGAGCCTACACTGAGAGATCTCCTGACAAAGCTCTAAGAGGGGAGACTGACAGAAAACCCCAAAACAAAAAGAAATTGAGAGGAGCAAGAACACAGACAACTGCAGGGAGTAAAGAAGGGGTAAATATAAGCAAACAAAAGAAAAAGAAAAAAGAAATTACAGTCGACTCCTCCTATACAGCCAATGAATAAAGAGCAAATGGAACAGAGAAAGGGGAGGGAACATCAAGCAATAAAACAGAAAACCCAGCAAATTGGATACAGGCTTCGGAAAAACTCAAGATACAATTCAAAACACAATTAATAGAGGCTGAAGACAATTGGGGAAAGAACTTAAAAACTAAGATGAGTCATCTGGAAACAGAAAATAGTGTCTTGAAAGCCAAAATCAACCAGCTTGAAAATGAGGCAAAGGAGATGAAAGATGAGGCAAAGGAGATGAAAGATGAGGTAAAGAGGATGAAAGATAGGGCAAAGGAAATGAGAGATGAGGTAAAGAGGATGAAAGATGACATCCAAAGAAAATCAGAACATAAGGAGAAGGATGACCAAAAAGCCAGAGATAAAATCCAGTTTTAAAAACCAGAATATAACAATTAGAATTAAGTGACTTCACAAGGCAGCAGGACAGTATAAAATAAAATCAAAAAAGAATGAAAAAATTGAGGAAAATATGAAGCATCTTATTCACAAAACAGAAGATTTAGAAAATCATTCCAGGAGAGACAATTTAAGAATCATTGCTCTACCAGAAGACCATGACAAAACAAAAAGCTTGGACATAATACTACAGGAAATCATTCAAGAAAACTGCCCTGATATTCTAGAATAAGGGGGAAAAGTGGAGATTGAAAGAATCTACAGATCACCTCCTGTATTTAATCCCCAACTGACAACACCCAGGAATGTTATAGGCAAATTCAAGAACTATCGGACCAAGGAAAAAATATTACAAGCTTCCAAGAAGAAGTCATTCAGATACCATGGAACTGCAGTGAGGATAATTGAGGATCTGGCTGCATCTACACTGAAGGACCGAAAGGCATGGAATATGATATTCCGGAAAGCAAGGGAACTAGGTCTACAACCAAAAATCAACTACCCAGCAAAACTGACTATATTCTTACAGGGGGAAATATGGTCATTCAACAAAATAGAAGAATTCCAAGCATTTGTAAAGAAAAGACCAGACCTGAACAGAAAATTTGATGCCCAAGCATAGAACTCAAGAGAATCATAAAAAGGTAATTAATAAAGAGGGAAAAAAGAAGAACAAAACAAAAAAATCCCTTTTTTAAGAGACCCAATAAGTTAAAATGATTTGTATCCCTATAAGAAAAGAGGTCATTGGTAACTCTTAAAAATTGTTATTATCACCTGGGCAGCTAGAAGAATTACACTTAGTGGGAACAGTGACAAACTGTATAGGATGAAATGACAAGACTAAATATGTATATAGATATATGTATGCATAAATACTTATACATGTGTGTATGTATATATATGTATATATAGAACTAGAGCTAAAAAAGAGGTTAATACTAAAAGAAATGGGAAAAGAAACAAAAGGCGGTAAATGTATGTGTCACAAAGAAGCTCATGGTGGGAGTGGGGAGGACATCAATACACTGGAAGGGTAAAGAGGTTGGAGATAGGAAATACTCAACTCTTACATGCATTGAAATTAACCTAAAGAGGGAAGAACAATCCAATCCATTGGGGCAGAGAATAGATTTGTGCCATATAGAGATGTAGAAGGGTAACAAACAGACTGGTGGGGAGAGAAGCAGTACAAGGGAGGAAGAGGGTGGGGGGATAGTTTTAAAAAGACTGCAAAGAAAATGAGGGGGGGATACGAAGGGAGGGGGTAGAAAGGGAAGTCAAATAAGGGTGGGAACTAGGGGGACTGATTAAAAACAAACATTGGTGTAGAACAGCGGTTCTCAACCTGTGGGTCTTGACCCTGGCTGGGGGTCGAACAACCAAAACACAGGGGTTGCCTAAAGCCATCAGAAAATACATATTTCCGATGGCTTTAGCTGCTGAGAAATTGTGCTACTTTACGGCAAGATCTCGGAAAGAACGGGTACCCTGCTGCCCGCACATTGTACTAATATTAGTTACCTATCAGCAGTCCTCCCCCTATGAGGGGCAATGGATTTACCCTGTTGCTTGGAGACTGGACTCAAACAGAGACCCAGAGAGAGCACCTGGGTGCTGGCCCCAGAGGGGTTAAGAATGAGTCCTGGAGCGGATAACTCCTGGAGCGGATAACTCCTGGAGCGGATAATGTAGCCAAGTAACCCCAGCAAAGTGAAGCCTCAGCTCAAGCTGGAGGGAGATGACAGGAAGAAGAAGGCAGCATCTGCAGACCCCCTCCCCAGGCAGGACTTACCTCCTGCCCCAGCACTCAGGCTGCCTCCTGCTGGATTAATATTTCTCAACATATAATTAAATATTGTTTTTGTGATTAATCACTATGTTTAAATTATGTTTGATTTGTGGCAATGAAAATACATAATGCACACCAGGTATTTACATTCCAAATCATAACTGTAGCAAAATTACATTTTTGAAGTAGCCACCAAAATAATTTTTTGGTTTGGGGTCACTGCAACATGAGGAACTGTATTGCAGGGTCAAGGCATTAGAAAGGTTGAGAACCACTGATGTAGAAGAAAATAGTGAAAGAAGAAAAGGAAGGACTAGGAGTAGAAATCAAAATGCTGGGAAACACACAGCTGGTAATCATAACTCTGAATGTGAATGGAATGAACTCACCGATAAAACACAAGTGGATAGCTGAGTAGATTAGAACCCAAAACCCTACCATATGCTGTCTACAAGAAACACACATGAGGAAGGTAGACACGCATAGGGTGAAAGTAAGAGGATGGAGCCAAAAATGATTCCCAAATCTATTGGGCATCAACTGATAAAAAGAAGGCAGGAGTCATAATCATGATATCTGACAAAGCCAAAGTAAAAATAAATCTAGTTAAAAGAGATAGGGAAGGTCATTATATCCTCATAAAAGGCAGTATAGACAATGAGGAAATATCAGTAGTCAACATGTATGCACCAAATGGCATAGCATCCAAATTTCTAAAGGAGAAACTAGTGGAGCTCAAAGATGAAATAGATAGAAAACGATAATAGTGGGAGACCTGAACCTTCCTCTATCCAAACTAGATAAATCAAACTGAAAAATAAATACAAAAAAAGTAAGAGAAGTGAATGAAATCTTAGAAAAATTAGAGTTTGTAGATATGTGGAAAAAAATAAATAGGGATAAAAAGGAATACACCTTCTTTTCAGTAGCACATGGTACATTCACAAAAATTGACCATGTATTAGGGCATAAAAATATTGCAAACAAGTGAAAAAAAGCAGAAATAATAAATGCAACCTTCTCAGATCACAATGTAATGAAAATAATAATTAGTAAGGGTACATGGAGAGGTAAATCAAAAATTAATTGGAAATTAAACAATATGATTCTCTAAACCTGGTTAAAGAACAGATCAAAGAAACAATAATTTCATTGAAGAAAATGACAATGATGAGACATGCTTTCAAAACCTATGGGATGCAGCCAAAGCAGGGCTCAGGAAGAAATGTTTATCCTTGAGTTCATATATTAACAAATTAGAGAGGGCATAGGTCAATGAATTGGGCATGCAAATTAAAAAACTAGAAAGTGAACAAATTAAAAATCCTCAGATAAAGACTAAATTAGAGATCCTAAAAATCAAAGGAGAAATTAATAAAATTAAAAGTCAAAGAACTATTGATCTAATAATAAAACTAGAAGCTGGTACTTTGAAAAAACAAATAAAACAGAGTACAGGTCAATCTAATTTAAAAAAGGAGAGAAGAAAACCAAATTGGCAGTATCCAAGATGAAATTGGAGACTTCACCTCTAATGAAGAGGAAAGTAAGGCAATCATTAAAAACTATTATGCCCAATTATATGGCAACAAATATAGCAATCTAGGTGATATGGATGAATTTTACAAAAATATAAATTGCCTAGACTCACAGAGATTACCTAAATGATGCCATATCAGAAAAAGAAATTGAAGAAGCCATCAAAGAACTCCCTAAGAAAAAAATCCTCAGCACCAGATGGATTCACAAATGAATTCTATCAAATATTCAAAGAACAACTTATCTCAATATTATACAAACTATTTGACAGAATAAGCAAAGAAGGAGTTCTACCAAATTCCTTTTATGACACAAATATAGTACTGATTCCAAAACCAGGCAGGTCAAAAACAGAGAAAGAAAACTATAGACCAGTCTCCTTAATGAATATAGATGCAAAAATCTTAGATAGGATACTAGCAAAAAGACTCCAGCAAGTGATCACAATGACCAGGTAGGATTCACACCAGGAATGCAAGGATGGTTCAATATTAGGAAAACCATCCACATAATTGACCACATTAACAAGCAAACCCACAAAAATCACATGATTATCTCAATAGATGCAGGAAAAGCCTTTGACAAAATACAACACTAATTCCTATTGTGGAAAGGAAACAAGACTGAGAGTTGGTGTGGGAAGGGCAACTGGGAGTGGCAGTTGGGTCTTGTGACTAGCACTTCCTTACTGTCGGGCTTCACTTCCTTCCTGTTGTTGGAGGTGGAAGGAGTGTTGGCTTCCCAGTCTGGATTCAGAGTGCCTCTTCTTGGTTCAGCCCAAAGACACAGGCCCAACCAGCTCTGAAAGTCAGACTTTCTTATTGCTTTCTGTCTACTGCTAAGATTCTGAAATTGACAAAACTAGTGCAGAGGACAGGAGTGGGAGAAACCCTCCACCAGCCTGTGAGGCCTGACCTTAGCTCCAAAGCTGAGGAAGACTCCAACATTATTTAGGCACATCCCTTGCCCCTTTTCCCTAATACCTCTAAAATCCAAACAGGTTATTAAATTTTATCTTATTTTAATTTGCAGTCAGATAAGTAGACTATCTTTTTCTGGGGCATAGAGGGAGCTGAACATCAATTCAGTCATTCAACAACCAACAGTCCTTATCGGACCCCTGCTTCAGCCTCTTGGCAAGGGACATCTCCCTCCTTTGCCTCACCAGCAGCAATAATTCCTCTCTTCCCTCAAATCCTCCATACCCTGCTATAAACCTTCCTTATTCCCTGTTTTTCCAATTCCCCATCTTTCCCAATAAATATTACAGTTTTCTTTATGGGTATTATTGGTGTATTATATTCTGAAATTGTTGGGATTAAAATTTTCTGATCCAATAAGCTTTGAATAATTGGGTTGATTCCATCTATGGCTTCTTTACTTAGTTTGTATTGAGGTATCCTTGGTGGTGTCCCTTCTTTAACTTCTACTTTTACTGGTGTTGCTGACTTTAGAATCGCTACATCTGTAGAATATATAGCACAAAGTCCTTCTGGTATATCACTTGGTATTTCAAATATTGTACCTTCATTTTGAACTTGTTCATCATCCACTTGCCCCATGAACAGCAATTAATATGTAAAAATGGAGATTTGAACCCTGGATTTCAATTCCTAAGAGTCCTTGGTAGCTCCCAGAGTTCCCCATAATCTCAGGTGAGGTCATCACCTGGGCCATGAGGAGAGAGAGGTTTTTAAAATGGACTCTGCCTTCTTCTTGCTCTCTCTTCCTGCTTGTTCTTCCAAGTAGACATTTCTCTCTGGGCTTCCGTGTCTGGGCACACGCAGCTCTACCAGGCAGGATGTAAAGTGAGTGATTGTGAATGGGCTTTCTGGGCCTAGACACATGCTTTCTTATTTTGTATTTTCTTTCATTTTAATTTTAATAAACCTCATAAAAATATAATACTTCTAGCAGAGAAACTAATTTTAACTGCTACAGATAATGTTTTAAAGAATCTTTGGGTAGATGTAGAAAGATTTACCCTGATTTATCACATTGAATAGTTGCTCCAATTATACACAAAAAGTCTCTCCCAAGAAGGTTGATTGGGTATTCTGGGATTAACAAGAATGTGTGTTCTGTTGTTAGGGGTCCTAGAGTTACCATTTTTTATTTTAGTTTTGGTACTTTCTGTTTTTTCTCTGTAGCCCCCATTATTTGTACATAACTTGTGATTTGACTGTCTTCAGGAGATGTTTTTAACACAGATTTAGTTGCCCCCATATCGATAAGAGCTGGGTAGATCTCATTAACCACTTTTATCATGACCCTTGGTTCTGTGTTCTCATTTTGTTGGCATAGTTGGACCATAGGTGCCTGTATTTCTATTTTGTTCAAATCACAATTTTGTTCTTCAGGTACAGACCTTTCTTGTTGCTCTGAACATTCATTTTGCAATCCATCACCAATTTGCAATGAAATTGCATTATCATGGAGACTTAAGGATGGCATAATAATGTTTCTGTTTGCTTTTTCTTGTGCAGTTACTATTGGTTGGAATTCTTCTGCATAAGAATTTAAGGTTGACTTTTCAATTATGTCATTGGCATTTTCTTTTGTAATATCATCCCTGCCTTCAGTGTCATTGTCTCCAGGAGGTATGCTAATTTGAATGTCCTCTGTTATTTCATTTTCCTCCCCATTGGACCCTTCTGTGGTTTGCTCCTGTGCTTCAATTAATTCATTTGCAGTTTGCTTAGAATCTTTATAACCCTCTACTATTCATGTATTACAGACTGTTGCCATTTCTGTTCCTTCCTCTTTCTTTGTAGCTTGTTCCACTGTTTCAAAAATTTTCTCTTTAATCTCTGTTACATCATTATCTAATTTGATTTCTTCTTCTATCTGTCCTTTAGTTTTATTTTGTGCTTTTGCAACCTCAAGTTCTATTTGCATGCAGTCTCCTTCCTTTTCATTTTCTCCATTTCCTTTCCCATTTTTCCCTTTTGATGTTACCTCATGCATCTGGCTTCATAACTGACTTTGTTTGGCAGCACCTGAGACTACTTGTGAATAACATGGTTTCGCTCCTTATTGTATATATCTCTCCATGGTTTCTAAATTTGGTGCTTACAATGAATTCTTGCAATTACAATTACAACATTTTGTATTTGTTTGTGTATTATTGCTGCTATACTTTACGTTGCTTTTCCAGGACGTCTGTTTGTTATTAGATTAGACTAATTGTGCCTTTAAATAACAGTCTTGAACCATGTGACCCATTTTTCCACAGAGGAAACATTTGGATACATTTCTCCTTTGATTGCTTTGTGTGTAATTTCTTATGGGTTTGTATGATTGCAGTGGCTAGGTTTTTTATTTCTTCAATTTCTTTATGTTTACTTGTGATATTTGCCTCCTTGAGCTTGACTTTAAGTTCTTTTCTTATCTCATCCTTTTCCTCTAGGATTTCTTTATGACCCAGAAATACATAAGTTGCAGTTTTTTCTTAAATCTTCCAGACTTGGTGTTTCCCAATCTGGGCATTGAAGTTTAAAATATGATCCAATAGGTGTGTTACTGCCTTTCACAAATTGTCTCCTTATGTGTTGGAGATTTTGTTCAGTTAAATTTTCAAATCTAAGCACATCCTCTGCTACTTCAATCACTCTATCAAGGAACTTAGATGGATGTTCCTGTCTCAATTTCTCAAATTGTCCCCAATTTTTATCTGGTCTTTTTGAAAAACTTTTGATTGTCTCTAATAAATCTACTCTGGCCTTTCTTAGATAACCTAGATTTTCATTATTAGATAACTCTAAGTCTGTTCCTTCCGCTGGCCATGATGTTTAGCAAAAGAGATCCTCTCTGTGAAAGCCTTTCCACATTGTTTACATTCATAAGGCTTCTCTCCAGCATGGAATCTCTGGTGTGCAACAAAATTGTGCCTATCTGTGAAAGCCTTTCTACCCTGTTTACATTCATAAGATTTCACTCCATGTGGATTCTCTGATGGCCGACAAGAGAGTCCCTCCGTGTAAAAGTCTTTCTACATTGTTGACATTCATAATGTTTCTCTCCAGTTTACACTATTACACTATTGAAAACACTAGAAAGTATAGGAATAGAAGGACCTTTCCTAAAAATAATAAACAGTATATATCTAAAACCTCAGTAAACATCATCTGCAATGGGGATAAACTAGAAGCCTTCCTAATAAGATTAGGAGTGAAACAAGGATGCCCATTATCACCTCTATTATTTAACATTATTCTAGAAACACTAGCTGTCGCAATTAGAGAACAAAAAGAAATTGAAGGTATTAAAATAGGCAATGAGGAGACCAAGTTATCATTCTTGGCAGATGATATGATGGTCTACTTAAAGAACCCCAGAGAATGACCAAAAAGCTAGTGGAAATAATCAACAACTTTAGCAAAGTTGCAGGATACAAAATAAACCCACATAAGTCATCAATATTTCTATATATCTCCAACACAGTTCAGCAGCAAGAATTATAAAGAAAATTTTAATTTAAAATCACCCTAGACAATATAAAGTACTTAGGAATCTATCTGCCGAGACAAACACAAGAACTATATGAACACAACTACAAAACACTCTCCACACAATTAAAACTAGATCTAAACACTTGGAAAAATGTTGATTGCTCATGAGTAGGATGAGCTAACATAATAAAAATGACAATCCTACCCAAATTAATTTACTTAGTGCCATACATATTGAACTACCAAAAAACTTTTTTACTGAATTAAAAAAAAAACATAACAAAGTTCATTTGGAAGAACAAAAGATCAAGGATATCCAGGGAAATTATGAAAAAAAAATGTGAAGGAAGGAGGACTTGCAGTCCTAGATCTCAAACTATACTATAAAGCAGTGGTCATCAAAACAATTTGGTACTGGCTAAGAGACAGAAAGGAGGATCAGTGGAATAGACTTGGCATAAATGATCTCAGCAAGACAGTTTATGACAAACCCAAAGACCCCAGCTTTGGGGACAAAAATCCATTATTTGATAAAAACTGCTGGGAAAATTGGAAGACAGTATGGAAGAGATTAGGTTTGGATCAACATCTCACACCCTACACCAAGATAAACTCAGAATGGGTGAATGAACTGAATATAAAGAAGGAAACTATAAGCAAATTAGGTGAACACAGAATAGTATACATGTCAGATCTTTGGGAAATGAAAGACTTTAAAAACAAGCAAGAGCTAGAAAAAAATCACAAAATGTAAAATCAATAATTTTGATTACATCAAATTAAAAAGGTTTTGTACAAACAAAACCAATGTAACCAAAATTAGAAGGGAAGCATCAAACTGAGAAACAATCTTCATAACAAAAACCTCTGACAAAGGTCTAATTACTCAAATTTATAAAGAACTAAACCAATTGTACAAAAAATCAAGCCATTCTCCAATTGATCAATGGGCAAGGGACATGAATAGGCAATTTTCAGTTAAAGAAATCAAAACTATTAATAATCACATGAAAAAGTGCTCTAAATCTCTTATAATCAGAGCAATGCAAATCAAAACAATCTGAGGTATCACCTCACACCTAGCAGATTGGCTAACATGACAGAAAAGGGAAGTAATGAATGCTGGAGGGGATGTGGCATAGTCGGGACATTAATGCACTGCTGGTAGAGTTGTGAATTGATCCAACCATTCTGGATGGCAATTTGGAACTATGCCCAAAGGGCAATAAAAGACTGTCTGCCCTTTGACCCAGCCATAGTACTGCTGGGTTTGCACCCTAAAGAGATAATAAGGAAAAAGACACGTACAAAAATATTCATAGCTGCACTCTTTGTGGTGGCAAAAAAATTGGAAAATGAGGGGATGGGGGGATGGCTGAACAAGTTATGGTATATGTTGGTGATGGAATACTATTGTGCTCAAAGGAATAATAAACTGGAGGAATTCCATGGGAACTGGAACAACTTCCAGGAAGTGATGCAGAGCAAAAGGAGCAGAACCAGGAGAACATTGTACACAGAGACTGAAACACTGTGGTACAATCAAATGTAATGGACTTCTCCATTAGTGGCAATGCAGTGATCCTGAACAACCTGGAGGGGTCTATAAGAATGCTATCCACATTCAGAGAAAAAAACTGTGGGAGTAGAAACACAGAAGAAAAACAACTGCTTGAATACATGGGTCAAGGGTATATGGCTGGGGAGATAGATTCTAAATGAACATCCTATTGCAAACACCAACAACATGGAAATAGGTTCTGATCAAGGACACAAGTAATACCCAATGAAATTGTGTGTTGGCTGCAGGAAGGGTGGGTGTAGGGGAGGGAGGGAAATAATGTGATTATTGTTACCAAGGAATGATGTTCTAAATTGACCAAATAAATTAATTTTTTTAAAAGGAAAAATAATTATAAATATCAACCTTGGCTTAATAGAGGGTCCACTCTAACACGGCTGAATGAGTTTGAGCCTCAGATGCTTCTGGCAGCAGAAACCAGTTCAATGTGACCAAAGATATCAGGAAGTTGCTAAGCTTAAATCTTCTTCCTGTAGAAGCAGCTCAGTTAGAGTGCTACAGGCTCATGGGAGTCTCTCTACTCCACTGCAGAGGGGGAAGAAGGTTCCACACCTTCTTTGCACGGATGAAATCCTAAACTCATATATGGACAGAAAGGGATGGAAAAAATAATGATGATGATATAGTAGGAGGAGGAGGAGGATAGCTAGATATTGCAATGGATAGAGTGCTGAATACTGGAGTCAGGAAGATTCCTCTTCCTGAGTTCAAATCTGACCTCTGACATTTCCTAGCTCTGTGACCCTGGCCAAGTCATTTAATCCCCATTACTTAGCCCTTACCTTTCTTCTGCCTTGGAACCAATACAGAGTAGTAATTTGAAGATGGAAGGTTAGAGGGTTTGTTTTTTTTTTTTTTAATAAAGAAATTACTAAACTTTAATTGACTTCCTGTTGAAGCTCTTCCATCTACTTAACAACCATTGCTAAATGTTTGGGTAGGTGTTAGATTTCTGTGTTCATGGGTGTTCCTTTACTCCACTGCAATCCCTACCTCCCTTCATACCTCCCCCACATACTCTTCTTCTATTTCCTTCCTGCTTAAGAATATAAATCTTTAGGAGATGAAGATGCAGACCACAGGCTTATATACCTGGGAGTTTAGTCTTTAACTTGCTCTCTGAAATTGCTCCCTCCTTCTCCTTTATGAACTATCCAGCCATCCTGTTCTGAGAAAAGGAAGAGATGGACCCAGAAGCCATTATTCCAGAGACAGAGGGACAAAGACATTGTGACACACAGAAAAGGGGAGTCATAGAGAAATTTCAGCTTACTGATGGCTTTTTAAAGATTGAGATCAAAGAAATCCCCTCCAGACTGATGGAGAAACCTGTCTCCTATGTCAGAGGGGAAATGGTCTCTAGTTGTGGATCCAAGTTTATGTTGTCAGGCATGACCAATGTGCTTTGCTTAGTTTTATTTCTTTGTTAGAAGGAAGGTTTCTACAGGGTGGTTCTTGAGTAACATTAGGAAGCAATTTTTTAAAATCAATAAAGCATTTTTTGTTATTGTTCATATTATTTATTTGCCTTATTTTATTATCTCTTCCAAATTTGAACAATAGCAAATAAAAATAAAACCTTCATTACAATAGGCTTAGTCCAGAAAATAAAATCCCAGCATTGGCCATGTCTGAAAAATGTGTTCCCTTTGGAATTTTAAAGCCATCCCTTCTCTTAAGGGAAGCAGGTAAGGTGCTTCATTTTCAGTCATCTGGCATCATAGTTTATCATTTCATTTTTTAGAGTTCCAAAGGATGATTTTTTTTTAAAGAAAGAAGAAAGCACCTAAAATGTTGCATGATATTAACAAAACCAGAATAGCAATGTTTTACAGCAGATATTTAAGTTCAGGGGATATTTTTCAAATCCATAAATACCAGAGTATACTGAGAGAAAGGAACCAAAAACCTATGGCAACAGGGAACCAAGCAGCCTGCCCCAACTCTGAGCAGTTCAACAACAAACACCTGTGTCTCTAGCAAGGCCATAACAACTTGCTTTCAGACTCCTCAGAGATGATTATTTGCCTAGAAATGCAAATTCACTTGTTTTGTCCTGTGGAGCAACTCAAATGGAAAGTCTGTCTAGAAGATTGTCCCTAAGATATTAAAATATCCATGAAGCTGCCAACTGCTGTAATGTGTGTATATCTGGAGAAAGAGGTCTATTAGGAACAAGAAGAACAAAAAATAAATAGTAAAACAAAAAGTAGGGCTAAAAACACTGATTTGGGTAGATTTCTATCATGTTTTCAAATAGAACAAAACCACGAATAGCATCCCCTTGTGATGCTCAGAAAGGGATTTTTTCATTCACTGAATATTTATCCCAAATATTCCAAAACTGCCAAAGATTTTGGAAATGGGAAGGGGGGAGGGTTCCTCTGGGGGAAGGAGAGAGACATTGAAACCTGACTACTACTGTTCTACTTTATCCTTCACCTACAACCCCTCCACCAATCAAGAGAGGGTACCCAGCACTAGCTATTTTTCCATACTCTTGTCACTAGCCTCAGAGAGAAGGTGAGGAAATGGTGAGAAAAGCACCAATACCTACCATTTTGTCTTCCATATAACTGACTTCACAGTGGAGCATATCCCATTCAAGATTTGAAATTTGAAAGAGAACCGAGCTTCAATAAATTAGTGAACTCTCAGCAAAAGCCTAAAAGTCAAGGATCTATAAAAATTGAGACTTGAATCCCCAGAAGTCCTTGCTCCACTTTCCCAGAATGCTTTGTAATCTCACTGAATTCTCACCTGGGATGAGGAAAAATTATTATTTAAAGGGTCTACGCCTATGGCAGGGTCTCTCTTGGCTTTCTTGTTTCCGCTTGCAAGCAGACGGGTCTTTTCATGATGTAGGTGAGGTTGTCTAGGCCTCTCTCCGGCCTAGACACGTGCTTTTCTTACTTGTATATTCTTAAGTTCTTAATCTTAAATAAACCTCTAAAAATATAATATTCCTTGCAGAGAGAAACTAATTTCTACCTGCCTCAGTTTTCCCAAATTTTAATCTTTACAGTTTGGCTTACCACATCAGAAAATGAAATACTCTCAATCTTCTGATTCTTTTCTTTACTGATCTTTAGTTCAGCCTTTAATAGCTACTGCCTAGAAGGGTTTTTTTTTAAGCCACATTTCTCCAAGATGCTTTTTTAGAAAACCATCTTGATCAGCTCCTGCCAGCAGCCATCTGCTTCAGACTTTCTTGATTCAATATCGATCACCTGGTCACAGCCCTTCTGGCCCAGCTACTGTTGCCTGTAATCTGAACCTGTTTGATTGATATTGCTCACCTGTTCCTGTCCCTGCCCACCCCAGTGCTCTCACTCACCCGGTCCCTGTTCAAACCAGATCTTAATCACCTGGTGACCTACCAGCCGGCCCTAGCAAAACTCTAGCCTTGGAGCAGATCACAAATTGCTCAGGACTCATTTCTACCAGCTGGTAACAAATGGGGTAATTTTCCCTTAGGCTAAGATTAGCCATGTGGATTGGGGCAGGAGGAGGAGGAGGTATTGTAGGAGGGGAGAGAGAAAAAGGGAGAGAAGAGACTTACGAACAGGAACTTAAAAGCATGGCTATTTTACAAGAATATCTTTTAATTGCATTGATCCTTTTATTGACTTCACCTGCATATCAGGGAAAATATTCAGTTCTGTACAACCTTTTAGCTAACTTTGGGGAGGCAGCTGGGTGTCTCAGTAGACTGAGAGCCAGGCCTAGAGACGGGAGGTCTTTGGTTGGAATCTGGCCTGAGATATTTCATTCAGGGTGTGGCCCTGAGCAGATCACTTGGACCCCATTGCTTAGCCCTTATCAATTTGCCTTTGGACAATAGACATCTAAATGGATAATTAAAAAAAAAAACCTAAGGAACTTTAAAGAGACTAGAGGATATTTTTAAGGCATTTCAGACTCCAATGGTTTATACAAATCTCTGTATTTCTATTGCATTTTACTGTTTAAGGTTTGTTTAAGGTTTAACTTTGTGATTTTAAATTCATATATTACTGCATTCAATATTATTCTGTTACACTGAATCATTTTAATGTACTGAGTTTTAACTACTGTTATTTTCTGTTGCTTTTCCCCTATAACCATATTGAACAAATATCACTGTAATTAAGCCCATATATGGAAAAAACAGCTTTTCTATTTTTGACTTTGTAAATTGTCACATAGAGGATAGATGGACTTCAGAACTGGTTACAATTGCTATAACAACCTTTGGAAAATTTAATGTGCTAAATATCTCAATTGATTTTAAGGGTTTTTTTTTTTTAAACATGATTTTTATAAACTTTTTTTTAAACAATCTCTGGTCATTTTTGCCTGCCCCTACCACGAGGTAAGGCCCATTCTAGTAGCTGAAGTGAAATACATTTTATAACCCCCAACCTTCCCGCATTTCTAAATATGTGAATGGAAGCTGAGGCAGTTAATCTCAGGGCATTTGTACCCCTAAAAAGCCTCCAAAAAAGGAGCACCCCTCATTTATAACTCTTCAGCTCAGTACTTTACTTCCACCTGAATGATATCTAGATTTCTCGATGATGTTCTAAACCCAAAATGAATTTTACCTTGTTTAAAAATATGTTTATTACCAAGGTTGAAAGATTGCTATGTTTGTAAAAACTTGTGACAAATATCCATTGATTGATTCATAGGTTTTTAAAAAATGCCATACAGCAACTTATGTGAAATATAATAGTGTGATTGTTTGCTATTGTAATTAATTGGGCTATTGAGAATTTGGGGGATATTGATAACTACATATTTGTACTACTGTTCTTTAAAAATGAAAAATGTTACCTTGCTCAATTCATTTGCTTTCACTCACAGTGGATCATGGCCAGGTATAAAGAGGAAATGGATCTCATTTTTGGTGAGAAAGCTTTGCATTCTATATTTATTTTCTTAGCTGACACAGTGTGTCAATGATTGTAAGCTACATTTTTAAAACTCTTATTATATTTTTCTTGCATGTGCAATATACTATTTCAGTATTTTTTATTTTTCTCTCCTTTTTTGTATTTCAAGCACATGTCAGCAGTATTAAGATTTTCTTTAACTTTTTGATTTTCCAGTAATATAAGTTTAAGATACATTTGCTAATGCATGCCCAGAAACTTGGGACTATAAAAATGATGCCACTACTTATTTAAAATAAATTATGGGACTTTACTTAATGATTCTGTCTGATTCCAGTACAAGATATACACAAAAAATCCATTGCATAGGGCCAAAGAAAAGCCAATCCAGGTAGGATTGATGCACTTCTAAGCCAATATAAGGACTTGAACCTAGTGTGAGACTCAGGGTTGTGACACTTGACATACATTAAGATGTAGGCCTTCCTTGTATCCACACTCTAAAGTGTGAGGTAATGGGAAGATAGAATTCTTTCTCTCCCTTACCCCCCCCCCCCACAACTTCTGCTGTCTTTTTCATTTGGGATCAAGCTGAGATTCAGAATGGGTAAGTTGACTAAAATTTTAACAGATAACTCACTCTCTAAAATACCAGAAACAGGGATTTATTTTAGGAAGGAGGGGTAAAGGTAAATTGGATAGGAGAGAGGGAGTTCAGAATTTTCCTAATCTATTATAAATCTTAAGATGAATAAGAAAAGTTGTATAGTCTTTCAGAGGGATATTATTAACAGGTTTCAAAGCTCTTCAGAGCCAACCTCCAAGTCTATCAGAGAAAAACCAATAACCAGAAAGGCAGAAAAAAATCTCCTCTTTCTCCTAAAGTTTGAGGGGAAAGAGTGTGTAAGAAGCAGTTTGTGTCTCCTTGTTTAACTGCCTTCTCTAGGTCACATTTTTCTCTGTAATTTTTCTTGATGGACAGATCTTCAAGCTTCCATTCATTGCATCTGCTTTTCCGGGTTTTCTGTAGCATTAATCTCTTACAAACGCCCCTTTTTGCTTTTTGCACAGAATGCACCCAGCATTCTGTATTTAACAGTACTTACCTCTTAAGTGTATCTTGAAGAATTCCTAACTGTCTAAGCTTTAACCCATAATATGTTAAACTATTCCACTATTGCCCAAAATAAAAAATCCTACTCTGTCTTAACTATTCTGACTAAATATTCCTATTCTGAGTATGGGTGTAGGAAAGTGGTTTAGGTCATAGAGATTCAGTACATAAACATGATTTTTGAACATAATAGCAAACAACGCAACAATTTAAACTATTTTTGACAATGTAACAGTCATATCCTAATGTCTATAATTTGTTCTAAGTAAAAGTTTCCATGAATAACAATTGATACTAAGATTATTATGTAACATAACTTATATAAATAATGTTATATGTCTGTTCCTAAATCATCTAAGATTTTGAGCAAATTTTCTAAGCTTTCCTTATTTTGTTAGTAATTAGGATATTAGTAAATTACCCTAATATTGTTAGTCTGTTAGTCCATTAGTATTTATGAATGTATATAGTTTTATCTATACAGATTTTACATACATATTTATAATACAATGTTGTATGTAATTTCTGTGCAAAGTCATGCAGATAAGAAAATTCTCTTTGTCTGTTTGAATATTTCACAGAAATTTATAAGTATATCAGTATGAATTTTGTATATGTGTAACTATGCAATGTGTTGTATACTTACCCAGTCCTTGATATTCTTTTCCACATTGTGCTTATGTGTAATTGTATATGTATGTACCTATATGTGAAGTTAACATGTATGTCACATTCTTAAATGACCTCATGACCATCAGTTCAAAATTCCAAAGGCTTTCCATGTCTTTAGTGTTGATTGTAGAAACATATGTGTCTTGGGTTTTTCAGCTGTGCTACATACTTGTGTTGTCTGTCATCTCACCTTGATTGAAATCCCATATTCTCTAACATACAGGAACATGCATGCATGCAAGGTTTTCATTTGTATATATGTAAGATTGATTTCTGTTTCCTTATGCATGGAATTAGGTTCGAGTTCTTCATTTATGCTTGTCAGTGTTTTTTGAATTGATTCTTCATGTGTGGAAGTATGCTTTTACATATGATAATCTTCATGTATGGGTGTATGTAATATGTTGTACTGTATATATTTTTCAGGATGTATGGTATGATTTTGAAATATGACATTATCTTATATTCTTTGATGTTTGATATCACAAGGGGATTTCCTTTGTATATATCCCTGCTCCAGCCTGGCTACCATGCTCAGGACTTACCCCACCCCTCTTGCCAGGAAAGGAGCACAGGATCCTGAGAAGAGAGGGAGCCAGCCAGCATCTGCCCCACCTGAGGAAGGAGCAAGGAGAACCAGCTGTTTCCCAATCCCCCATTTGCAAACTCACCAACAGACACTGCCCATATGCTCTGAGGGCCTGGAAGAGGTGGGAGGACTTGTCCTATCCCACTAGCCCCCTCAACCTTCTACCTGCATGCATTATAAAAATCTCCTTATTTGCAAGGCCAAAAAAAAAAAAGGAAAATCCCCTTGTGATATCAAACATTTCCTTTGTATAGATTGCTTCTCTAAGATGTTCACGGTAAGAGATTCTCTTGACTTTTGAAATTTTCTTGGAGACAGAATTTTGCTTTTAGCTTGTGGGTTTCTGTTTTCTTGTTAGTATAGACAGAATGATACATGGTATAATGTATTTTATAGAGTTATGTCTTCTTAGTCAAGTAACTTTGTTTCATTTCCATTGTTGTTGCAAGCAGAGATTATTTTTCATTGGAGCTATAATTCTAATGTGTATGTATGTCTGGAGCTATTTCATCTTTGCTTTTGCAGTGCTTGTTTCTATTGTAATTTGTAATCTCATGTGTTTCCTTTATATTATTATATGCAATGCTGTCATGTGTGTTCTCTTTGTTTTCTCATTCATAGCTTTCCATGTATAGGGACTATTGTTAAATATTTCTAGGGCCATTGTTGTAGATGTTATTTTATTTGTCTTCATTGCTGGTAAGGTTATGGGGAAAATGTAGTTTTACATGTGAAACATGAAGATCTTTGTCTTCAACCTTTACAGATGTAGGCGTTATCATGACGACATCTAAAGGATCTATCCATTTTGGTTCTGTAGGAGATTCTCTATTAAAATTCTTGACATATACTTTGTCTCCTGATTTTATCTTATGTAATGAAAAATCCAATGGTATTCTTTGTACTAGTAATCCTAGCTTTCTTAATTTTTCCAGCCTGTTTTGTATTTCCCTTAAATATTCATGAAGTACACATTCCCCTTTTAACATAGACAGATAAGGTGGTTTTGCTGTCCTACCATGCCAAAGTGGTTGGCTATATAACATTTCAAATGACGATACATGCAAGTCACTTCTGGGTCTTGTTCTTATTTGAAACAAAGCAAGAGGCATAACATCTGTCCATTTCAAGTGTGTTTCTGAACAGTTTTCCTATTTGTGTTTTTAATTCTTTGTTCATTTGTTCCACTTGACCTGAGCTTTGAAGTCTATAAACATCATGATAACTGCATTTGATACCCAGGTTCTTGTATATTTCTTGCAGAATCTGGGAAGTGAAATGCAACTCTCTATCCAAGTCTATGGTATTGGGCATGCCATGCCTAGGGATAATTTCTTTCAATAGAGATCTCACTACTGAGGCTGTATCATTTTTCTTGGCTGGATATGCTTCAACCCATCTCATCAGTCTATCCACAATAACCAATGCATATTTGTAACCCTTGTCTTTGGTCATGTTAATGTAGTCTGTCTGAATACAATGGAAAGGCACATAGCTTAGAGGTCTGCCTCCCAATGCTATGTTCTTAAAATGTCCTTGATTGTATTTCCTACATATTTCACATGCCTGACAAGTTCTAATGGCATTTGTGATTATTCCAGGTGCCATCAAAAAATGCTGTACTGTATCCAGAATACTCTGCACCCCATAATGTCCTTTTGCATGGATCACAGTGCATAGATGATGATATAATTTTCTAGGGAGAATCGGTTTACCCCCTTGAGCAATCCAGATGCCTTTGATTAATTTAGCACCAAGTTGTTCTTTCCATGACTGAACTTCATCTCCACAGCAAGCTTCAGTAAGATTATGCTTGTCCACCAGAGAGAAATTCAGCTCACAGTAAGGACTAAATCTCATGATACATTTTGCTGTAACGTCCGCTCTTTCATTTCCCCGGGATATTCAGTCTTTTCCATGAGTATGTGCCTTGCATTGGATTATGGCCACCTCTTTTGGAAGTTCTATAGCTTTTATAAAACAGTCTATTAATTTGCCATATGCAATTGGTTTCCTAACTCATATTCTGTACCCTCTGTTCTTCCCAATAAATCCAGATGAGTGAATAGTTGTAAAAAGACAAGACAAATCTACATATATGTTCACTCCTTTGCCTTTTGACAACTCCAGGGCCTCAAGCAGAGCTTTTTAACTCAGCACCCTAGGCATTAACATGACTTGGTAATGATGCATACCAAAGAATTTTATCATTATTAACTAGAGCAGCCCCTGTGACCCTGTGTCCTCCATGAATATATGAGGATCCATCCATGTATAATTCCAAATATTGATCACTAAGAGATGTGTCTTTAAGATCTTTTTTAGGTATATACATCATTTCCACAACTTGGTTACAGTCATGTAGTGGCTCTCCACCTAATGGCAAATCTAGAATCAGAGTAGCTGGGTTTAACAGTGCCCATCTATGAATGGTGATATTGTCATTTCCTAGCAAAATGATTTCATACTGAGATATTCTTGCATCTGTAAAAGAATGCATATTCTGTAATCGTAGCAGTTTTCCTATTTAATGTGCAGAATACACATGTAACTTGAATCCTAGTACAATATCATATGTTTTCTTCACCATGAGAGCAGTTGCAACAATGCTTCTCAGGCAATGCACCATTCCTTGTGCAACAGGATCAAGGATAGAACTGTAAAATGCAATAGCCCTTAAATTCAGCCTAAAATGTGCTAACATTCCAGACGCGATGCCCTTAACTTCATGGACATACAAGTGGAAATCCTTTTTATATTCTGGTATTCCCAAAGCCAGAGCTGTTAAAATAGCTTCTTTCAACTTTGACAAAGCATGGAGATGTTCTTTGTTTGATTTCAAAGGTTCTTTAACTTCTTTCTTTGTCAAGTCAGTTAAACACTTGGAAATATAAGAATACCCTACAATATGCTGTCTTGAGAAACCAGAAATCCCTAGAAATGCCCTAAGTACTTTCTTGGTACTAGGGATGCCTAGCTCCTATATATCTGCTATCCTTTTGCTTGAGATTTTCCTGGAGCCCCCCTCCAAGATAAATCCAAGATAGCCAACTTTGGGGAGTACCCACTGGATTTTCTTTTTAGAAACTTTATGTCCTCTCCTATAAAGTTCTATTAATAACTTATTTGAATCTTCCAAGCATGTCTTTGGGTCAGGTGATGCTAGCAACAAGTCATTTCCATAAGGTACTAGCTTGCTATGCTGGAAAGTGATGTTAGCTAGATCTCTTTGAAGAAGTTGAAAAACTATAGAAGCTGACTCACAACATCCTTGTACTAATCTAGTGTAAAAGAGTTAATTTTGTCCCCATTGGAAAGCAAAAATGTTCTGAGAGTCAGGATGCAATGGTACAGTAAAATATGCATTGCTTAAATCCAACACTGTTTACCATTGGGCATCTGGAGGTATCTGTGTGATAATATTGTTTGGTGAAGGTGTCACACTATATGTCTTTTTTATAAAGTTTTTCACTGCCCTAAGATCCATCACAAATATCCAAGATTGGTTTCAATCTTCATTAATTTTGTTTTTCTTGATAACCAGTATTGGACTATTAAATTCAGACACTGTAGGTCTTAAAATGCCTTGTTCCAACAAGCTGTTTATAATTGGTGTTATGCCTTCTGTGGCTTCTCTGCTTGATTTGTACTGAGGTATCTTAGGAGGAATACTATCCCTGACTTCAATCTTTACCAGTGCCACTGATTTTATTCTACCCACATCATTCTGATGTTTAGCAAACACTCCTTGTGGAATATCATTTGGTATCTCATATATAGATGTCAAAATTTGAATTTTCTCAGATTTTTCTTCCAATTGCTCCAGATATAATAATGGGTAGTGTTTTAGAGAATGTTTGGGCAAATACAGGTATATCTTTCCAGAACACTCACATTGCTGGGTTGCCCCAATCTTACATTAAAAAAATCTCATTCTAAAAGGTTATCTGAACATGAAGGGATTAATAGAAATGTATGATCAATGATGAGAGGACATAGTTGTATCTCTCCCATAGCTCCAGTCACAGAAACCATACCCCTTATGTTGATATCCCCTGGACATGTTTTTAGGACTGATTTTGAAGCACCAGTACCCACAAGAGCTTTATATTGTTTCTTCCCACATTAATCCATACATATGGTTCTGGTCTTTGTGTAGCTATTGAGTTAATTGCTAATGATTTATTTTGCACTGCACTATTATTTTCTGCCATTTGTATGGTTGAACCAGTTAAATCTTCTTGGCTTAAATAATTTCCTAAGTGATCTTCATCTAAATTTGATTATATTATGTTTTCCATTTTACTGGAATATGAATTTAAACCAAAGCTATCTGTAATTTCATATAGTTTTACTTTGCCAGACCTCCCCCCTCCATTTAGAATGTTGGCTTTGTGGTAGTCTCTTGAACCCTTGGAGTTGTCCTAGGCTGTCCTAGCAGTTGTTATATCTTCCATTCTATTTATATTTTCGAATCTAACTGCTGTTTCACTTCCAATTCATTGACTATGATTATAATTATATCAACTGTATTTTCAGCTCTATTTTCCTTTAGATTTGAAACTTCCAAATTATTTACTGTAGGATGAAAAATTTCAGCTTCTGGGTTCAAGCTAGATACTTTTTCTAAGAAAGTCTGTACTATATAGCTTTTTGAAGTTTTAATAGGTTCATGTGGGGTTTTCTGGTTGCCTGTGAGTTTATGTATGTTTTGTATAGCTCCAGTAACAGTTTTTCAATAATAACCTTAGTCTGTGTTTTCCTATAGGCATTTTGTTGTAGGGAATTGAAATTTTGTTTCGCTATTTCATTCAACAACTCCTGATCAGGTTTATGTGAGTTTTTATGAATCTTTTTTCTCCAAAATTCAATCCCTGTGCCCAATTTGCACTGAAAAAAAGTTTTCTAAATATGTTTTTATTTGTTTTCTGTTCTTTTCATGACTGGTTACTATGCCCCTTCTGTCTGAGTCTCTAATATCAGCTTGTATCCATGCAATTAAATATTTAATCTCTTTATCTAACTCATGTACTTGTCTCTCCTTTTCACTCAATATTTGGTTTTATTTGTCACCATCATTTCTCACAGACTCAATAAATTCAGTTTTCTGTTTCACCCTTGTATTTTCTTTTCTCTGTATTTGCTTTTGTTTCACTCTAGCAAGTCCCTCATTGCTTATCACATCCTGCAATACCTTTTTTCTATCCCCTTTTACAATACTACATATTTTATAGTCCTGGCTTCATAAATTCTTTCTGCCTTGAGATACAACATCTGCATACTTGGGTTTAACTCCTGAATTTATAACTAAACACATGGCTTCAATGTCTGAAGCTTCTTGGTCTGTCCATAGTCAGCAATGCTGACAGCAAGTGTTTGCCTTTGATTTATAATAATTCTTTCCCTGTGTGCTTTTATTATTATTTGCTTCATACTTCTTTTTTAAATAACAGTCCTTAATCAGGTGTCCAACCTTGTGGCACTGGAAACACTTCCTGGTCTCTCTTTGTCCCCTGCTCTCTTTTTATGAGAGGCTTGTCTTTACGGTATGCAAGTTCTTAATTTACTCTATTTCCTTTTGTTTCAATGATTCCTCTGTGCTTTGCAGTTTTTGTTTTAGTTCTTTCATTTCTTTTTGCTAATCATTATGATTATCATGAAGTTCAGACAGATTTAGAGTATCATACTTAGGGAAATAGTTTTAAAAGAAGTTTTTCAGATGTGAGGTGCAACCCTGAAGGAATTGTCTCCTCACATGAGCCTCAGACTCTTCTGAATCTTTCTCAATACCCATGATAGGCCCAGCTGTTTTGGAGAGGTGATCAATGAAGCTAACAGGATGCTCTGTACAGTCGAACTAACTTATCAAACCTTCCCCATGCATTGGGTTTTGAACAGAAGGACTTTATAGCCTGGAAAAGATCCTCCCTGCATTTTCTTAGATATGTCATGCATGCTGGATTGGAAAAATCAAAATCTTCTCTCTGCTCCTCAGTAGGCCAGCTCATTAAGTGAAATCATTCCTCGTCCTCTCAATAAATTGCCTATGCTTGTGGGGGCTAAATAATTCTGAAAGAAGGAATTCTGCATCCTCAAAATTTGGTTCAAAGATTTTAAACACCCTTTTTAATTCCTTATGAGCTCGGTTGGGCTTACTGATGAATTTTGTAAATCTAAGGTGTATAGAATTGAGTTCTTGGTTAGAAAACTGCTTGTGCACTTTGGAATGAAGCACTCCTGCATTGTTTGATATCTTTGCAATGTCCCTGAGTGGAAAATTTTTTCAGCTTCATTATTGATGTCCTTGCCCTTTTCTTTGCCATTTCCTTAAGCTCCTGTCTTATTTTTTCCTTTAGCTTTCTTGTTGTTTTCCTTTGTCATCTTTGTCCTTAAGCCCAGTATCTTCCATCCCACTTCAAACTTTAGCCTGGTCTAATCCCTATTACCTTTAGAATTGACTTACAAGCCACAAAAGCAATCTTTTTTGGTTACTATATAATCATTTCAGTTTGGGGGGGGTCACTTTTATTTGCCTAAAATGGCATTCCTTGAGCCCTAGCAAGTTATTTTACCTTTGTGGGCTTCAATTTCCTCATCTGTAAGATGAGAGACAAATTTGAATTGGATTGTTTTCCAAAAATTCAATCTACCATCTAAGTAAATCCTTCTAGTCATTTTAGTCATTTTATAACCTAAGAACAAGAATTATGAAATTAATTTAAAATTTTTTCATCCTGAATTTAATGTCTACCCAAAAAAGAATATTTCCATATATACAGTAGAATAATAAAAAGAGGACCGTAGGTGAAAATGTAAAACTCATGTACAGCTTGATTTTTTAAAGTGCATATATTTCAACATACAGTACTTCCAAAACTATTTGTCAGTATTTCCTTCTGAATATCTATCTTTTTCTGTGCTTTTTAAAAAATGCTCAATAATCCTATTTTCTTTTTTCTTCTTCTTTTTGGCAATTCTCTCTCATTCCTATCTCTCCCTGAACTACACAATTCCAAAAAGAATGAGGAAACAAACATTTATTGTCTTACTTTGTGCCAAAGATACAAAAATAATCAAAAAGGAAGATAGCACCAGTCCTTAAGGGACTTCTATTCTAATGAGGGAAGACCGTTCACGATAAAGTACCTAGTACTAGAGAGTTGGGAGGTGGGGATAATTTTGATGTTAAAGAAAGTTAAGAATAGGACTCAGAAGGGAACAGTAGACCATCCTGAGTCTCTTCACAAAACAGAGATGGCAGAATAGGAGATGGAGACCAGTCTTGGGAAGGGACATTTCATGGTTTATAGTTCATGAAGTAGGATATGGTAGGATGGCCCAGAGCAAGGAGGTCCCAGGCATAAGAACAACCCTTCATCATCAGTTTTTTAAAGTCATGTTTTGTCATTAGATTGGTCAGAGTTCTGAAATCCATCAAAGTCTTTTGCCTTTATAAAGCTGTTATTGAATTATTCTCTTGGTGTTGCATCAGTTCATACAATTCTTCCCAGGTTTTTCTGAAATTCCTTTCATCATTCCTTAAAGCATCATAATATGCCATTATATTCAGATACCCTGATTTCTTCACCCATAATTTCCCCATATGATGGATCTTCTCCTTTTTTCCAGTTCTTTGTCACAGCAAAAAGTACCCATCCCAATTTCTTTATATCTCTCAAAGACCATAGTTGCAAATACAGTAATTTTAGCCAACTCTTTTCAAATCCTGGGCTTTGTCTAGGTCTTTTCAATATTCTTTATTTCTTTACTGGGAAGGCCTAGTAGTATTTCTTATAGTTTTGAAAGGGGATATGATTGAGTGGAAAGAACTATGAATTTGGTGACAGAAGATCTTTATCCAAATCCTATCTCTGTCACTTCTTATGGTATGACCTTAGGAAATAGCTTCTCTGAGATTCAGTTTCCTTATCTACAAAACAAGGGGGTTGATCTAGATGGCTTTTGAGGTCCCTCCAGTACTAAATCTATATAATTCTATGAATTTTCTTGTTGTCTATCACTCCTTGGTATTTAACATTTAAACTTGTTAATCCTTTACTCTTTGTAAATTCTGTACTATAATCTGCCTGATATAAATTAATGGAATTTACTTGTGGGCATATAGCACATGAAGGTCAAAGACAAAAAAAAAAAGGAATTCTCAGATATACCAAAAATATAGGAGCATTTCTAAAAGTAGAAACAAAAACTGGACACAATACAGACATCCATCAATCAGGGAATACTCAAATAATTTAGAAATATCATTATAATGGAATATTATTATGCAATAAGAAATAATGGATACAAGGAATTTAAAAAAAAACACTGGAAGATTAGTATAAACTGAATGAAATAAGCAAAACTAGGAGAAGAGTATATATATATATATATATATATATATATATATATATATATATACAATTGGCATGGAATGTTGTGCCCCCAAGCTATAGAAGTGTTTCAGGCCAAGCTATGAGCAGGAAACTTCCTTTGCTTCCTTGCATTCCTGTAACTACATAAACATTAAAAAAAAAAAAAACCCTACTGATAAGACCCTGCTACATCAAAGAGAAAGTCCCTTGAGAGAATTATTCTCCTTGGATCATCCCCTAGGTTTCTAGATAGACACAGAGATATACCTCCAGGCTATGCATTGATACCATTGGGTTGTATTAATTCCATCTATTTGTCCCCTAAACTATGAGGGTCACCCCCAGTGTCTTCAGGACATGACACACTGCTCTGTCACCCCCACCTCCCACCCCCTCACCTCCCTCAGCTTGTGCCTGAGTGCATACTGTCTCCAAGTCACAGATCACCTGTTGTACAGAGTATAAAGACCTCAAAATTGATGTCCTCTAGGAAGCAGCTATCCATCTATGCTGTCCTCCCAGACAAATTCAACATGGATTCCAAATGAATAAATTTTGCTTTTTATTTTTAAGCTAAGTTTTGGAGTCTTGCATTCTTGCAAAGGGTACCCTTCCTAAACCCAGAGGGTTCACCTCAAGCCCCACACAACACAATTATTGCAATGATGTAAATGAGCTGGGTTCTTCCAAAAACAACTGAGTCAAAGAAATGTCCTTCATGAATTAAACTGACAAGTAGCGATTTACTGTTTATCAATTAAAAAAGAGTAAAAAAATAATGCAAGACTGTTAAACTCTGATTAACTGTAATGACTAATCGAAATCCCAGGGAATGGATGAAAAAACAACCTTCTCTTCTTTCATTAGCAAAATAGAGACCTACAAGTACAAAGTGTCCCCCAAAGTTGCTTTGTAAATTAATTGTAATTCTCTGGTTTTCTTTTGTCATAAAAGATTATTCATTGAGGAGAGGCTAAGTATGAAGCAGTTACTTCCATTAAAGCAAAAAGCACCAATAAAATTTGTATAAGTAAAATATGGAATTTTAGCTAGGTTTAAAAATGAAACAGATACAAAAATGGCTAGGTGTTCAGCCTAATAAGGATTATTTCCTGATTATTCTAATAATTTATGTCCAAGGCATTTTCCTTTCCCAGAAATCAAATATACATAAATTCAGTATGAAGAAGCAAAATGCCCTAGAAGGATAGGAGATAAAATAAAATCTGTCCCTTGAAAACTGTTATAAAGTACAATAGCTTCAAGGATTGTCTCATGTAATTGTTTTCCCTTTGGTTCTATGGTTTACTGAAAACTTCTTTCTTTTTTTCTTAAAACAGATGTGATTTCCATGCTTTAAAGAGTAAGTTAAAATCACAGTTGCTTCATATTGTAGCTCCTTTTCCCCATTCCACATTTTGTAATATATAAACAGCAAATCGCTGTGCCATCTGTCAGCTTAACTCATTAAGGCCATTTTTTCAGCTAAGTTGTCTTTGGAAGAATGAGGCAGGAAGTGAGAAAAGAGGCTCAGGAAACTTCAGAAAAGGATCTAGCTTAACAATGAGGAATTGATAAAATTATGAAACAAGTGGTGTGTTGCCATGCAAAAGCAGAATAGATGATTTACTGGGAAGGGCACCATATTTAGAATCAGAAGTCTTGGGTTTGAATCCCCACTTCTCCAGGATTGGGTATGAGACTTTGACAATTCCCTTAACTTCCCAGCCTCAGTTTTGCTCTCTGTGGAATGAGAATAAAATAGTTGAAATTGTCCTCCCTAGGGATAGTTGTGAGGACCAAATGGAATGACCTGTGAAAATGGCTTGTAGTCATAAAATGCTATGCAAATAAAAGGCATTGTACACATTGGGTATGTAACACAAACTAATAGGGAATTGGGTTCAGAAAGAATTGGATGGGTGGATTGAGAGATGAACAGATGAACAAAAAAACAAATTAACAAATGAATAAGCATTTATCAAGAACTTACTAGGTGCCAAGTGCAGTGCTAAGAGTTGGGGACACAATTAGAAAAAACAAGAGATTCTTCTCTGCTTTCAAAGAGCTCACACTAACTAGGGGTGACAATACATAAAAGAAATTTTGAATGTAGGCTAGATGGAAAGGTCCAGAATGCTAAAGGCACAGTACTAGGTCAGACGACAAGGTCCAAGATCCTTAGAATTAAGAGTAAATTAAAAGTGATGTTTTCTAAGATAAGGGCAATGCAATAAGTTGTGAGGGTGATCAGACCCTTTGTTCCACAGAACATTATGTATAGGACAGAATCCATCAATTAAGTCTTGCTTAGGTTGTTCTGTGATTCAATGGATAGGATGCTTCCTGAAGGCAGGAAGACCTGAGTTCCAATACTGCCTGTGACACTTATTAGCTGTGGGGCTCTGGATAAGTCAGTTAACCTCTATGTGCCTCAGTTTATTCATCTGTATAATGGGGATAATAAAAGCACCCACTTCTCAGGACTGTCCTGAGGATCAAATTAGATCATATTTGTAAAGTATACAGGGATGTAGTAGCTGTTTAATAAATGTTTGTTTCCTACTTGCTTGTTTTCTGAAAAATATACTTCAAGTAATATGACAAAAAAAGGAAAATGATAAATGTTGGAGAGGATGTGGGAAAACTGAGGCTCTAATATATCCTTGGTGGAATTGTGAACTAAAATAACCATTCTCAAGAACAATTTGGAACAATACCTGCAGGGCTATAAAACTGAGTGGATTTTTTGACCCAGAAATATCTCTACTAGGTCTGAATCCCAAAGAGATCAAAGTAAGGGGAAAAGGACCTATTTGTGCAAAATATTTATAGCAGCTCTTTTTGTGGTGGCAAAGAATTGGAAACTGAGGAATTGTCCATCAATGGGGTAAGAACTAAATAAGTAGTAGTATATGATTGTAATAGAATACAACTATGCCATATGAAGTGACTAACAGGACAATTTCAGAAAAACCTGGAAAGACTTGTATGAACATCTGATGCAAAGTGAAATGTGTAGAACAGGGAGATCACCATACACAGTGATGGCATTATTATATGATGATCAGCTATGAATGACAACTATTATCAGCAACGCAAGGATCCAAAATAACTCCAAAGGACTCATAATGAAAAATGCTCTCCACCACCACAGAAGGAACTGAATGTTGGAAGGGAATTTGCCTCTCTAAGAATGGTATTAGAAATTAAGTCTTGCTACATTAGTTTAGAGATAAGAAGTGAAGAAGCTGACTTCAGAAAGAATTGGAATTTGAAACAGATCTGACAGTGTCAGTTTCAAATGCTGACAGTGTGTGTGGGAGGTGTAATGGTTTTTCTGTGGCAGTTACTCTCTCTGGGTGTGACATTTAGTCTCTAGGAGTGGCAGTTATGCTCTCTCTCTGAATGCTGAGAGCAGGCTTGGACTCTGAGTCTGCTAAGGCTCAGAGTCCTAACTTGGTTCTTGCTGAGGCTCAGCCAGCTAGCCTTTGTTATTTTTATAACTTGGAGACAAAGTTAAGAATTATGTACTTCTTATAAGGATAATAGTGTTACTTTATTGTAGAACAAGAAAATTTGGGGTTAGTCAGATCAGGAAGGATCAGTATAGCCTGTGGAAACAGGAGAAGCAGTTCCTTGCAGAACCAGGGAGTTTTATTTGGGTGGAGTTAGAATCCCTTAGAGTTAGAAATCTTTTATATCCCTATTTCTCAATAAATAGTTTATTTTTGTATAACAAGTCTCCTTAGTGTTCTCAAGCCTGGCCCTGAAGAGAAGTTCACTTAAGAGCTTCACTTCAATTATATAAACTGAAGATACTTTGTAAATACAGCAAGCAGAGAATCTAATCAGTTTATATCCATAATCAATTGATTCACTGAGTTATTATTTTTACAGTTTTTTATATTATTTTTATACCTCTCTCCATTGTGTCACATTGTTGACATCACCACTCAGTGACCACTGAGATGTGCAGAGATAGACAAGTCCCTCAGAGAATGGAAGTAGGAAAGCCAGGAAGTAAGTTACTAACAACATAGGAAGATGATCTCACAAGCACTGCCCCTTTGATTGGTGCCAGGCAAATTGAAAAACTATGGTTGGTTCCTGAGATGAGACATGTGAGAGTTAGTGGGTAGAGAAAAGAGCTTGTAAGATGAGACAAAGGCTGTTTGGGTCTTTCCTGGCTGGAGTGTAGAATCTGAAGGAATCCTTGTTGGTGATGAGCTTCAAGTTATTATGGTGGCCATTGGAGTAGTAAACTAGTAAATACCTCTCTACCTTTCTCCTACCTTTCCCTTTTTTTACTTCTACTACTTTGATATAATAAAGTTATAAAGCTACTCTCAGCCTCATAATTTTAACTATTACATGAAGGAGTCTGAATGCAAACTGAAGAATGGCATTCTTCACTTCATTTCCTCCATGAGTTTTTTCTTGTATGTGTGATATGTATCTTTTTTCACAACATGATGAATATAGAATTATGTATTGTATAACATGCATAATGTATATAAGATCAGTTACTGTCTCTGGGAAGGAGGAAGGAAGAGAATTTGGATCACAATTTCAGAAAACAAATGTTTACAATTGTTTCTTCCTGTAATTGGAAAGATAACAATAAAATGTTACTTTAAAGAGGTCTGTCTTAAAAAATTTCAGAAAGGGGGCAGCCGGGTTGCTCAGTGGATTGAGAGCCAGGCCCAGAGCTGGAAAGTCCTGGATTCAAATTTGGCCTCAGATACTTTCTAGTTTTGTGACCCTGGGCAAGTCACTTAACCCCCATTGCCTAACCCTTAATACTCTTTTGCCTTAGAACCAATACCCAGTATTGGAAGGTAAGGGTTTAAAAATATTTTTTAAGAAAAAAATATATTGCAAGCAACAGATGGTAGTAGTAATTTCTAAAGGAGAGTGGTAGTTGTTTGTTTGTTTTTTCTCCATTTATGTTACTTTAAGGACAGTTCATTAAATCAGAATGAGAGCAATTGTTCACTGACCTGGGATGCTTATAAAAGAAATCCTAATGTTACAGTTGGAAATCACAATGAAGATCATTTAGTTCAACCACTCAATCCAAAAAACATTTAAGAAACATTGTGTCTACCTATTATTATGTGCAAAATACTTTTCAAGATGCTAAGATTACAGTGATAAAATGTCAGCCCCTGCTCTAGCAAAAAAAGAGAGAAACAGAGAAATGAAGTGATTTGACACCCCTTCTCCCCACACCCAAAGAAAGAAGGAGGACCTGAAATAGCTTCTTTACTCTGAGTCCAGTCTTTTTTCTATTAGACTGCTTAAGCAAAAAAATCTTAAAAAGCATAGAAATAGAGGCTCAGTGGATAGAGAGCCAGGCCTAGGGATGGGAAGTCCTGGTTTCAAATTTGACTGCAGATACTTCCTAGCTGTGTGACCCTGGGTTAGTCATTTAATCCTAATTGCTTAACCCTTTCCATTCCATTAAGGGTTTATATATATATATATATATATATATATATATATATATATATATATATATATATATATATATATATATATATATCAAGAAAGAACTCTATATTTCTTTCCCTGTTTCTTTTTAACCCTTACCTTCCATCTTGGAGTCAATGTATTGGCTCCAAGGCAGAAGAGTGGTAAGGGCTAGGCAATGGGGGTCAAGTGACTTGCTCAGGGTCACACAGCTGGGAAGTGTCTGAGGCCAGATTTGAACCTAGGACCTCCTATCTCTAGGCCTGGCTCTCAATCCACTGAGCCACCCAGCTGCCCCCTTTCCCTGTTTCTTTAAACAACATAAATAGAATTTAGTTTGGACACATAAAATTACTATTATTTGAATCTGGTGAGTTGAGATATCTTTTTTTTCATCCTGAAAATCTCAAAGGATTTATCAAGAAAGTCCTTAAAGTCACACAATGTAATTTTGATGTACTTTCCATTTCTTTTATTAAACATTCTGTTCTTAAGTTGTAACTTAATGTTCTTTTTTTTTTTAAACCCTTACCTTCCACCTTGTAATCAATATTATGTATTGGCTCTAAGGCAGAAGAGTGGTAAGGGCAAGGCAATGGGGGTTAAGTGACTTGCCCAGGGTCACAGAGCTGGGAAGTGTCTGAGGCCAGATTTGAACCCAGGACCTCCCATCTCTAGGCCCAGCTCTCAATCCACTGAGCTACCCAGCTGCCCCCTAACTTAATGTTCTTTACAATATATGAGGTAATTTTCAGAAAAACCCAGGACTTTTTAAGAGGATTTCCACAAGAGTATTTAAGAGCCAGATTCCAGATCTCCAATTGAGACACTTAGCAGGACCTCTGAAAGAAAAATTGTCTTCCAAACTGCTTTCTGAATGCTATTTTCTAATTCTGACTACATATATATGTGTGTGTGTGTGTGTATATATATATATATATATATAGTGTGTGTGTGTGTGTGTGTGTATATTTCTAATAGTTAATTTGTTAACTTGGCTCAGATCCCAGTTCTGTACCAGACTCTCCTCAACTCACCCCTTCTGTTGTTGGTGCTGCCATTTGCATAGAATCTTGCACTCACTATTTTTTAATCTCTCCCATTAGAATGTAAGTCCCTTGAAGGCAGGAGCTGTGTTTTTACCTTTCTTTGGATCCTAACTGTTTAGGCACATGATAAATACCTAATAAGTAAATGCTGATCACCTGCCTGAATGACTGCCTGATTGGCTCTTGCTCTAACTGGGATTTGCAGAGTGAGGTGAAATTTCTTTTGTCTGTTAATGTGATTAATCTATTATTTGTACAATTTTCTTAATTCTGCGAGGAGTAGGGCAGTGTTCATATATGTATGAATAAAACAAAAAATAATAAACATCAGTAAGAAGAAAATGTAAGAAAGCTTTATGTTGGGAGTTCCAAAATTTTAAAGCTAGCACTAGAGGGCTGTGTTGAGTAGCTATTATATCCCTTGCCTGATGGGGAACTGCAAGTGCCCAAACTGTTAAAAAAAAAATTCCTGATATTTATCCAGAGTTAAATAAAATTGAGAAACATTTGTACTAGCATATTTCTTTATTATTCTATAAGTTTTGGACAAAGACCTATTAAGCCAGTGTTTTTTCTCCTTTTCATAAAATATTTCTCTATTACAGAAAATACCTCAAATGACTTATGATGATACACTATATATCTATAAATCTACAGTAATAAAAACACAAAATTAGAATGATTTTGTTTTAAAAAATCAAACATTTCCTAGTAATTTAAGAACTAAAATAAAATTCCGCAAGCTATTATTTATGAAAAAACTCATCTAAAAATCAAAAGAAATATGGAGAATAAAAAATTAGAGACTGGAACAAAATTTACTATGCACTGGATAAATTTTTTTTAAAGCAAGGGTTGTAGTCATGCTATCAGACAAAGCAAAAAAGAAAAAGAAATGGCCATTTGAATGAATTTATTGTTTTCTTAAATAAACAATAGATAATGAAACAATATCAATATTAAAATGGGCAATAGAGGGCAGCTGGGTAGCTCAGTGGGTAGAGAGCTCAGACTAGAGACAGGAGGTCCTGGCTCAAATCTACCTTCATACACTTCCTTAGCTTTGTGACCTTGGGCTAGTCACTTAATCATCTCAATTACCCAGCCCTTACCACTCTTCTGTCTTGGAACTGATTATTAAACATCAATTCAAAGACAGAAAGCAAGGGTTATATATATATATACATATATATGTAGCATCTACATACATACATATATATATATATATAATAAACATGTGCTCTAAATGGCATAGCATCTAGATTCATAAAGGAAAAATTAACTAAATTGAAAAAGACGATAAAACAATAATAGTAGAAAATACTAATATTTGGGTCTATAATTTGGACAAATCAAACAGAAAGATAACTAGCACTAGGGGACTATGTTCAGAATAGCTATTATATCCTGTGCATGATGTGGAATTGCAATTCACAAACTAACTTCTTA
Organism: Monodelphis domestica; assembly: GCF_027887165.1. Classification (NCBI taxonomy): domain Eukaryota; kingdom Metazoa; phylum Chordata; class Mammalia; order Didelphimorphia; family Didelphidae; genus Monodelphis; species Monodelphis domestica. Next base: position 127,958,143 of record NC_077232.1, on the reverse strand, counting down.
AGAACATGATTTTTGATATTTATCCAGAATTAAGTAAAATTGAGAAAAATTTTTAACATGCTCATTTGTTAATCTAGAAGTTTTAGACATAGGCCTAGTAAAGCAGTTGTTTTTTTTCCCCTTTTCTCCTGTTTTGTAGCATATTTCTCTATTACAGAAAATACCTCAAATGACTTATGATAATGTACAATATAAAAATTAATGGAAAACAGAATTGAAGAAATGAACAAATTAATGGAAAACTTAAAGCTAAAAGATTTATGGTATCTTCTGAAGAGGGCCTCTAAAGACTACATAAAAGTGCTTTGAAACGGCACTTTTACAAAAACGCACCATGTTACAGGGCATAGAGAATTACAAATATACTTCCTTTAGGGACCAATAAACAACATGAAATGCAATCAATTCAGAAAGCATAAAAAAAGGCATGGGCCTAATACTGACATCCTAAATAATGACGAGGACAAAGAACATTGAAAATTATGTCAAAGACAATGATAATAATGAGACCATATAGCAAAATTTCTGGAATGAAGTTAAAAGCAGTGCTCTGAGGAAAAATTAAATCCCTATAAAAATATTCACAAAATAGAAAAGGAAAGAACTAATACACTGAAAATTCACTTTTTAAAATTAGAAAGCCAATAAAATAAACAAATCAAAATAAGTGGCAGAGATGAAATCTTGAAAATTAGAGGAGAAATAAATAAATTAGAAGGCAAAAAAGATTGTATAACAAAATTAAAAGGTGTAAAAATTAGTCACTTGAAAATACTAGCAAAATTGATGAACTGTTGGCCAACCTAATTAAAAGGAAGAAAAATAAACCGTCACAAACATGTCACAAAAAAGAAAGAATTCTCAGAACCAATTATGCATTGTTATATGTCAACAAAACTAAGCACACAAAAGAAATAGAGGATTACCTTTAAAAGTACCCAAACCACCAAAACATCAGAGATAGTAAATAATACAATCCAGAAAAGGAAATCCAACTAGTTAGAAAGGAAATATCAAAGAAAAAAGCCCTCTTGATCAAGATGTTTACTGCAGAAATCTATCAAAAAACACATACTATTTATTTTCAAAAACTGAGAAAGTGCCCTATTGAATTCCTTTGATAAAACAAATATAGTGCTAATACTTAAATCAGGGGAGAAAAAGAAAATGAAAGAGAATTGTAGACCAATATAATAAACTAATATTGATTGAAATTTTTTAAATAAAATATTGACAAGTTATAGCAAAATTTATCCAAAAAATAATTCATTATGACTAATTTGGATTTACACCAGAGATTCAAGGATGACTCAACATTAGAATGAAAGGAAAAATCAATATAATAAAATAAAAAAATAAAACTATTTAAACTGGATGGTCGTGTCAAAAAAAGCCTTGCACAAAATACATTTTAATGCTAATATATGTATAATTTTTAAAATACAATTTTTTCAAATCTAAAATCAGAAGCTAGTATTATATGCAACTGGGAAACACTAGAAGTTTTTACAATATATACATGAGTAAGGCAAGGATGCTCATTATTTGACATAGTTCTATAAATGGAAAAGATTGATATATTTGACATAGTTCCAAAAATATGATAATAATTCTAGGAATATGAAAAATGTCAGCAAAAAACACTAAGGGAAAAAGAAACAAGTTAAAGGCATTAATATAAAGAAAAGAAATGAAAAAAACCAACTAAGACAATAGTTTCAACAAAGTTGCAAGCTATAAAATAAACTCACAAATATCAATAACTTCTTTCTGTAATAACAATGAAATCTAGGAGGTATTAATGAAAAGGAAAGACCAATTAAAAATATTTGTTAAATAGTTGTAGGGTTGTCCCTCACTCTATCATGGTTCACATATAAAGGCTTCAGTGTATTGTGGGTTTTAAATATATATATGTATATATATAATTCTGTATCGCAGAGTTTTTGCTATATCTCAGGACCAACCATAGTGTAGTGCTGTGTTCTGTATCCTGGCCTCTGATTGGCTCAGTGTTTATAGGACTGTAGGAAAGGTTAATAAGAGTGTGGAAATGATTTATAAGAGAGTGGGAAAGGTTTATAAAGCCTTAAAATATACATAAATAATAAAATAAATATAAAACCACTACTTTGTGGATTTTCACCTCTCATTGGAGTCTCTGAAATGAAACTCCCGATAGATGAGGGATCACTGTATATCCCAAAGTTTAAGTAACCCATATATATGTATGCATGTAAACCATTCAAAGGGTGGCATATCTACAACTCTTAATAAAAATCATTTACCATATGCTTATATTATACTATATTAATAAAGTTCTTCACTATGTATAGTAGTTAAAATTATGAGGCTGTTAGTTTTGTAACTTCATTAAATCAAAGTAGTAAGAGTAAAGAGAGGGAAAGGTAGGAAAGAGGTAGAGAGTTACTAACTTACTACTCTATTGACCACCCTGATTGATTGAACCTCAGCTGACAAGAGTTCCTTCAGGTTCCTTTTGCTCCAGTTAGGGAAAGACTTTGAATAGGCTCCTGGTCTGACCAGATAAGCTTTACTCCATCCACTAACTCTCACACATCACATCTCAGGAACCAATCAAAATTTCTCAATTTGCCTGGCACCGCCCAGGAGTGCTTTCTATGGGGTCCGTTTCCTGTCTCTTTTGTTGCTTGGTTCTCTTAACTTCCTTTCTCTGAGGAACTTGTCTATACCTGCACATCTCAGAGTTCTTTGACCTCCAGGTCACTGAGAAATGATGTCAATAAAACAACACAATGAAAAGGGAAATTCTCTTCCAACATATATGTTATAGTATACATTTATTATATCGCATAAATTCTATATTTTTACTATAGAAAAAACAATCTCACTACATCTCAGGGTTATATAGATTAAAATGTACCATTTGTTGCTTAAAGAACAGCTTGTTCTTTGAGGGTTGTAGCTTTTTTGTTAAAAGTATAATTGAAAAAATATATTTAGCCCTTTTGTTAGGTAAATTTCCAGTTAGAAAGCAACAAGAAATGATGTCCAAGGGGTATCTCACTATTATTACTATTACAGTGAGTGCTTAGTATAGTGTCTAGCATAGAGCAGGCACTTAATAAGTGCTTGTTGACTTGACTTTGACTTTTTATCTCTAAATAGCTCACCCAAAGTATTCACTTAAACTAAATATTTAGGAGGATGAACATATCTATAATGAGTGAACTAAAGCAATCCTGATATTGAAAAGTAGGATTGGGAGAAGTAAAAGTCATGGTAAAAAAAATCTAGAAAATTGTCTTTATCTTTCCTCTATTCCTGCCCTCAAAAGCACTCCACAAGCACAGAGTGGCTGCATAGAGTTAGAAACCATCAGAGGTTACCAGCTAATGATGGTTGAACAGAAGATGGATTATTCTCAGGGGTTAATTTCTGACCTCTAGTGGTACAAAGAATGTAATCAAGTTCCTTAATATGGTCAGAATACTCCATTACAGTTAATGACAGGGAAAAAAAAAACATTAAACTCTCAATTTTCAGACAATTCAAAAGATATCACTCACAATCCTACAAAAAGAGTGGTTACTGGGGGGTCAGGACCAGGGCAGCAGAGTAAATGCTGGTGAAAAAGAAATATACCTCCCAAAGGAGACATTGATTGAGAAGGACCTAGATGGATTGGTGATGAAAAAACCCACCTAGGGACCTTCCCAGGGCCAGTGAAGCACAAACCCCTTGAGACTACAAGAAACCAAGTTTATTTAACTTATTGAGGTGAGGGAAATGGTAAGTGAGGTCCCAACTCTACATGGCTCTGTCTTCTCCCACTTTCTATGCTCCTCTCATGAGAAAGCTCTTCTGATCTTCTTTAAACCTTTCTTAATCATTTCCTTCTCTTTCTAAACCCAAAAACCATCTAACTGACTATACTAAGTATAATCAACTTAATTGTCTCTAAAAGGGACTAGTGAGAATGGGCTCAAAGGGTGGAGTGAGTCCTTTCCCAACGCTGGGATAAAGTCCCAGATGTAAAACCCTTTGGTTTACCTTAGCCAAATTGCCACAGCCAGATTATCACAGCCAAGTTGTCCATAGCACTGTAGGGAAAACTCCTAGGTATCTTCCAAGCCCAAACCATCCTAGTTTCTCCATGAAACTAGTCAGGTTACAGGAATTTGATGGAGGAGGTGTTATCCCTTCCATTTCAGAGAAAGGACAGTTGTATAATGGCAGTTGATCTCAGTTAACTCCCAAGATCCTCCTCTGCAATGCCTTCTCCTTCTAGATTCTTTTCCCAGGGTTTGTGGCTAAATTCTCCTCTCTCCTTTTTTGAGATAACTTTTTGCATTTTCCCCTATCCTTTATCCTTTCTCCTTACAGTGGGACTCATCTGAGTTCTCCAAATCCTCATCCAAAAACTGTAATTAACACCTCAAAAAGAATTCTAGAGCAGCAAAACCAATTTTAAAAAATTTAGTCCACGACAACCCAGAAGGTCAGCAGGAAAGGTATGTCTTAGTGAGGGAAGATGGGAGCACAGTTCAGAGCATACCATGCCAAGCAAGCCAGCAGCAAGGGCTCAAGCCCCAGCATATATCAGCATCAGGCCTTTGGAGCAACTGAACCTATGGCTATGATTTCTAGAGTTCTCAGCCCACAGACAGTAAGGAGGTAGAACAACTGGCCAGAAGATTATAAGGGACTCTTGGCTGACATGGGATAGAGGATTCTATTGCATTACCCATACAGGAATAATCCCAAGGCAAGGAGAAGTGCTAGTACACTAGAGCTCCCAAGGACAGGAGAAGGACCAGTGTCACAGTTACAGAGCAGAAAAGTGTGCTTGTGGTTGCTCTAAGACCAGAATACTGGCCAGGAGATCAATGACAGCATCTCTCCTTAGATCATACCATCTCAGAACTGAAAACTTACAGATGCCCAGAGATAACTCTAAAACATCAGCAGGAAAAAATCTGAAGCTTGAGGCAGTGCCTTTTCTACCCCAGGATCAGAGGCTAACTTTAATATAAAGGTAAAGGTCAAGAAATAGGCTGGGAAAATTAATAAGCAACAAGGAAAAAAGCTTGATCATATTTAAGTTACTATGATGACAGGGAAAATGAAAACAAATTCAGAAGTGGACAACTATGTCAAAATAGTTACATGCAAAGCCTAAAATAAAAATGTGAATTGATCTCAGACCTAAAGAGAAGTCATGGAAGAGCTCAAAAAGGATTTTTAAAATTTTAAAAAGAGAGGTAGAGGAAAAATTGGAGAAAGAAATGAGAGTGATACAATAAAGTTATGAAAAAAATCAATAGCTAGGTAAAGGAAGTAACAAAAAATCCTGAAGAAAATTACCCTTTAAAAAGAAGAATTGGCCAAATAGTAAAAGATAAAACAAATTACAAAAATTCAGTGAATAAAATTAACTGCTTTAAAAAGTAGGTTGGCCAAATGGAAAAGAAGCCCACTAAATAAAATAATTCCTTTAAAATTAGAATTGGGTAAGTGGAAGCTAATGATTCCATGAGACATCATGAAACAATTAAGCAAATTTTTTAAATAAAAAATAGAAGAATATATGAAATATATTATTGGGGAAATGGGTGATTTGGAAAATAGATTCAGGAAGCATACTTAAGAATTATTGGACTACCTAAAATCCATGATCAAAAAAATAACCTAGACATTATATTTCAAAAAATTAAGGAAAACTGCCCTGATATCCTAGAGGGTAAAATAGAAATTGAAAAAATCCACAAATTGCCTCCTTAAAGAAATTCCAAAATAAAACTTTTGGAGTTACAAACATATCTGACAAAGCCAAAGTAAGAACAGATCTGATTAAAAGAGATAAGGAATATCAAAATAAGAAATATCAATACTCAACATGTATGCACCAAATGGTATAGCATCCAGATTTTGAAAGAAGAAACTATTGGAACTTAAGGAGGAAATAGATAGTAAAACTATACCAGTGGGAGACCTCAACTTTCCTCTATCAGATCTAGATAAATCAACCAAAAAAGAAATAAAAAAGAAGAGACGTGAATGCAATCTTAGAAAAATTAGAGTTAGTAGATATATGAAAAAAATAAATAGGGACAAAAAGGAATACACTCTCTTTTAAGCAGCACATGGTACATTCACAAAGATTGACCATGTATTAGGGCATAAAAACATTGAAAACAAGTGCAAAAGAGCAGAAATAACAAATGCAACCTTCTCAGATCACAATTCAATGAAAATAATAATTAGCAAGGGTAAATGGAGAGGCAAATCAAAAATTAATTGGAAATTAAACAATACGATTCTCCAAAATCAGTTAAAGAATGAATCATAGAAACAATTAATAACTTCATTAAAGAAAATGACAATGATGAGACATCCTTTCAAAATCTATGGGATGCAGACAAAGCAGTACTTGGGGAAATTCATATCCTTGAGTTCATATATTAACAAATTAGATACGGCAGAGGTCAATGAATTGGGCATGCAAATTAAAAAACTAGAAAGAGAACAAATTAAAAATCCTCAGATGATTTTTGCATGTCAGTTGCACAAGGCTAATGATATATCTCTTGCATAATAAAGAAGGAAAACTATAGCTACTAATGTAGGGAGAGACAAGACATTTACTGAACTGCAACCTCATGATTTAAAGCTCAGAAGATCAAATATAGAAGAGAGGAAGTTGTCTTAGTTGTAGTGAAATTTACCAGAGGATGATTCAGAGTAAGCAGTTGTAAGTACTGTATATTCACTTCTTGATTACTTAAAAAAAAATTCACGTCATTGCCCTTCTTTAGCAAAGTGTGCACAGAAACTACATGCTTTGAAGAGTTAAAGTTATTGAGATCAATTCTTCACTTCAAGTCAGATACCTAACAGAATCTCATGGACCATTTCAGGTTTGTGATGATAGGGGAATCAAACCATCCCTTCTCCACCTCTTATACAAAACCGAATCAACTTTTCTCTCACCAGCTCTCACAACCCAGGCAATAAGACTGGTTCAAACATGGAATCGAGGGATGGGAAGAGATAGTTTTCTTCTTGCCACACTATTGCCTGGCAGGTTGTGCCTCACAGAGCCAGAAGAGGAGAATTGAGCAGAATATTTATTTAACTCATTGGAACTACTGTTATTATTTTTGGTATTTTATAGTGTTGGCATTTTAGTTCTTGCAACATTCTAGGATTAATGATTAATGTTAGCCTTCTTTGAGATGCTAATGAGTGTTTGAGACCCACAGAAAATTTGTGGATTGCATAAAATACTCATCATTTTTTTTTGATCTTCTGAGCTTTAAATCATGAGGTTGCAGTTCAGTAAAGGTCTTGTCTCTCCCTACATTAGTAGCTATAGTTTTCCTTCTTTATTATGCAAGAGATATAGATGAGAGACATAGATGTCTAGAAAATATTGATAATCTTTTAACCTTGTTACTGTATGAAGGGGAACACTTTTGTCTTTCTTTTGTTCCCCAGTATAGACTTCCTAGGCACTAAGTAACAGGCATTTTAAGAATGCATTATGTAAGGAATGATGCCTCTTAGATTGTAATCATGGACAGTTAGTTAATATGGCAGATCTTACTACCTCTACACATATAGAAATGTTAGCCAATAGAGGAAATGATAGAGGTTTTGAACTACTGACAATTTCTCCTCCCCCAAAAAAGTGAATTTGAAGATTTTAGTACTTCCATGGTGTATATTTCCTTTGATGTGTCAGTGATTCAGATAACTCTTGATCTTGAGATAATGATATTACAATGGTTTCTTATATTTTATATATCTTTTCTAAACTTGAATTGTCATTTTAAAGTTTTTTGACTTTGTATACAGGAAAAGTTCGATTAATCCTCAGAACACCAATTACTTGTAATTTTGCTATAGATTTCAGGAATGTTCTATAATGTGTGCAATAGATCCTCTCACAATTGTGGTACCCATTCTGCCAACACATCCCAAAGGACCATGGCCTTTTATAATAGCAGACAGGTCACCTCTAGAGGCTAAACCAAAATTTGGCAATGGATGTGCTACCATGCTGAGAGAGTATGCTTAAGTATTAATAATGTGCTTAGGACTTGTTTCCTTTAGATAAACTATAATAATTAATGTTATAATTATAATAACTACAGTATGTGGAGAAAGTTGTCTAGTATCCAAAATTAGGAGTTTTTTGGGGAGAAGTTTGGAAAACAAAGTAGAGAATCCATGATAGTGAAATTGTAATTCTGTCAACACTCAAAGCATAGGTTTTTTCCCCTAATTTTTGGATAGGTTACTTTACTGAGATTAGTTATTTGAATATTATATTTCTAATTCAATATCTAAGTATATGATTTATTACGTGGGTTATTACACTCCCCAAAGTGGATTTTCTTGATACCGTAACTTTGTTTGCTGTGAAGATATCTGCTCATAAAACAAATGTTCGTATTAGTTTTAATTTTTAGTTTAAACCATTTGTAAATCCTGTAATATATTTCTTTTGGCTAAATACTGGGAAAATAACGTTGGGGATATAGTTGGACGGGCAGTTTTTAAATGAGCTGACTGGAGGTCATTTTTGTAGAGACAGTATTTTATATGCCTCCAATTCTTGGGAAGGAAATTTATTCAAAAAGTAATTCATGTAGTTTGTTAATTAAATATTCAGAAGTTCATGTCAGAATAATGCACTTGTCTGATTTCTTAACATAAACTGGGATGGGATAGAGGAGGAGGGGGAAATGTTATGTGCAAATGTAAATACACCTGATTGAGTTCATTTCTTTAACATAAAATTTAAATTTAATACAATGTTACTTTAAATATATATGTATACACAGAGTATTACTGTTTGAAAAGATGCTGTTTGCCTTAAAAAAACTATCATTTTTAAGTATTTACTATAAGTTCTGCCAACTTAGAATATTAACTTAATCTATTTACACTATGGACCAGTTTTTAATGATTTTTTTAAAAATTGCAGTGAAATAGAGATTTATTTACAAACAAAAAAATTCCTCAAATGAAGACTAAATTAGAGATTCTAAAAATCAAAGGAGAAATTAATAAAATTGAAAGTCAAACAACTATTGATTTAATAAATAAGACTAGAAGCTGGTACTTTGAAAAAACAAATAAAATAGACAAAGTACTGGTCAATCTAATTTAAAAAAGGAAAGAAGAAAATCAAATTGATAGTATCCAAGAGGAAAAGGGAGACCTCACCTGTAATGAAGAGGAAATTAAGACAATCATTAAAAACTATTATGCCCAATTATATGGCAATAAATATGGCAATCTAGGTGATATAGATGAATACTTACAAAAATATAAATTGCCTAGACAAACGGAAGAAGAAATAGAATGCTTAAATAATCCCATATCAGAAAAAGAAATTGAACAAGCCATCAAAGGATGCCCTAAGAAAAAATCCCCAGGTCCAGATGGATTCACAAATGAATTCTATCAAACATTCAAAGAACAACTAATCCCAATATTATACAAAGTATTTGACAGAATAAGCAAAGAAGGAATTCTACCAAATTCCTTTTACAACACAAATATGGTACTGATCCCAAAGCCAGGCAGGTCAAAAACAGAAAAAGAAAACTATAGACCAATCTCCTTAATGAATACAGATACAAAAATCTTAAATAGGGGATACTAGCAAAAAGACTCCATCATGAGGGTTATTAACTATGACCAGGTAGGATTCATATCAGGAATGCAAGGATGGTTCAATATTGGGAAAACCATACACATAATTGACCATATTAACAAGCAAACTGACAAAAATCACATGATTATCTCAAAATGTAGAAAAAGCCTTTGACAAAATACAACACTCATTCCTATTGAAAACATTAGAAAGCATAGGAATAGAAGGGCCTTTCCTAAAAATAATTAACAGTATATATCTAAAACCATCAGCCAACATCATCTGCAATGGAGACAAACTAGAAGCCTTCCTAATAAGATTAGGAGTGAAACAAGGATGCCCATTATCACCTCTATTATTTAACATTATACTAGAAACACTAGCTGTAGCAATTAGAGAAGAAAAAGAAATTGAAGGTATTAAAAAAGGCAATGAGGAGACCAAGTTATCACTCTTGGCAGATGATATGACAGTCTTCTTAAAGAAGCCCAGAGAATCAACCAAAAAGCTAGTGGAAATAATCAACAAATTTAGAAAAGTTACAGGATACAAAATAAACCCACATAAGTCATTAGCATTTCTATATATCTCCAACACCTCTCAGCAGCAAGAATTAGAAAGAGAAATTCCATTTAAAATCACCCTAGACAATATAAAATACTTAGGAATCTACCTGCTGAGACAAACACAAGAACTATATGAACATAACTACAAAACACTCTCCACACAATTAAAACTAGATCTAAACAATTGGGAAAATGTTGATTGCTCATGAGTAGGATGAGCTAACATAATAAAAATGACAATCCTACCCAAATTAATTTACTTGCTTAGTGCCATACATATTGAACTACCAAAAAACTTTTTTACTGAATTAGAAAAAAACATAACAAAGTTCATTTGGAAGAACAAAAGATCAAGGATATTCAAGGAAATCATGAAAAAAATGCGAAGGAAGGACGACTTGCAGTTCTAGATCTCAAACTATACTATAAAGCAGTGGTCATCAAAACTATTTGGTACTGCCTAAGAGACAGAAAGGAGGATCAGTGGAACAGACTTGGGATAAGTGACCTCAGCAAGACAGTCTATGCTAAGCCCAAAGATCCCAGCTTTTGGGACCAAAACCCACTATTTGATCAAAATCTGCTGGGAAAATTGGAAGACAGTATGGGAGAGATTAGGTTTGGATCAACATCTCACACCCTACACCAAGATAAACTCAGAATGGGTGAATGAACTGAATATAAAAAAGTAAAACTATAAGCAAATTAGGTGAGTACAGAATACTATGTCAGATCTTTGGGAAAGGAAAAACTTTAAAACCAAGCAAGAGCTAGAAAAAAAAATCACAAAATGTAAAATCAATAATTTTGATTACATCAAATTAAAAAGGTTTTGTACAAACAAAACCAATGTAACCAAAATTAGAAGGGAAGCAACAAATTGGGAAACAATCTTCATAACAAAAACCTCTGACAAAGGTCTAATTACTCAAATTTAAAAAGAGCTAAATCAATTGTTCAAAAAATCCATTTGTAAAAGTCCAATTGTACAAAAAAAAAGCCATCCTCCAAATGATAAATGGGCAAGGGACATGAATAGGCAATTTTCAGTTAAAGAAATCAAAACTATTAATAAGCATATGAAAAAGTGTTCTATGCAAATCAAAACAACTCTGAGGTATCACCTCATACCTAGCAGATTGGCTAACATGACAGCAGTGGAAAGTAATGAATGCTGGAGGGGATGTGGCAAAGTTGGGACATTAATTCATTGCTGGTGGAATTGTGAACTGATCCATCCATTCTGGAGGGTAATTTGGAATTATGCCCAAAGGGCAATAAAAGACTGTCTGCCCTTTGATCCAGCCATAGCACTGCTGGGTTTGTACCCCCAAAGAGATAATAAGAAAAATGACATGTACAAAAATATTCATTTTTTGTTGTTGTGCTCTTTGTGGTGGCCAAAAATTGGAAAATGAGGGGATGCCCTTCAATTGGGGAATGGCTGAACACATTGTGGTACATGTTGGTGATAGAATACTATTGTGCTCAAAGGAATAATAAAGTGGAAGAATTCCATTTGAACTGGAACGACCTCCAGTAACTGATGCAGAACGAAAGGAGCAAAACTAGGAGAACATTGTACACAGAGACTGATACACTGTGGTACAATCGAATGTAATGGACTTCTCCATTAGTGGCAACATAGTGATCCTGAACTACTTGGAGGAATCTATGAGAAAAAAACATTATCCATATTCAGAGGAAAAACTGGGAGTAGAAATATAAAAGAAAAACAACTGCTTAAGGGGGCAGCTGGGTAGCTCAGTGGATTGAGAGCCAGGCCTAGAGATGGGAGGTCCTAGGTTCAAATCTGACCTCAGACACTTCCTAGCTATGTGACCCTGGGCAAGTCACTTGACCCCCATTGCCTAGCCCTTACCACTCTTCTGCCTTGGAGCCAATACACAGTATTGACTCCAAGACGGAAGGTAAAGGTTTAAAAAAAAAAGAAAAAAAAAAGAAAAAGAACTGCTTAAATACATGGCTCAAGGGGATATGGCTAGGGATGTAGACTCTAAATGAACATCCTAATGCAAACACCAATTACATGGAAATAGGTTCTGATCAAGGTCACATGCAATAGCCAATGAAATTGTGCATCGGCTGCGGGAAGGATCCGGGGAGGGGAGGGAGTGAAATAATGTGATTCTTGTAGCCAAGCAATAATGTTCTAAATTGACTAAATAAATTAATTCAAAAAAATAAAATAAAATCCAATTCATGACAAAAAATTAGAGTTAATAAATGGAGAAAATTAAATAGGGATAAAAAAGAATACACCTTCTCTTCATCAGCACATGGTACGTTCACAAAAACTGACCATGGACTAGAGCATAAAAACATTACAAACAAATGCAGAAAAGCAGAAATGATAACTGTAACTTTTTCAGATCATAGTGCAATCAAAATTATAATTTAGTAAGGGTTGTAAAGGTTAAATTTAATGGTTGGATGATGATAATATGAAATTATGTGGTTGCCAGTAGTTATTATATCTGAGTCAGAAATTTATTTACAAATATCTACAAATAGAGAGGAAACAATAAAGAAGATAAATGTAAGGGGGATAGAGAAGTTATCTATCTTATCAACCTAAATGTTTTGCTCTGGGTCTGCTTAATCCAGGCAGAGATTTATTAGCTTTCAACCAGGAAGGCTAGTAGTAACCAGGTGGTCTCCTCCAATATGGAAACTAGTCTCTCCAGAAGCTAAGAAAGGTGTCAGCATTTTAGTCACTCAACAAATTAATCCAAGAGTCAGAGTCTAAGTAGAAGCCAAGCTCTGAGTCCATGATCCAAGCCGTAGTCTCTAGTGAAGCTCTCTCAAAGACTATCTAAGACTATCTCCAGAAGACAATCTCTTCAGACTATCTTCTCAATGACAATCTGCCCTGAAGGAGTACAGGGCTTGCTTTTTATGGTGCTTTCTTGTCCCTTCCCCATTTCACAGAAGCCAATCACAAATTCCAAATTGTCTAGCACTGCCCAAGGGGAAGTGTCTGTAGGATCGACTTCTCACCTTCTGAAGGTTAAGTTCTCATCAAAAAAAGTGCTGTTTCCTGGCTTGATTGAACTTCTAAGGGTGTGAATTATCTAAGTACCTTGCTAGCTTCTCACCTAGTACTAAGTAGGGTAGTTAATCTTTTGTTGATTCAATTCAAAAGTAGATAAGGAGGAGTTAATCCTATCTTCAGTCTATTGAGATACTAAGTATGGGTACTTAAGTTAGTGTTAACTCAAGATAGACATTTGAGTAAAGAATTCTCCTTCACAGGGTATATGGAGAGGCAAATCAAAAATTAATTGGAAATTAAATAATCTGATTCTCCAAAACTGGTTGGTTAAAGAACAAATCATAGAAACAATGAATGATTTCATTGAAAAGAATGACAATGAGGAAACAAAATAAAACTCCTGGGAATATTATAGCTAAATCCCAGAGCTCCCAGGTCGAGTAAAATATTACAGGCAGCCAGAAATAATTTAAATATCATGGAGACATAGACAGGATAACACAAAATTTAGCAGCTTCAAATTAAAAGATCAGAGGAGTTGGAATGATATTCTGGAAGGCAAAGGAACAAGGATTATAACCAAAAATAACCTTCCAAGCAAAATTAAGTAAATTCCTTCAAGGGGAAAAATACATATTCAGTGAAATAGAGGAATTTCAAACATTCCTGATGAAAAAGACAAGAAGAGATGAATAGAAAATGTGACTTTCAAATAGAAGACTCAAGAGAAGCATAAAAAGGGAAACAGGAAAGAGAAATCACTAGGGATTTAATAAGATTAAACTGTTTACATTCCTATTTGGGAAAATGACATGTATTATTCTTAAGAACTTTATCATTATTAATTCAGAGAGAAGGTATATGTAAGCAGAAGGCTCAGGTGTGAGTTGACTATGGTGGGATGATATCCAAAAAAATAAGGGACAAAAAAGAGGGATACACTGAGAGAAGAGGGAGAGGTGGAATGGAGCAAATTATCTCACTTTATAAAAGAGGAACAAAAGAGCTTTGATATTAGAGGGGGTAAATGAAGGTGGGGCAGGCAATGCTTGAACCTTACTCTCATCAAAATTGGCTCAAGGAGGGAATAACATACACATTTAACTGGGTAAATAAATCTATCTTAGCCTACAGGGAAGTAGGAGAGGAGGGAGACAAGAGGGGGTTGGCTCATAGTTGGGAATGCATACTGGGGGAGGCAATGGTCAGAAGCAAAACATTAATGAGAAGGGATAGGGTAGGAGAGAGACAGAGAGCAGAATGAATTAAAACCAGAACCCTGTTTTTAAAAATATTTTATTTTTCTATTACATGTAAATAATTTTAAACATTCACTTAAAAACTTTGAGTTACAAATTCCTTCCCTCCTTCTCAACCTTCCCTAACTCTCTTCCCCCTCCTCCCTCTCTAAAACAATAAGTTATCTGATATTGCTTTTCCATGTACAAACATGTAAAACATTTTTCCATATTAGTCACTTTGGGGAAGAGATCTCAAACAAAATAAGGAATGAGAAATATAGTATGTTTTTGTCTGCATTCAGACCCCATCAGTTCTGTCTCTAGATGAGGATGTCATTTTTCACTAGGATTATCTGGAACTGTCTTGGATCACTATATTTCTGATAATAACTAGGTAATTCATAGTTTTTCCTTTAAAAAAATTACCATTATCATGTCCTGGTTCTGCTCAATTCACTGCACCAGTTAATGTAAGTCTTATGTTGTTCACATGAAACACTCAAAGCAAAGAGACATATCCAGAGGAAAGGTTCAAGAGCCTGGAGCAGAATCTATAATGCTTCAGTGTAGATAAAAAAGTAGGAGTATCAATCATGATCTCAGACAGAAAAAAGACAAACATAGACCTAATTAAAAGAAATAAGGAAGGAAAGCATGTCTAGTCAATAAAGTAATACCACTATTAAACATATTTTAAGAGAGTTTATCCAAAACAAGTAAGGAGAAATCTTTGACAGAAATCAGCTGCACAGAGAAAGAACAGGGGAGATGTAAGAAGGAAAAAAAAAATAAAACCTCAAGATTCCAGTCAGAGGACAGAAGCTGGGAGAGCTCCAATTGTTCACTCCCCCACGTCTTCAGCTGGGAGTCAGAGGAAGGGGACAGATCTAAACTGGGAAGAAGCTTAGATCTCTCTGAGGCTCAACAGCTTTCCCTGTGAACCCCTGGACACCTCTCCCCCTGGTTCACAACAACAACAACACAGAACCATCAGGTGAGATTGTTGGACTGAACTTTGAAAGGAAGCCATCTACAGAGAAATCTCCTGTCAAAGATTTTTTCCTCCAATTCTCCCTAGTCTGTCCCTGGACTCCTATATTCAAGCAAGCTAGCTAGGAGTAGGGGGCCACAAATAGCTGGCAGGAAGAGGGGTCAAGGCTTTCCCAGCCTTGAACCCCAAAACCTTAGTGGGCTGACTTGCCAGATGGAACAAGTGTTAGGGCATCCTGTTCACCCTCCTACCTAATTGATACCCTTCCCACTCCTCCCTTGTTAAACCCTAATAAATTTATCAGTTAATCTAGAGGTAGGTCTGGGTCAGTTACTAATAGTAGTAAAGGGGACTGAAGGTTTGGGGAGGTCATACCTCTCTCCAAATAGAGGGTTAACTTCTGGATCCCAGTGATCCAAATTGCCTAACCCAAGGAATAACATCTCTCCTTGGTGGGGGTATAATCCCAGGGTTTGGAAGAGAACTAGCAGTTGGTATTCTTGAGGAAAAGAGAGGCAGAAGGTTTCATATAGCTTCTCGAGAAGAAATTGGGTTATGTAAACTTGGAAATTACTCTACCCTAACTAGACATATTTTAGGGGAAGATAAAGTTGTAAACTGATTGAACAATGAAGATACTTAACTCATACCTTATAGTGAAGTTAAAACTTAAGCCAAGTCTATTTTTAGATCTAATACAAAAGGGTGTTAAGTACCTATAAAAGTTAAATTAATCATAAAAAGGTCAAGTAAGTTACAAAAGGTAAGCTTAACAAAGAAGTTTGAAGTACCTCAGAAGATATAATCTAACCAGAGAAGGTGAAAACTAAAGAGTGGATAGTCCTGGAGAAAATCAAATCAAAGAAGGTGAGAACTAAGGAATGGGCAGTCCTAGAGAAAGCTCATACTGTAATTCATAGATGTGAAATTTTAGGGAAGGTGACATAAGAGAAAATTTCTTTAAAAGGAGGCTAAAAAAGTCCGTTCAGGCAACTGAATTCAGTTTGGAGTACAATTGGATTCGGAATTCAGTTCAGTCAGGACTGGAACTCAGCCTGGAGGATTCCACTCAGACAGCTTCCTGGAGTGGTGAGTGATAAGACTGACTCCCTTTCCCTTAGGCTCAGGGAGGCCACTTTGGCCAAGGCCTTTAACTACTTCCTGGCTCAGCCTGAGCCAGAGCAGTTTAAATTAATTCTTTCTCTCTCTCTCTCTCTCTCTCTCCTTTGCCAAATTCCTTCTCTCTATATTAATTAAAATCACCATAATTCCCAGCTGATTTGGCTATTTTATTATTTGGGAATTTTTCCTGGCGACCAATTATTTAGATTTCAAGTCACAAAGCTAAAATTATCTTTTATAGTTATAAGGGGGGGAGGGGCATGGGCCATCCTATTAGGGCTTTCCCTTCCAGTTCTTGTCCTTTACCTCCCAATTGTAAACCTCAAAATTTCTTAGACTTATAAATGTTGGAAATTTCACCATTGGGAAATTTCATACTTGAAAAATTTCCTATTGATAGTGGGTCTTGGCTATTGGAATGTGAACCCCATTGGCATGGGAGGATCCTCCTCTTCCCTTCTTAAGATTACTTTAGGACAGAAACCTTTTGCTGAACAATGGAAAGGACTTTGACCTATGCTTAAGCATAGAACAGGAATTTCTTTGAGTCATGATTGATTTTAGAATTGATACAATGGAGATACTTGGAATCAATCTCCACCCTATTCAGTCCTAACAGGATTGAGTAAGGGCTGCATCCTAGATCAAAATTTAATTATTCCAATCTCTACCCTACTCAGGTTAACAGGATTTAGAAAGGGCTGTAGCAAAGGATCAAAGATTTAATTATTTGAAAATATGACCTTCAACAGACATGTGCAAAGCCAGAGACCTCTGGGCGGTCCTGGGTTAAGCTAGAGCCTCCATTGGCACAGGGAAATTGATGGACAGGTGATTGGTAGATGTGAGGACTGAGGGGAGGGAACTTGGATGGTTTCCTTAAGGATAGGGGGGCTGAAGACTGGAGGGGGTTTTGGAGAAATTGGTCAGTGTGGTTGGTGTGTGTTCTGAGAAGCTTGCTCTGAAGGAAGCTGAAGGTGGGGGCCTCTGAGACTGTTTCTCCATTTTGGTCACGTGAGTAATAGGTACTGATCTCTTTTCTTTGCCCCAGCTATCTAAGGGCTTGGGCCTTTTGGCCCAGCCTAAACAGAAGGGGTATTTAAGCCCTATTCCCTTCTCTCCCTTTTCTCTCTCTCTATCTCTAATTACTTCCTCCTATTGTAATTAAACTCCATAAAAGATTGACTGCTGACTTAAGTTTTCATTTAGGAATTACATAGCTGAATTCCTTGGCGACCTTAAATTAATATACATCAGTCTTTTAAAGTGATTTCCTTGTCACACAGTACCATTCTTTTTTTTTATTTTATTTGATCATTTCGAAGCATTATTCATTAAAGACATAGATCATTTTCTTTTCCTCACCCCCACCCCCATAGCCGACACATAAATACACTGCGCAGTACATGTTTTCTTGATTTGAACCCATTGCTATGTTGATAATCTTTGCATTAGAGTGTTCATTTAGAGTCTCTCCTCTGTCATGTCCCCTCAACCGCTTTATTGAGGCAGTTGCTTTTCCTCGGTGTTTCTATTCCCACAGTTTATCCTCTGCTTATGAATGGTGTTTTTTTCTCCTAGATCCCTGCAGATTGTTCAGGATCACTGCATTACTACTAATGGAGAAGTCCATTACATTCGATTGTACCACAGTGTATCAGTTTCTGTGTACAATGTTCTCCTGGTTCTGCTCCTCTCGCGCTACATCACTTCCTGGAGGTTGTTACAGTCTCCATGGAACTCCTCCACTTTATTATTCCTTTTAGCACAATAGTATTCCATCACCAACATATACCACAATTTCCTCAGCCATTCCCCAATTGATGGGCATCCCCTCGTTTTGCAATTTTTGGCCACCACAAAGAGCACAGCTATGAATATTTTTGTACAAGTCTTTTTGTCCATTATCTCTTTGGGGTACAGACCCAGGAGTGCTATGGCTGGATCAAAGGGTAGATATTCTTTTGTCGCCCTTTGGGCATAGTTCCAAATTGCCCTCCAGAATGGTTGGATCAGTTCACAACTCCACCAGCAATGAATTAATGTCCCTACTTTGCCACATCCCCTCCAGCATTCATTACTTTCCTTTGCTATCATGTTAGCCAATCTGCTTGGTGTGAGGTGATACCTCAGAGTTGTTTTTATTTGCATCTCTCTGATTATAAGAGATTTAGAACACTTCTTCATGTGCTTATTAATAGTTTTGATTTCTTTATCTGAGAACTGCCTATCTATGTCCTTTGCCCATTTATCAATTGGAGAATGGCTTGATTTTTTGTACAATTGATTTAGCTCTTTATAAATTTGAGTAATTAAACCTTTGTCAGAGATTTCTCTGAAGATTTTTTCCCAGTTTGTTGTTTCCCTTCTGCTTTTAGTTACATTGGTTTTGTTTGTGCAAAAGCTTTTTAATTTGATGTAGTCGAAATTATTTATTTTACATTTTGTGATTCTTTCTATGTCTTGCTTGGTTTTAAAGCCTTTCCCCTCCCAAAGGTCTGACATGTATACTATTCTGTGTTTACCCAATTTACTTATGGTTTCCTTCTTTATGTTTAAGTCACTCACCCATTTTGAATTTATCTTGGTGTAGGGTGTGAGGTGTTGTTGATCTATTCCTAGTCTCTCCCATACTGTCTTCCAATTTTCCCAGCAGTTTTTATCGAATAGTGGATTTTTGTCCCAAAAGCTGGGATCTTTGGGTTTATCATATACTGTCTTGCTGAGGTCACTTTCCCTCAGTCTATTCCACTGATATTCCTTTCTGTTTCTTAGCCAGTACCAAATTGTTTTGATGACTGCTGCTTTGTAATATAGTTTCAGGTCAGGGACTGCAAGGCCCCCATCATATGTGTTTTTTTTTTCATTATTTCCCTGGATATCCTTGATCTTTGTTGTCCCAAATGAATTTTGTTATGGTTTTTTCTAAATCAGTGAAGAAGTATTTTGGTAGTTCAATGGGTATGGCACTAAATAGATAAATAAGTTTGGGTAGGATGGTCATTTTTATTATATTGGCTCGTCCTATCCATGAGTAGTTAATGTTTTTCCAATTGCTCAAGTCTAGTTTTAGTTGTGTGGAGAGTGTTTTGTAGTTGTGTTCATGTAGTTCCTGTGTTTGTCTCGGGAGGTAGATTCCTAGGTATTTTATTTTGTCTAAGGTGATTTTGAATGGGATTTCTCTTTCTAGTTCTTGTTGCTGAGCTGTGTTGGAGATATATAGAAAAGCTGATGACTTATGTGGGTTTATTTTGTATCCTGCAACTTTGCTAAAGTTGTTGATTATTTCAATTAGCTTTTTGGTTGAATCTCTAGGATTCTTTAAGTAGACCATCATGTCATCTGCAAAGAGTGATATCTTGGTCTCCTACTTGCCTATTTTGATGCCTTCAATTTCTTTTTCTTCTCTAATTGCTACTGCTAGTGTTTCTAGTACAATGTCAAATAATAGAGGTGATAATGGGCATCCTTGTTTCACTCCTGATCTTATTGGGAATGCGTCTAGTTTATCCCCATTGCAGATGATATTAGCTGATGGTTTTAGATATATACTGTTTATTATTTTTAGGAACGACCCTTCTATTCCTATGCTTTCTAGTGTTTTTAATAGGAATGGGTGTTGTATTTTATCAAATGCTTTTTCTGCGTCTATTGAGATAATCATGTGGTTCTTGTTGGTTTGCTTGTTGATGTGGTCAATTATGTGGATGGTTTTCCTAATATTGAACGAGCCCTGCATCCCTGGTATAAATCCTACTTGATCATGGTGGATGATCCTTCTGATCACCTGCTGGAGTCTTTTTGCTAGTATCCTATTTAAGATTTTTGCATCTATATTCATTAGGGAGATTGGTCTATAGTTTTCTGTTTTTGACCTGCCTGGTTTTGGAATCAGTACCATGTTTGTGTCGTAAAAGGAGTTTGGTAGAACTCCCTCTTTGCTTATTATGTCAAATAGTGTGTATAGTATTGGGATTAACTGTTCTCTGAATGTTTGATAGAATTCACTGGTGAATCCATCAGGCCCTGGGGATTTTTTCTTAGGAAGTTCTTTGATGGCTTGTTGGATTTCATTTTCTGATATGGGATTATTTAAGAATTCTATTTCCTCTTCTGTTAGTCTACGCAGTTTGTATTTTTGTATATATTCCTCGATATTGGCGTATTTATTGCCATATAATTGGGCAAAGTAATTTTTAATGATTGCCTTAATTTCCTCTTCATCGGAGGTGCTGTCCCCCTTTTCATCTTTGATGCTGTTAATTTGCTTTTCTTCCTTCCTTTTTTTAATTAGATTGGCCAATACTTTGTCTGTTTTGTTTGTTTTTTCAAAGTACCAGCTTCTTGTCTTATTTATTAAATCAATAGTTCTATCATTTTTGATTTTATTAATTTCTCCCTTAATTTTTAGGATTTCTAGTTTGGTTTTCTGCTGGGGGGTTTTAATTTGATCGCTTTCGAGTTTTTTCATTTGCATTTCCAATTGATTGATCTCTGCTCTCCCTAGTTTGTTAATATAAGCATTCAGGGATATGAATTTACCTCTGATTACTGCTTTGGCTGCATCCCAAAAGGTTTGAAAGGATGTCTCGCCATTGTCATTTTCCTCGATGAAATTATTAATTGTTTCTATTATTTCTTCTTTAAATGATTTTGGAGTATCATATTGTTTAATTTCTAATTGGTTTTTGATTTGGTTTTCCATGTACCATTACTAATCATTGTTTTTATTGCCTTGTGATCTGAGAAGGCTGCATTCATTATTTCTGCTTTTCTGCATTTGTGTGCTATGTTTCTGTGACCTAATGTATGGTCAATTTTTGTGAATGTGCCCTGTGGTGCTGAGAAGAAGGTGTATTCCTTTTTATCCCTATTTATTTTTCTCCATATGTCTGTCTGCTTTTCTGCATTTTTGTGCTATGTTTCTGTGACCTAATGTACAGTCAATTTTTGTGAATGTGCCATGTGGTGCTGAGAAGAAGGTGTATTCCTTTTTATCCCTATTTATTTTTCTCCATATGTCTGTTAATTCTAATTTTTCTAAGATTTCATTCACTTCTTTTACCTCTTTCTTATTTATTTTTTTATTTGATTTATCTAAATTTGATAATAGTTGGTTTAAGTCTCCCACTAATATGGTTTTACTGTCTATTTCTTCCTTCAATTCTCCTAGTTTCTCCATTAGAAATTTGGGTGCTATATTATTTAGTGCATACATGTTGATTAATGATATTTCCTCCTTGTCTAAAGTCCCTTTTAACAAAATATAATTACCTTCTCTGTCCCTTTTGATCAGGTCTATTTTTGCTTTGGCTTTATCAGATATCATGATTACCACTCCTGCCTTCTTTCTGTCAGTTGAGGCCCAGAAGGTCTTACTCCATCCTTTAATTCTGACCTTGTGGGTGTCAACCCGCCTCATGTGTGTTTCTTGAAGACAACATATGGTAGGGTTTTGGATTCTAATCCATTCTGCTATTCGTCTATGTTTTATGGGTGAGTTCATCCCATTCACATTCAAAGTTATGATTGTCATTTGTGGACTCCCTGGCATTTTGATATCCTTCCCTAATTCTAACCTTTTCTTCTTTGGCTCTACCTTTTAGTCCAGTGATTTACTTTGAATCAGTCCCCCTTGGCCCCTCCCTTGATGTTTCCCTTTTTAGTCCCTCCCTTTTTGTTCCCTCCCCCTCCCCCCTCTCTTTCCCTCCCTTTTTGTTTTCCCTCTCCCCCTCCCCCCCTTGGTTTTCCCTTCTCCCTACCCTTGTTGGGTAAGATAGAATTCAAGATCCCAATGGATCTGGATGTTTTTCCCTCTCTGAGTTGATTTCCCTGAGATTAAGGTTTAAGTAAAAAACCCTCTCTTCCTCTCCTTCTTATAGTTTACTTCCCCTCCCCTTCCCATGTGAATCTTTGTGTGAGAAAGATTATTGTATTTGGTCTTTCTTTACCCCCTATTTATACATTACATTTTCCCCACATGTTAGTATACATAGATTGATATAAATGTAGTCCTTATAGAAGAGAGTTTGAATAAAAGAAGAAGATAACATTTTTCTCCTTTCCCCTTTCCTTAATATTTACCTTTTCAGGTATTCCTTCCTCTTTGTTTTTCGGTATCAAACTTTGCACAGAGCTCTGGTCTTTTCTTTGCAAAAAGTTGGAAATCTTCTATTTTGTTGAATGCCCATACTTTCCCTTGGAAGTATATAGTCAGTTTTGCTGGATAGCTGATTCTTGGTTGAAGACCCAGCTCTCTTGCCTTTCTGAAGATCGTGTTCCATGCCTTACGATCATTCAGAGTAGAACTTGCAAGGTCTTGTGTGACACTGATTGGCATTCCTTTATATTTAAATTGTCTTTTTCCAACCAAAAAGCTAATTGAAATAATCAACAACTTTAGCAAAGTTGCAGGATACAAAATAAACCCACATAAGTCATCAGCATTTCTATATAATTCCAACACAGCTCAGCAGCAAGAACTAGAAAGAGAAATCCCATTCAAAATTACCCAAGACAAAATAAAATACTTAGGAATCTATCTCCCGAGACAAACACAGGATCTATATGAACACAACTACAAAACACTTTCCACACAACTAAAACTAGACTTGAACAATTGGAAGAACATTAACTGCTCATGGGTAGGACGAGCCAATATAATAAAAATGACCATCCTACCCAAACTCATCTATCTATTTAGTGCCATACCCATGGAACTTCCAAAATTTTTTTTTACTGATTTAGAAAAAACCATAACAAAGTTCATTTGGAAGAACAAAAGATCAAGGATATCCAGGGAATTAATGAAAAAAAACACAAAGGAAGGGGGTCTTGCAGTCCCAGATCTCAGACTATATTATAAAGCAGCGGTCATCAAAACAATTTGGTACTGGCTAAGAGACAGAAAGGAGGATCAGTGGAATAGACTGGGGGCAAGCAACCTCAGCAAGACAGTATATGACAAACCCAAAGATCCCAGCTTTTGGGACAAAAATCCACTATTTCATAAAAACTGTTGGGAAAATTGGAGGACAGTGTGGGAAAGATTAGGCTTAGATCAACACCTCACACCCTACACCAAGATAAATTCAAAATGGATGAATGACTTGAACATAAAGAAGGAAACTATAAGAAAATTAGGCGAACACAGAATAGTATACATGTCAGACCTTTGGGAAGGGAAATACTTCAAAACCAAGCAAGAATTAGAAAGAGTTACAAAATGCAAAATAAATAATCTGGATTACATCAAATTAAAAAGTTTTTGTACAAACAAAACCAATGTAACCAAAATCAGAAGGGTAGCAACAAATTGGGAAACAATCTTCATAAAAACCTCTGACAAGGGTTTAATTACTAAAATTTATAAAGAACTAAATCAATTGTACAAAAAATCAAGCCATTCTCCAATTGACAAATGGGCAAGGGACATGAACAGGCAATTCTCAGCCAAAGAAATCAAAACTATTAATAAGCACATGAAAAAGTGCTCTACATCTCTTATAATCAGAGAGATGCAAATCAAAACAACTCTGAGGTATCATCTCACACCTAGCAGATTGGCTAACATGACAGCTATGCAAAGTAATGAATGCTGGAGGGGATGTGGCAAAGTGGGGACATTGATTCATTGCTGGTGGAGTTGTGAATTGATCCAACCATTCTGGAGGGCAATTTGGAACTATGTCCAAAGGGCGATAAAAGACTGTCTGCCCTTTGATCCAGCCATAGCACTGCTGGGCTTGTACCCCAAAGAGATAATGGACAAAAAGACTTGTACAAAAATATTCATAGCTGCGCTCTTTGTGGTGGCCAAAAATTGGAAAATGAGGGGATGCCCTTCAATTGGGGAATGGCTGAACAAATTGTGGTATATGTTGGTGATGGAATACTATTGTGCTAAAAGGAATAATAAAGTGGAGAAGTTCCATGGAGACTGGAACAACCTCCAGGAAGTAATGCAGAGCGAGAGGAGCAGAACCAGGAAAACATTGTACACAGAGACTGACACATTGTGGTACAATCGAAGGTGATGGACTTCTCCATTAGTATCAATGCAATCCCTGAACAATCTGCAGGGATCTAAAAAAAAAAATACTACCCACAAGCAGAGGATAAACTGTGGGAGTAAAAACACCGCTGAAAAGCAACTGCTTGACTACAGGGTTGGAGGAGATAAGACTGAGGAGAGACTCTAAACGAACACTATAATGCAAACTCCAACAACAGGGAAATGGGTTTGAGTCAAGAACACATGTGACAACCAGTGGAATCATGCGTCGGCTATGGGAGAGGGAAAGGCGGGGGGGGGGGGGGGAGGGGAGGAAAAGAAAACAATCTTTGTTTCCAGTGAATAATGTATGAAAACGACCAAATAAAATAATATTTAAAAAAAAAATAAATTGTCTTTTTCTGGCTTCCTGTAGGATTTTTTCTTTTGTTTGAGAGCTTTGGAATTTGGCAATTACATTCCTGGGAGTTGTCTTTTGGGGGTTTAGTGTAGAAGGTGTTCTGTGAGCTCTGTCAGTGGCTGTATTACCCCCTTGTTCTAGAATCTCTGGGCAATTTTCTTTGATTATATCTTGTATCACGATGTCAAGTTTGGTGTTTATTTCTGGTTTTTCTGGAAGTCCAATTATTCTTAAATTATCTCTTCTCCCTCTATTTTCCAGATCTGTCACCTTGTTGGTGAGATATTTTATGTTCTCTTCTAATTTCTTGGTATTTTGGCTTTGCTTTATTAATTCTTGCTCTTTTACAGGATCGTTGTCTTCCAGTTGCCTGATTCTGACCTTTAAAGCCTGGTTTTCCTTTTCAGTTTGGTCACACCAGTTTTGTAGATGTGTGAATTTCTTTTGCATTATTTCCCACTTTTCCTCCCAGAAGGCTTCCATCTTTTTGGTCATTTCTGATTCAAATTCTTCATGGGTTTGTGGAGAGTTTCCATTTCCTTTGGAAGGTTTCGGAGCATTTTCTTGTATTTTGTCTTCTATCTCCTCTGTCTTTTGTATTTTTGCTCCATAGAATGTGACCAAAGTCGCCCCTTTCTTCTTATTTTTCTTGGTATTTGGGAGCTTCTGTGCTTCTGTGGAGTTTGCCATCTCTGAATGGGGAGGATTAGCTTTTCTTATCTCTGTCTGGTGTTCAGAGGTTTTAGTCCTGGGCAGATTGTCCGTTCTATGAGCTTTCCCCTGGGTTGAACTGAGTATGCCTTAAGGCAGTGACTTTCACTGGAACTGGAATGGAAGGATTCGGCCAGGGGGTTACACTCTCCCCCATCTCTCTCTCTGTTTCCCTGCTGTCTGGGTGCCCCCTCGACTGGGTTGGGTTGCTTTCCGGAAGTTGTCTTCAGAATAGCTGGCCGTGAGGGTGTCTTGCCGGCCCTGAGGGTTACTGTTGTTTCAGACAACCCTGCTCTCTGAGGGTGGAGGGGCCATGGCTTCCCGGAGCTCCGAGGGCAGTGACTTTCACTGGGACTCAGATGGAAGGATCCAGCCAGGGGGTTACAATCTCGGCTCTAAGTTTCCCTCTGTAGCCTTGGACTTGGAGCTCCGGGTTGGGGGGGATGGGTCCTAGGACCTTCCTTCTGCCTACCCCTTAGGTCCGAGTGATCTCGGGTTCTGGCTTTTGAGGGGGCCCGTACCTTTTGATCCAGGTCCAGGTCCAGGAGGAGGATTCCCAGGGTCTATGCTGTTGATTGTTTTGAATTTCAGCGCCCTAGGAGCATATAGTTTGAGATTGGTAGGGAAGGGTTTCTGGAGATCTGAACTTTAGCTTTCTCTAAGCCGCCATCTTGACCGGAAGTCTCCCAGTACCATTCTTGAGGAGATATACTCCATATGTAAAGGGGACAAGACTTGGCTACCTCCCTTCTAGAGAGAGGTGAAGAAGCTCTTCACCCTCTCTCCCCATTTCCCTCTCTCCTTCCATTCTCCCTGTTCCCAATCCAATCCTGACATTACAGTATACATATCAATACTGTGTAATATAAATTCTAAATGAGTTAAAGGAAACAGCCAATAAAACTATACTAGTGAGGGACATAATTTTCCCTTCTCCAAATATAAATCTAACCAAAAAAATAAAGGAGAAAGAAGTTAAGGAGATGAATAGAATTTTAGAAAATTTTATAAAACTGTTGATAGAGAAAATTGAATGGGAATAGAAAGGAATGTACCTTTTCCTCAGCAGTACAGGGCAACTGCACAAAAATTGACCATGTGTTAAGGCATAAAAACCTCACAACCAAATGCAGGAAACAAATGGTCAGTGAACAGAAGTGGTTCTTAAAAATGAATAAACTATTTGACATCCTCAAATGTCAAACTTTACCCCTGTCTTTAACTACCTAAAGCAAACTTTTTATTAGAACTATTCGTTTCAGCCACCACAAAGTGGCACACTGGTATAATGGATAACATCAAAATTGGGGAAACCTGCATTCAAGTCAGATCCAGAGCTCATTCAGCTGGAACCTCAGTAGCATTGTTTAGTTTGGATTACAAGCCAATGCTTCTCTCTTCCTTTTCTTCACCCTCTGCAGACTGGGAAGTCAGCAGAGTGGCCAGTGGATAGACCACTGGGCCAGGAATCAGGAAGATCTGAGTTTGAATTTATTCTCAGACACTAGGTAACTGGAAGACCCTGAGCAAATCACTTGTCCTCTGCCTCGGTTTCTTTACTTGTAAAACTGTTTTTTTTCAGTCTTGTCTTCCCTGGGATCCCAGCTGGGGCTTTCTTCACAAAGAGACTAGAGTGGGTTGCCATTTCCTTCTCCACCTCATTTTACATAGGAGGAATTGAGGCAAATAAGGACTAAGTGGCTTGCCCAGGATTACACAGCTAGTAATTGTCTATAGTCAAATTTAAATTCAATAAGATGAATCTTCCTGACTCCAGGCCTGGCACTCTATCCACTGAGCCACATATTTGCCCTAGGTTGAATTTAGCATAAACCTAAAAGAAAAGCAAGCTGTATGTAATACAAATTCAGATTCATGCATAGTCCTTTTTCTGTTCTACTTAATATATAGAAAATGCTTTTTTGTGCAAGTTTAGAATTTAAAAAATTAATTAGCCAATTAATGAGGTGTATACTATTTAAAATGTCTTTTTGGTGGGAGTCTTTGGTTAGTTTATTCATACAACTGAGGTATAATAGTTTAAACACTAAAAAATCCCTTAGGAAACTTTTCATCTTTCTTTTTTATGAAACCTTTCAATTTAAGCAAGTCGTTTTTAAATGAAGGATTTTCATTGTTTATCAGAATGTCATATCCTTAGGGAGAAAAAAATGAATTGTTTTATAAGTGAAACACCTATCATGGCTCAAGTGTTCAAACACTTTAGATAGTCATGACCATGTCAGAAGACTGAGTAACTCTAGGTTGTCATAGAGTTTTAGAGCCATAAAAGTTCTTTCAGTTACTACAATGTATACCATCATCTCCAACCCACTAACTGGCACAAACCCAACAGAGTTAAGAAATATAAGCAAGCAAGCGCTCTTTGTGGTGGCAAAAAATTGGAAAATGAGGGGATGCCCTTCAATTGGGGAATGGCTGAACAACTTGTGGTATATGTTGGTGATGGAATACTATTGTGCTCAAAGGAATAATAAAGTGGAGGAATTCCATGGGAACTGGAATGACCTCCAGGAATGGATGCAGAGCAAAAGGAGCAGAACCAGAACATTGTACACAGAGACCGATAGATACACTGTGGTACAATCAAATGTAATGGACTTCTCCATTAATGGCAATGCAGTGATCCTGAACAACCTGGAGGGATCTATGAGAAAGAACACTGTCCACATTCAGAGGAAGAGCTGTGGGAGTAGAAACACAGAAGAAAAACAACTGCTTGATTACATGGGTCAAGGGGATATGGTTGGGGAGGTAGACTCTAAAAGAACATCCGAATACAAACATCAATAACATGGAAATAGGTTCTGATCAAAGACACAAGTAATACCCAGTGAAACTGCGTGTCAGCTGCAGGAACAGTGGGTGGAGGGGAGGGAGGGAAATAATGTGATTATTGTAACCAAGGAATAATGTTCTAAATTGACTAAATAATTAAAAAAAAGAAATAGAAGATAGATGAAAACTAATCCACGTTGTCTAAAAGCCTCCTTACTGTGGGTAGCTATATGAGCACAGACTAAATGAAGGCACCTTTTGGCAGGAAGCTGGAAAAGAACTAGACCTTCTTTTTCTGTTGTAATTCTTTCAGTTCAGGACTTGACCTAAGGCAACAAGACTTCACTTTTCCTGCCTGCCTTAGGGACCTCGGTTTGGTGTGGTAGCAAGGAACCTTAGGATATTCTATCAAAAAAGGAATGCAAGCCCTACATACCACATACCTGCCTAGTGCCTTGCTCATTTGGGAGACCTTTTTTCCATTCCATCTACTTTTCTATCTACATAAAATCCCTTATGAATGAAATGCTCCACTTCCTCATTTCATACTTGCAATACCTTTCTTTAATCTCAGCTCAGGGGCCAACTTCTACCTGGGGTTTTTCTGAACTACCCAAATTTTTAGTCAACTACACCCCTTTTTGCAATGATTTGTGTCTACTTTATATTTACTTACCTAGTTCCACTCTTTATTTCCTAAGCAAAATGTAAACTCCTAAAAGGAAAAAGACTCTATTTCATTTTCAGCTTTGTATCTCTCAGCATATTGCACCACACTGAAGATGTTAAATTGAATTGTACTCATAACCATAATTTCCTCCTCTAAAGAGCTATTTCAATGCCTGATTAGATTGGGAATGAGTCTGGATTCTCAAATGCTATTCTACTGAGTGCAAAACTCCATCAGGTTCAAGGTGTCAAATTAGAACTGTTTTAATGGTTCAAGCACCAGTGTAGTCAAATCTGATTGGTAACCCAGAAGGTAATTTGTGACTACAGAAACTCAATAAGTTCATCTTCTAAAGAGGTGGAAGTGGGGCAGCTTAGTGGCTCAGTGGATTGGGAGCCAGGCCTAGAGATGGGAAGTCCTGTGTTCAAATCTGACCTCAGATACTTCGTTAGCTGTGTGACCCTGGGCAAGTCACTTAACCTCCATTGCCTAGCTCTTACTGCTCTTCTGCCTTGGAACCAGTACAGAGTATTGATTCTATGGTGGAAGGAAAGGGTTTAAAAAAAAAAAAGAGGTGGAAGAATGGCAATCTACATTGGCGGAGGAAGGACCTATATGGAGACAAGTAACAGATCTGACCATGAGACTCCCCTATTTTATCAACTACATTTAACTTCTTATTGACTTTTAGATAAAATAGAAATTCTTGTTTAGCTTTTAAGGCCCTCCACAATCTGACTCCAAGCTCACTCTCCAGCCTCAGGTCATGAATTACTCTTCCTCCACCAGGCTGTGATCCAGACAACCTGGCCTCCTCTTGAATTGTACTCCTATTGAATTCCTCAAACATGCATTGGCCATCCAACATGCCTGGACTGCTCTGCCTTTTTAGCACCACCTCACAGGGTGCAGTGCTTCCTGTAAGAAGCAGCTCAAGTGTCACCTTCTCCTTGAAATCTTTACTTATCCCTCCCAACCACTAGTGCCTTCCCTTCTCCTAAATTACCTTACTTTTAACTCTGTATTTACATTTATTCATTCTATATTTATGCTGGATACATTTAAATAACTTCTTGATGTCCCCCCATTAGCCTAAGCTTCTTGTAAGTAGGGATTGTTTCTTTCTTTTGTTAAATTTAATTGTGGTTGGACTCTGAATATATTAGGTGGTCACCAGGGATTTAATTTATAAATCCCAAAATGAATTACTAAAGTAAATGGAATTTATGGTGGTTTATTTACAATAGAGGGAAGATAGTAAGGAAGAGAGAAAAGGGGAGAGAGAAAGAAAGAGATAGATGGTTTCTGATACCAGTTAAAAATTTTAAGCCCCAGCCAGGGGAAGAGAATCTCAAGACCATGGGCCTTTACTTCCAATACATCTGGATCAGAGAATCCTTCATCCAACTCAAAACTCGAATCGAATCGAATATCAAGAGACTGATCCTCCCGTCCCACTCCGAATCAGAGATCCTCCATCCAACTCTCAAATCAAAATATCGAAAAAAAATTATCTTTTTCTGGCCTCTGATCCTCTTTTTAAAGATCTTTTTCTCTTGTGTCACCTCCCCTAAATTTCACATCTTCCAATCACAGCAGATGCTTTTCTCTAGGACTTCCCACTCTTTAGTTCACACCTTCTTCGTTAGATTAGACCTTTTTTGTTACTTAACACCTTTTTTGGCTAGTTCACCTTTTGTAGGTACTTAACACTGTTTTTATAGTTAAAATGGGTAGATCTACTTAAAATACTGAGTTATCACCTTTTTGTAGATTAAAATCTAAAAATAGATTGTGGATTACAATTCAATCTTCCCAATAAAGGAAGAGCTATGTATCTTCACTGTTACAATCAGGAGATAGCTAATCCAATCTTCACACTTTGCAAATACAAAGTGCATGGTGTGATGCCTAGCACAAAGCATCTGCTTAATGAATACTTACTGATTGGACTCTTAAGTACTAAACAAGACAATTACTCTGGCCAAGAAAAAACTATCACACATAGGTTTGTGCTTAAAGTACTTTATTAAACTAGATGTACAATTTGCAAATTCTTTTCAATAGAAATTTTAAAAGCAAAATTATAAAAGTCTTTCAATAAAAAAATTACATAGTTAACAACAAAATTACACTTTTCTCTATAATACAGTTTCTGATATACTGTCTGAAAAATTAAATATGTTTTCCATGAACTGATCGTTATAACCTTAGCTGCAATGTTGTATTTCAATGAGGATTTTCACAGTTATTTCAATTACTCATCAATATCAGGCTCATTACTTGACACAGAACCCAAAGTTCATGTTTAGAAGATTTAAAAACAAAACTTGGCATCAACATGAAGGCATAAAAAGGCTTCAAGATACTGATGTGGTTCTCGTCTTGTTCTTCATTAATTCTGGTTAATACTCTGTGAACCTGAATTACATTTAAAGGATATATAAGCACCATTAACATAGACTATGTGGACTCTTATTAGAGCTTTTATGACACTTTTTACCATACCAACATTTAGTTCTATTTTTTCACCATGTAAATAAAGATGAACAAAAATTATGCTACTGTACAATAGTTAATAAATTTCACCCCCATCACAAAGCAAAATAGATGGTTAATGCACAAGAACCATATTCAATGAAAAGCACATAGGAAACAGCATACCATATTTTTGTGGTCACTTTCATAAGTATAGATCATGCAGAACATTGTCGGAGCAATTTCCTGAGTTTCAAAGGTTTCCAGTTTCCACCATCTCAAAAATTTGCTACCATTGCTTGTGGCAAGTGTCCTTTTGCCAACCATAGAAAAGACTTGAATTCAAAAAAAACTATCAGAAAGAAATAACAAACTATGCCTTCAGAATGTTTTACACTCTTTATGATGCATGCTTACACAATCTATACAAACTGTATTTTTTTTTAAATTATAATTCTACCAACCTGAGCAATGAACTTAACAGCAAGGAAAAGCTTTAAAAACAATTGATAGGTAGGCAAACATGCAATGGTGGAAAATCCTGATAAAACATGCTATCATTTCTCATTTGGGGAAAAAACAGCAAAGTAAATACCCTAAAATATCCTGCCAATTATTTCTACTTTTAAAAAATAATTTCTACAATTTTACTCAAGGTACATAATCAATGATGAAATCTTCATAATGTAACCAAACATAAAATGAAGTTTTTAAGATACTCAGTGAATTGTGGCACAGATAAACCAACACACACAAAAAGTAGATGTTCCCCAAACTGATTCTCTTTGGCATGCAAATTATGACTTGGAGGGGAAGTAATGCTTTCCTTTCCTGATTATGTTTTGCTCAAGTTAATTAATTTATGTTTCCTAAGCACACACCAACTGTAAGAAAAAGAGGTTGTTCAGAAGTGTGCCAGGGAGCGAATTGGGGAGGCAGGAGAAGTTTGGAATCAGAACTTTTTTTTTATGGATAAACCACCAATGATTAAAAATTTCATGGTGCATTTTTAATAATCATGAAAATAAAAACCATTATCTTTTCCAAAAATAAGGTATTTGATTCAAGCTGCTGATTTACAACCCAAGATACCAACAATTTGGTTTTTACTTCAATATATTACATGGTCTTTAAATCATTTTGTCTACACCCCTAAGCATGGTGAAGGCATAGTGAAATAATTCCAATTCAAGTGACCAACTAAGTTATTTTATCATTGGGTCTCCTAATATAAAAAAAGAGGAACTGAGTAGAAAATTGTATATGCTCCAGTACTCAGTTGGCTCTATTAATATGTCTTAATTAAGCAATTTAAGACACCTCTTAAACTTTCTTATTAACCTACATATTTTGTTGCTTTCGTTAACAATCACACTTTTGCAGTAATGTGGAAAAAGCTAGGTTTTATTTTTATACATACAGATTTTTACAAAGAACAAAGACCATAAGCTAAATTAGCAATATCTCCTTAGACTTTAACAAATTATAAAACTGTTTAAAATGTAATCATGTGAAAAATACTTTAGCGGCAACTACTAAAAATGTTTCTGATATTGTACACAAATTCGGATTTTTTTTTCCTGAAAATACTTCACAAATAAGGGTTTCCTTTTAAAAAGCATGCATTCATAGTACCTGTATTTTTTTTTCTAAAAAAATACTTTGAGATGTTCCTGGGATCTGTTTTTATTAAAATGTATCTTCTTTTTGTAGATATAATTATAAATTTTGGGAATTTCTTAAAGTAGTACCTGAAAGCTGATTCCTGAATTACTGATCTAATATTTCAAGCTAAAAAATTAATTTGCTAAATAAACATGGAAAATGTCCTACCTTTTAGAGTCAAATTCTCTTTCCCCAAAAATATAAGTGTATCTATATTTTTAAAACAATAACAAACCTATTTATTATATTATAATAATTTTTTAAAAGATGTTAAGATGGGGAAGAAATCCCAAAAGGAAAATTACCTTTAAATTCTCTCAGCTCAAAACTGTCAAGTAGCATAATGGAAAATAATTATAAAGAAACAAAAGTATGTATGTACAGCTAGTCCATTGAGCAGAGCAAATCTATGGAATTTTCCTTTGAGAAAATATTGAGAATTATGTTTAATATGGCTAAAACTTTAACTATAAGGTTTGCTTTTAAGTCGTTGAGAGTTAATGTTTTTTCTAAATTTATACTGGATAACAGGATTTCAACCTACTACAATTTTGACATTACCCATATTAACTATAAATGAAGATACTTAATACTATTTAACAGGCCAGTTTTATTTAAGTAACAAAGAATATATCCCAATAACATGTTCTGTCTAAACATTTCTTTAAACATTCTTGCCTTATTAGAAAAGGTGCAGAGGAGAGTATGAATAAGACTCATGGGGAGGGGACATAACCGAGACATAACGTCTAACCTATCTACGTGTCTATCTAACCACTCTCTCTTCATTCATGGCACACACAGGAAAAAGGCAAGAAAGAGAGATCTCACAAGTCAGGGGGGGGAAAAATCCCAGTAGTCCCTTTTATCCCTTTTGGTATATGGCAGGACACAATGATGACAAATAGAATGTTTGACTTGTGTGTCATATTCAAATAGGTTTGCTTTTTTTTTAAACAAGACTTTCATGGGCAGGAACTGTATCTTCCAGTATTTCCCATACTACCTGAAAGTCTATAGGTATTATGTAAATGTTAAAATAGCAATACAAAACGTTTATTTCCTATCTGAAGGAAGAATTGGGGAACATCAAACTGTTAGATGGTAATTATAGCTTTCTTTAAAATTCTGTAATCAATAAGGATGCTGTATTTTTTAAAATCTTTGATAGGCAACATATTTGGCATTAGTCTTAGTAAAAAAGTAAGATTCTTTCAAGTTCTGAAAAACATCACAAATTATTTAGCTGTAAAAGTGGAAATTATTCCAAGGAAACATTTCTATAACAGTAAAGTCAACTTGAATTGCTGTAAATGTTTCAGTACAAGTTTTAACAACTACAACAAAAAAATCAGTCACATCTATGCTGTTTTACTTCAGCATAACTTTCAAGCACCCTGGTTTAATTTCAGAGAACCTGTAAAACAAGAAGGAATAAATTCAAAACATAGCTTTTAATAGGCTTAAAAATATATCCTTAGCAACTCCAACTCAAAGTATAATTTCTATTAAGAGTATGACCATGGTATAATGGAAAAAAACCCTAAATAAGGTATCAAGAAATTCAATCTACTCCATGCTCTGTCACAAACTCACTGTATATTTTCTTCATATTTAAACTGTAAAGAATTAGATGATCTTTAAGGTCCTTTTCAAGTTCTTAAATTCTATAATCTCAGATCACTAATTCTGATCGTTTGCTATTACTCCCTCTAATTTAATGTCAAATTTGATATAACTGAGGAACAGGAGTAGCACCGAGATTTGAATAATTCCTAATTAAGTCTTATTTTCTTGACTCGCAGGACTGAATTATACCTCTAAATTCAGTAAGGAAGAAACAGACACTCACTTTCTTAAGAATAAGACCACTACTATCTGTAGCTAGACTGACTGCACATAAAAAGCAAGTCAGTCCTCAGAAGAAAACCCTGATTAAAAGTCAATGCCAGAAGAGAAACCTAATAAATGAAGTCTTCAGATCCTGCTGAACATGAACTTTATTCAACAGAAAAGTAAATAATAGCAGTAGTCAGTAAAAGAGATTTCTAATTATTGATACCATGTATTTGTGAATTGACTTTTTTCCCCCAAATTAACTCTGAAATATTACTTCTTACCCTTAGAATGAATGTTTCTATATTTTTTAGTACAAACATGGCATTTTTATTACAAAGAAGTAACCATGACAATTAGATCACACTGATTAATGTGCTGACTAATCTGCAAATTTATCTTCAAATAGATATTTTCATCTTACTATTTCAGTCACTAAATCATGCATGACCTTCAAAATACTGAAAAATCAAACAGTAAATCTATATTATGACATGTCATCTTAATTTTTCATTTTAGAAAACATTTCTCTAGTAAAAACTTTAATAATGTGAGCTTTCAAAAGATTAGTATGAGGCACAATATATGACTTCTTTCTAAAATTCTTAGTAGGGCTAGAAATGGAATTGCAATGAAACATAAAAACACATAAACTCCTATCCTTATTTATGCACATGATTTGTGGCATGAAACTAGCCATGAGATTGGTATAATTCATTTCCATTTACTATTGAAGAACCTGTTTTAAACAAACATTCTTGTTTACCTGATTATATATAAAAGTTTCATTATCTATAACAGAAATCTAAGTTTACCTGAAGTTGTGGCTTGTGAGGTATTTAATGACTGCTGGTTTGATTCGAGCAACTCCTCCCTGGCTATGGTTTCCTCTTCCCGTAATCACAGAGAGATATGGTTTACCACCATTCTGCTTATACTCTGTTACAAAAGGAATTACAACTGTTAAAATTCACGTACAGGAGAGATGGTTTTGATATACAACAAATGCACACTTACATATCTAAAATTGTTTCCACAATGATTGCGCTATATAATATCCCAAACAAAAATTTTAAATGCATTAAAAGGCATATTTTATCCAAATTCCATGTACAGTGAATCTTCACAGAAACTCACTCCAAGAAAAAAGGACTAAACAATGAAGAGGTAAATTCCAGATCTCATTTGATACTCACAATAACCCTGGGAAGTAGTTTTATTATTAGTAGTAGTATTTTAAAGATGAGGAAACACAGGCAAAGGTTAAGTGACTTCCCCAAAATCATACAGCTAGTGTCCGACTCTGGATTTGACTTCAGTTCTTCCATCACTCTATTGTACCACCTTGGGGTTCTCTATATCAATGAAATCACAAGTCCGGGCCCCTATCCCTATCTTTATACTAGAGATGTATTCATATTGCCTTCCTCTCCCCACTCCCATAACACATTTATCTTAGTGATATCACTATCCTCTAAAAAAACCTATTTTGAATTACAGGAATTTCTATTTCCCAAATGACAAATGGATATGAGCAACAGTTTTCAAAGGAGGAAATCTGGAGCATCAATAAATCATATTAACATTTTTTCATATCACTAATAATGAGAAATATAAATTAGAACTTAAAGACTCCACCTCACATCTAACAGATTGGCAAAGATGATAAAAGAAGAAAATGACAAATGTCATTTTGACAAATATAATTTTGGAAAACATATACTGGAAATCATTACATGTAATTGGAAAAATAAAATATTTTTTAAATCATAAAAATAGCAAGATTGAGTAATTCTACATATAACAGAAGTTAAAAAACCATTTAAGACTTTAAAATTACAAACTCATAATGAAAAGAGAAGAAATGTTCCCTTTTTAGAGGCAGAAATGGGGTTGGAGGGAAAAGATTATTTAATGAATGTGAATATTGAAGTAGCAGGATTATATTTCTTAAGTTTGATCACATCATGATGGCCTATTATATAAAATATATACCACTCATGGAAAAACTGTGGAATAGGGAATAGGTGTAGGAACCAAGAAGATAGGATGGATGAAGCATTTGGAATGAACAAATCTTGTTCTGAACTTCGGATGACTTAGAGAATACGTTGAGCCTCTAAGGATTCATCAGAAGACAAAAGGAGTGATCAAGGGAACTAGTCTTGAGAACTCCCTGAGAGTCTATGGGAAAGAGAGCCTGGCTCAAACTAAGAGTAAGGAACAGAAGGGGAGAGGAAGCAACATCACAACCTGATGCACCGAGGATCAATGCCCCACACCTCATACCCAGGATGAAGCCTAGCAGAGTGAGCCATGATGAGAGGCTCATCATTGGACTTAATATATACCACTTGACTCTTTGGGGCATTTGTGGGCTGGGAAGTTTCTACCTCCAGATAGAAACTCAAGAGCCAGAGCAGAGTGCAATAGTTATCTGACACCTTACCTGAATCCCCAGGAAAAGAAAGGCCTAACAGGTTGCTTCATTTACTTAAGTCAAAGATAGATAAGCAGGGAAGAGGAAATGTCCAGCTTGTTTTGGAGCTATGCCTCAAGAACTTTTGAGTTCTCCCAAAAAAGCCTTGTCACAATTCTGTAATTTTCAGTAATTGTGTCCATGTCCTTTTCATTTCTACTACAGTAAAGATACACAAGACTTTGGAAAATTCTTTTCAAATCATAGAGTTCTCTTTGTAAGTGGCCTGACATTATGAACTACTAAACTAAAATACAAAGGAAGTGCAATAAATGGGAGGCAGAAAGAAAAAGGGAAGTATTTTCATACATACTAAAGAAGAATATTTTTCAAGAGGGAGTCATTAAATATGAAGCATACTCCAAACTGTTTATATACCATTATAGGATCATCATCAGCATATAAATGCAGACCCTTTTCTACCTCTATAAAAATGCAAAGATGATCAAAATCAATTTTTTTTTAAAACCTAATACTAAATACTTACCTTCAGTTTTTCGTTGCAAAACAGTTATTAAATGATTTATGGCTTCATCTACATGCAGTCCATGAAGGTCCAAAACATTCTGTGGTAGCAAGGAAGCATTAACTTTCTCAAATATTTCCACAGCAGCAAGATGGTTGGCTTCTCGCATCTTCTCCTCATGGAGACTACCCTTTAATTATTTAAAGAAAAAAAATCACCAGTTGATCCTAAGGACTTTTTTCTGCTTAGTAATAAATAATGAAAATTAACAGGACCCAAAAGAAAAGGCTGCCTAAACAGGAGCAAGAAAAATGAAGTTAAAATTTAAAATACTATATAGGCCTCTATGTATATACAGATATACTTTTTAACTTCATTTTAATGAGCTAATAAAACTCATTGAAATAAATGAGGTTTTTTCTAGTGTATGGTTACTAAATAAAGTATTAAATAGAATGAGACCAACCAGGTACAACCCAA
Source organism: Monodelphis domestica (assembly GCF_027887165.1). Classification (NCBI taxonomy): domain Eukaryota; kingdom Metazoa; phylum Chordata; class Mammalia; order Didelphimorphia; family Didelphidae; genus Monodelphis; species Monodelphis domestica. The sequence continues at coordinate 127,919,557 of NC_077232.1, read as the reverse complement.
ACCTATGCCTCTGCCCCCATGAAGCTAAATACTTCTGACCTAAAAATTAAGAGACATTTAGACCTTCCCTTTAGAGAAGTATTAATATAGAGGCCACTGGTGAAATCCCAAGAAACAGGAACACAGATGCCAATCTTCCTAAAGTTTCTTGTACTTGTTGCCTTGCCTATCTCTATCATAATTAGAAAAGTGATGCCAAAATAAACAGTGGTGGCTGCAACAAGGAATGCTTTTTTTAAAAAGAGATGCTAATCTTCTTCAAGAGTTGAAGATAAGTAGTTATCTGCCTTGATTTTGGCACTAATATTCCCTAATGTTACATTGCTTGGTAAACAGGAGAACAAATTATTTAGGGAATTTTTGACAAGAACAGCTATGAAAACTAGAAAGCAGTTTTCTGGAAATTATGTTTAGACATCTTACACCATATGCCACAATTAGCTCAAAATGGATATCTAACTTGAATTATCATATCATTAAAAAACTTGTCGAGAATCAAATATGGAAACTTTCACGTCTATGGCCAGGGAGAGAATTCTTAACCTAAAAATGGATAGAGGTAATCACCAAAAACAAAACAATCTTTCTGGCCCTAAAGCCCAGAAAGCTTTCTACACATTATACCATGTCTCTGATGGGTTTAATATCTAAGATTATATAGAAAACTAGAGTTCAAAGGATGTGAATAAACATTAAACATCAGAATTTCAAGCTCTCAACAACCACATGAAAGGCTGCTCCAAATCACAAATAAAAGAAATTCAATCAAAACAATTCTGAGGCTTTACTTTATAGCTAACAACTTGTCGAGGATGACTAAAGGTGGTAACAGTCAATGGTGGGCTGTGGGAAGGAGAGTAATACACTATCAGTGAAATTATGGACTGATAAACCATTTTGGAAAGCAATTTGGAATTAAGCTAAGAGAATGACCAAAATATTCACATATATTGATGTATTTAAGATTTCATATTAGTAGTGATAAAACAAGGTCCCATAAGTAAAATAATACTGTACTAAAAATAGCATTTTGTGTAGTAGTAAAGATGATATCCATTAACTGGGGAATGGCTAAAGCAAATTGTGATACATATAATGAATTATTACTGAGCTGTAAAAATGACCAATTTGAAGAATAGTAAAGGCTTATGAGAAGACTAACATGTACTATTGCAAGCAAAGTATCCCAGGAAAAAAACACTATATACAAGAATGTAAATGGATAAGAAAACAAAACAAAAATAGAAAGAGAAATTTAATGCTGTGAAAAACTTGGTACAAGAAAAGAACTTTAAGAATTCAGCACTCTATTTGCCCTCCTCTGGACACTCTCCAGCTTATCAATGTTCTTATTAAAGAAATGACAGATGATGGGGAAAGAGTACAATAGATATTGTGCTCAAAGGAATAATGAACTGGAGGAATTCCATGTGAACTGGAACGACCTCCAGGAAGTGATGCAGAGTGAGAGGAGCAGAACCAAGAGAATACAAGCAGCAATACAATGACCCAGGACAATTCTGAGGAACTTAAGAGAAAGAACGCTATCCACATTCAGAAGAACTGTGGGAGTAGAAACACAGAAGAAAAACAACTGCTTGACCACATGGGTTGATAGGAATATGATTGTGGATGTAGACTCTAAGCAATCACCCTATATCAATAATATGGAAATAGGTCTTGATCAATGACACATGTAAACCCAATGGAATTGCATGTTGCCTACCGGGGGGGGGGGGGGGGGGGGTGTTGACGGAGGGGAGGGAAAAAACATGAATCTTGTAACCATGGAAGAATATTCTAAATTAATTAAATAAAATTTCCCAAATTAAAAAAAAAGAAAAAAAGAAAATGAAGGGGAAAAAAAGAGCACAGTGGAACCTCCATTTCCTATTAGCACTGCTAGTTGCCACATGACACTAACAGAGTGCTGGAGCTAGAGTCAGGAAAACTTAAATTTACTTTCAGAATCACTATGTGACCCTGGACAATTCACTTAACTTCTATCTGCATCAATCTCATCTATAAAACAAGAATAATAAAAGCACCAAACCTTTGAGGATTGTGAGGATCAAATCAGATAATTGCAAAGAGCCTGGTATACCTTAAATCACTATATAATGCCAGTTATAATCATTATATTGAGCATGTAGTATCTTAAAATAGAGATTTTTTTTTTTTACAAACTCCAGTCCAACCAAGTTATTCCATTATATACATATAAAAATGACTTCTTGCAACAACATAAAAGACTTTGTATCTATCCCTAGTGAATTTCCCTCTCCTTGTCCCACATTTGGAACCAAAGAAATCTGAAGTAGAACTCTAACACCAAAACTAGTAATATAAAATGTAAAAAATTTTGCTTAAGGAATAGATATTTTAGAAAATGGTGACAGTAAAAAAAAAAAAGTAGTTGTCCATTTTACCTGCTGTGCATAAAATGTGGCAACATTTTTTTTCCCCATTCGATAAGCTTCTTTAGCCTTGCTATAACATTCCAATCTCTTTTGCTGGTGAAGGACAGCCTCTGCCCTGTAGTCATCATACTTGGGGTACTCAAAATCCTGGAAAGATGGATCACTTGGTATATCTTCTGTCTCTTTGGATTTCTTTGTCTGAAAAATAGTCAAGCAGTAAGTAAACAAATAGAAATCACAGTTTGACTCTACATAGCTTCCAGTTAAAACTAAATGTGTCTCTTGGCTCTTTTCACCTTCCTGTTCATAGGTTGGTTTTTTGAGTTGGGTTATCTCTAGTGCCAGAGCAGCATTTACATTATAAATTTGAAAATGAGGGCCACTAACTTCCCTTTAATCTTAGTTTAGGGAATATATTATCACATCAAAAGATCCTGTAAAGTTCTCAAAAAAATTATTCATGCTAAAGGCAAGATACCTAATCAAATAAAGGTTTTAGTTATGCTTGCTAGAATTTTAAGGGCAAGAAAGTAGGTCTAGAAAGATTCTCAGTGAGGATTATAGAAACCACTGATAAAATAAAAGCAAATCCCTATACCAAATTATTTTTAGCAGCACTTTTAGTGATAAGTAAAGAACTGGAAACAAAATAGATATAAACTGATTAGGAAATGGCTAAACAAATTGTTGTACCTGAGTGTACTACAACATTCCTGTAAGTTGAAAGAAAAGACAAATTACAGAGAAACCTAAAAAGACTTAAATGAATCAATGCAAAGTAAAGCAAGCAAAACCAAAAAATAATAGACACAATAACTACCAACAATGTAAACAGAAAGAACCACCACAAAACATCAAAAGTGAATGTTGCAAAATTAGAAAGAATAAGCATGACCTCAAAGAAGAATTACCTTCCACAGGAGTAAAACATTGTACTTATTTTTAGTTTTTTTGTTAATGTATTGATTTGGCTGATCTTTTTTCTTCTTAAAAATATGCTTTGTTAGAGATAATAAGGAAAAAGACTTGTACAAGAATATTCATAGCTGCGCTCTTTGTGGTGGCCAAAAATTGGAAAATGAGGGGATGCCCTTCAATTGGGGAATGGCTGAACAAATTGTGGTATATGTTGGTGATGGAATACTATTGTGCTAAAAGGAATAATAAAGTGGAGGGATTCCATGTGAACTTGACTGACCTCCAGGAAGTGATGCAGAGTGAAAGGAGCAGAACCAGGAGAACATTGTACATAGAGACTAATACACTGTGGTACAATTGAATGTAATGGACTTCTCTACTATACAATGCAATGATCCAAGAAAATTCTGAAGGACTTATGAAAAAGAACACTATCCACATTCAGAGAAAGAACTGTGGGAGTAGAAACACAGAAGAAAAATAATTGCTTGATCACATGGGTCGAGGGGGATCCGATTGGGGATGTAGACTCTAAGTGATCACCCTAGTGCAAATATTAATAATATGGAAATAGGTCTTGATCAATGATACATGTAAGACCCAATGGAATAGCTTGTTAGCTATGGGGGGAAGGGAGAGGAGGGAAAGAATATGAATCATGGAACAATGGAAAAATATTCTTAATTAATTAAAGTTTTTCAGTTAAAAAAATTAAATTAAAAAAATATGCTTTGTTACATGGGATGGCTCTTTGGGAAAGAAGGGGGAAATTTAAGCAATGCAAAAAAATTTAGTAACAGAAAAATTTTAAAATTAAGAGTTTAATTAAAAAATTACATTTGCAAAAAAAAAAATTACATTTGCCATGGCATCCCAATTCTTGAACTGCAGGACCTAAATGTCCTCTTAAGGTTCTTTATAAAGTTTGTTTATTGCAGGGGATGGTGTTGGTAATGAATGAGCAGTTCTGCTACTCAACCAAACTAAACCCATTACATCTCTGAGAGATGTTTGCTAAGCACAGTATGATAAATGCAATACGTGGTATTGGTCATGCCCCATGCCAGAAATGGCCTCTACCACTTCTGTGTCATTATCAGAACGAAATTAATTTCAAATTCATTTTTTAAAAAAGACATCACAAAATCATGAACTATTTTGCCTATTCTGCCTTTTTATAATTTATTCTTCTTGCCATAAAGATCTCCAACCTCCAAGTAATCTGTATCTATAGCTGTGTCCATGTTCAAAAAGTGCTTCCACTACCTCAGGAAAATTGACCTCTGTAAAATTTATACTAAAATTAGGTCAGACTTCTGGGAAGGGCATTGGTTTAAGTTCCAATCTGCATTTGTGGAGAATTCCCCATAGATGACATCACAAATTCACCTCAGCAGGAAAGAAAAAATTTAATGATTTTGCCATCATTTCCAAGGCAGCTCATACTATACCTTCTTCTCTTTAGACTTCTGTGTATTGTAAGAAGAAGCAGTTTCATTTTGATGAACAAATTCTTGGGCTACAACAGTTTTTACAGGATCTGCTTCAAGGACACAATTCAGAAATTGTACTGTCTGTTCTAAACAGTAGCTGTGGAGGTAAAATGTAAATACTGTCAATGGGTGAAAAATTCCACTTATAATAAGCATTAAAATAAATTCTCTTTCAGCAAAATATAACCAACAGAACACAGCATAAGCACTAAGTATAATCATAAACACATGCGTATAAACAAACAAAGCCAACAGTAAAAGAGTTGCAGAAGGTGACACAAAGCTATTTTTTTGTTGTTTCTTTTTCTGTTCTTTGTTATACCCCTTTGGGCTAATCACCCCAACCTCTACTGTCACTGACAGTTGTAGGGGTAACCCTGTGAGTGACTATCTTGCTAACCCTGTGGCTAAAGAGTCCCTACCAGTAGGCTTCCCTGAAAGAATCTGTGAATAGACTGCTCTTTAGCAAAGAGCATAGGGCATTACAAGAACAGTTGCTACAAAGCATTTTCTACAAAAAGGGACAGACTCTCCCACAAAAACAGTGAGAATCAGAGCACGCTTAAAGGACAATCCCCCTGCAGGGAATACATGTGGCCATATCCTTTCTCCTACACTTCCTCCAAGAGTGTGGTGTGGGGTGAGGTGTTAGTGATGGAAGAGTGGTTCTCCTGCTCAGATTAGCTCACTTCTTGCCTCTCCGGCGGCTGTTTGCCAAACACAGTGTGTCAAAGGCTCTGTATGGTCATCCCCCAGGCCTGAAATGCACTCCAACATTTACACTTGTCAAGGTTTCTCTCTTCCTTCAGGGCTCTACTAAGTGCTACATTCCTCTGAAGTTTTTCAGTGGAATCCTCCAGGTGAAAGGGTGCTCTCCTTTCTCAAACTGTCCCAGAGTACTTTGTAATCAGACGCCACCTTGTACTCATTTGTTTCCATGCAGAACACAAGCAGAGACTGTGCTGGACTTCCCCCTTTGTATCTCTGACACCTCCTAGTATCCTGCACAGAACAGACATTTACCACCATTGAGGAACTGAATTTCACGGGTACAAATGCTCAAACCACTGAGTACACGGGTACCTTTAATGAGGCGAGGTCATGTTTCTAAAATAATGTTGGGATCAAACCAATGGTTATTCCTGGGATTATTAATGCCTAGTTTTTTAATTAATATACCATATAAAAAATAGTTTATACTTCAAAATAAGGTTTTAGAGTATTTCTTCAAATCAGTAAGAACGAAGTTAGAGAATCCCCTACATTAAAATGTATGTTTCAATTTCCATTTTAATCTTGAGATTATATTAACAGATAAAGCTTTTAAAGTACATATATTTTATATATGGTTACACTCTCACTTGTTATCCTTGAAGATATCCATCAGAAAGTTTTGGTTAATGGTTGGGAACATCTTCAAGAGTTGTTTCTCCTTCAGCTTTGCAGCACAATTTTTTTCAAACACAAGTGGTACCTGTTTCTAAACCAAAAACAGAAAATTAACCATGCTGCTAATTGCACTGATCTAAAAGCACAACTATTTGCGAAGCAGGCCATTATATATAGTAATACAATTTTTCCTACTGGTTACTGGCTATAATTACTAACATGAGAATATGGTTATTCTTGTATAATCTTTGTTGTTTCTTCTAAATGAGTAAAATATACAAATCAAGCAAATGAGGTTTAATTTTTAATGGGAGGGGGAGTGGTGTTCTGATTCATGATATCCACATTGTATGGAATTCATGGTGAGGAATCACTCCATTCCTCCCACCTCTTGTCTTTAAACTCTTACCTTCCATCTTAGAATCAATACTGTAAATTGGCTCCAAGGCAGAAGAGCAGTCAGGGCTATGCAATGAGGGTTAAGTGACTTACCCAGGGTCACACAGCTGGAAAGTGTCAGAGGCCAGATTTGAACCCAGGGACCTCCCACCTCTAGGCCTGGTTCTCAATCCACTGAACTATGCAGCTGCCCCCCACCTCTTGTTTTTAGCTCTTTTAGTTTGTAACTATTTTTACAAAACAGATTTTATTTTCAAAGCAAAAATATAAAAATTATTAGAAGTCACATTTGGACCACTGACTTGAGGGTAAACAGGATTTCTAGGATCTTAAGGTGGCCATCTAGTCTCTCATTTTACAAATCAATTTTCTTACCCTTGTTAATCAAAGTATATGAGGAAGTTAAGTGGCTTACTGAGTAGAGAGCCAACCCTGGAAACAGGGGTCCTGGGTTCAAATCCGACCTCTGATACTTCCTAGCTGTGTGATTCTGGACAAGTCACTTAACTACAATTGCCTAGTCTTTATCACACTTTTTTGTCTTAGAACTGATACTTGGTATCGATTCTAATATAAAATGAAAGGCTTTTAAGAAAAAAAAAGGACATGGGACCCATTCTCATTTCACTGTCTGTATCCACAAATTAAACAATGTTCACAAAAAAGTATCTTGTGATGGTGTCCCAAATCAGTGATTACTAATTACTTATTCAAAGTACAAAAAGAGACCTAGATTTGTTGACATGGACACTGTGTGGATTCATTTTGCTTATCTGTTACATGTATTTTTCCCTTTCTTTTTTTTTTCATTTTTAATTGAGGGTAGGGTTTAGAGGATGAGAGGTTTGGCAACATTGATACCAAAAAAGGCCTAATTTGAACATTTTTTTAATGCATAGAAGAGAACAATAAGGAAGCACAGATAAACACAACAGGTTTGAAATAACAGGAGTTTTATATAGATATGCATATATGTGGGTGTTTTTTAATAAGCTAATATGAAATGCAAATACACTATGTATATGGAAATGGGCTTTTTGGCTTTTTATTTTTCAGAATAAAAAAACTTTTTTTTTAAAGTGGGGAGAAGAAAATGCTCATTCTCCTCTCTACTTCTGACAAGAGATTTAGATAACAAATTATATTTTAAAAAACAGCAGGAGGCAGCTAGGTGGCTCAGTGGATTGAGAGCCAGGCCTATAGACCAGAGGGGCCTGGCTTCAAATCTGACCTCACACACTTCCTAGCCGTACGACCCTGGATAAGTCACTTAAACCCCCACTACCTTGCCCTGACCACTCTTCTGCCTTGGAATTAATACACAGGCATGATTCCAAGACAGAAGGTAAGGGTTAAAAAAAAAATCAACTTTCTACATGTTATATATTAAAGGTAAATCTCTGTATGATTTTAGCAGCAACCAGTCAGTGCTCTGCAACATGGTAGCTATTTAATTCAATTTTTCTTGTACCACAGAAGGAAAAATTATTCCCTGAGGATTTCCTAAAGAGAAAGGATAACTGCTACAACTACAAAGAGCCCTAGTCTGGAAAATGCAAAGGGCCAGTTGAGGACCACATGACATGCCTCTGTCTCCTACTACCCTAAACTCCAGCAAGCATCCTCATAATAGTCAGATGTATCCTTCATTCTTTATCATCAAGTGGACTGATAGGAAAATGATACTCAACGCAAATCAATAAAAACCAAAGGACACTGGGTTTTCTCTGAGCTTTCTTCCACCCATCCCCAATCCAAAGCTTGTCTAAATATACATTCCAGAAAAAATAATTTACATATTTGATCATTTCAGACATCAGTGGCATTTTCCTCCTCAGGTATTTTCACAGTGTTTTGTACCTGCAATGGACAAATCAAACTTTGCCTCTTACTCAGTGGTATTTGGATAATGTTGTTTTCTTCTATATCATAAACTTATCAAGGATAAGATTTGTTTTACTCATTTTTCTACCTCTCCCAACTACTAACATTGTGCCTTCTACACAGGAGTTTTATAAACATTTGTGGAACTGACAATGAGTGGAAGAAAAGGGCAGCTTTGGGAGAGAAGGAGCCAGTTTTCACCTTCAGTATTGGGTAATATAGATTATAATGCCGTTATAAAGTGAATCTAATGGTAAAATAACATTAGTGGTTTGGAAAACATGACCACCTTAAGTCATCAAGTTTCTGATCTCAATGATGAATTTAAGATTCATCATTTCATTAATCACCTGATTCAATGACTTCCTTTAAACAATGCTTTTCACATATAATTAAAATAACTTTTGTTGCTGTTTATAACACAAGAAAGTGTTCCTTTGGAGGAGTAAGCTTTGGGCAACATGAAGCAAAGTGGTAAGTGAATCTCAGAAAAAGACTACACAAGAGTATAAATTTTTAATTGGACAGACACTTCAAGATCAAATCTTTAATCTTCCAATTAGGAAACTGAAGTGCAAGCAGGTTAAATGACTTGTTCAAGGTCACAAAAACACTTAGCATCAAAGGCAGAATTTTAACATCAGTCCTATGAATGGCTCCATAAGATCTAATCCTCTCTCCACAGAACAACCTTGGCCCTGTGTCTGCTTTTTTAAACTAAGGCAGATAAGTTTCTATTTCCAAATCCTAGGAACAAACTACTCAATGACAAAGATAAAAATTTTAACAAAAGCAACTTTCCTCCTTTTACAAAAAGATCACACAATTTTGGGCTTAAGTTTTTGGCATTCTTTATCCCTTCAATAAAAATTCATGAATGTCTCAACTGCCTATGCATGAGTTAAAGGGGCTACTTCAGGAAATACTATTTAATATTAAAGGACATAATATAAAGAAGGATGAATGTTTATGTTATTTGAAATTTTTATCATTTTCTAATTCAAATAACAATGGCTAACAGAAGAAAAGCAGTGGGGAAAAGCACTGCTCATAAACCATTCTCCTTATTCCCGATTTGGAGAATTCTCTTTTATTTAGAGAATCTTCTAACTTTTGTTTCAACTCCCAAAAACTCAATGCCCTGTACACAGTGGTCATTTACTAACTATATGTTGAATTTGATTTTTTTTTAACTTTCAGACTTTGAAAAAGGAAATTGCAAGTTAGGATTTGTGTTTTCTTCATAAGAAACATAACAATAACAAAAATCATATTCTAAGAATTTAATTCTTAGATTGACTCCTCTTACACATTCTCATGCTTCTTTAGAGAAAACTATGAATGAAGTGCAGCTTGTTTCGTATTGTATTACATTGTAAAATTACTGTGAAAATAGTGAAATAACTTCACAAAGGGTTTAAAAAAATTGAGTATCTGAAATGCCATAAAAATTATCTTCAAAAAGCACTGTCAAAAACCCAGCTTCGACAGTGGATGACAACAAAAAAACTTACTTATCATAAATCAACATACCAGGTTCTAGAAGACTACAAATTATAAAACAAAATAATTGTTAACAATTACTATAAAAGGAACAGGTAGGTGACTGAGTGGATAGGGAACCAGACCTGGAGACAGAAGGTCCTAGATTCAAATCTGGCAGTAAATATTTCCTAGCTCACTGATGGTGAAACTATGGCATGGTTGCCAAAGGTGGCACACAGAGCATTCTTTGTGGGCATGCTGCCCTCCCCATCCCAACCTTAGAGTTCATTACTAGAAAGGAAGAGGACCTAGGGCAGAGCTGCTCCCCTCCCCTTCTCCACCATGTCTGATGACATTTTTTTCCCATCCCTGCCTGCCCCTCTAACCAGCAGCCAGTGGGATCACACAGGAGATAAGTTGGCGGCTCAAAGGTGGCAGAGCTGGAGGGGAGCGAAATATTTGAGTCACTTCCCTCCCCCTCTCTACATTCACTGAGGACATTCCTTACTTCACCCGCCCCTCCACCCAGTAGCTTAAAGGGAAAGCTTCCTCCCTCCACTGTGTGGGGTAAGGGGTGGATGGGGCACACTGGACACTTGGTGTGGGGAGGGGCATGGCACATGGTCTCTGGGGGTGGGGTGGGGTCAGGGCCCAGGCACTCCATCTCTAAAAGGTTTGCCATCACTGACCTAGTTCTTTGACCCTAGACAAGTCATTTAACCCCAATTGCCTAATCCTTACCAGTCTTTTGCCTAGGAAACAATATGTGGTATTGGGTTTAAGAAAATAATAATTGCTGTAAAAACCATTTATCTTCATATCACATACCTATCAAAAAGATTTATATAATTTGAGATAACAGCTTAAAACATATTCTGACTGACATTCATACCATTTCATGTTTTTCCTGTAAGGCAATCTCTTCGGACATTATTTCTCTGAGTGAAACTTTCTTAGTCTGAGTATTCCAATGATCCATGAAGGGTTGCATTTCAGATGGGTTTTGACACTTCAGCATTTTTTTGCCTGTTCTTTGAGATGATTTTTGTTCAGGAGTATCAGGATTTGAATGGCCAACAATGGAAGTATCTTCAAAAGCAACAAAATAATTTAATTTTTCTCAAAATGTAAGTATAATTTAGAGAGAGGAAGTCACAGTATAACTGACAAAGGGCAACTTCAGTTTAATTTTTAAGAATGTGGTCCATGACTTACGCGTCGGCTATGGGGGGTGGGGGGGAGGAAAAGAAAATGATCTATGTCTTTAACGAATAATGCTTGGAAATGATCAAATAAAATATATTTAAAAAAAAAAAAAGAATGTGGTCCATGAATGTAATAAAATAGCCACAAAAATATCTATCTACTTTAGAAGGAAATGCAGAATTGGCATTTATGTAAAATTCTAATAATCCTGTTATTACAAATAAAGTAATAATTAACATGCTTCTACTAAGTTACCCAATCTACTATAATGCCCTATTTATTTGAATATAAATTTTCAGTAAAAGGAATAAATATGAATACCCCTCTGAAAATTCATCTTAACAGAATACTGCCCTACACTCTCCCATTCAAAACCCACCTCTTCTTCCTAAGATCCTTCTCAGTGAGAAGTTATCACTACTTTCTTTTGAAATTTCATAAAACTTTATACCTCTTCATATTCCATGTTATGTTGTATATATTTATTTGCATTCATTCCTCATTCTCCCCTACAAGAATATAAGAAGAGGGCTCAAGTCTTCAGTTCAATTTAAAACAAACATTTATTTAAGGCCTGTTTACAATGTGCAAACACTGTCCTAGCATTGGAGCCAAAGACAAAAATAACTGAATTCTTGACTTACGCTATATGGAAGAGGGAAAGGAGAGGAAATGGAAAGGTTTCAATATGTACATGGCTAAGTAAATATGCTATAATTTGATTAGGGAGATAACACCAATAACAGGGGAGTTAAAATTAGAATTTTAATAACAGGAGAGTGCTTAAGTGCTTCTCTAATAATATGGAAATGGTGTTTCACCATTATTCAAGATAGTACGTTTTAAATTCTTTAAGAAATATTTTGTTTGACTTTAATTTTTTTAATTCCTAATATTATGAAAGTGAAATATTATTTGAAATAAGATAATGCTTCAATCTTTCTTTATTCTTAAGAGAATCACAATTTAAGGACTATTCAGATTAAATTAGTTTACCTTTGGCATGCAGAATACGTGATACTTCATCTTGTCTTTGTCGTTCCTAAAGAAAATTTGGTGATGAAAGAAAAACATTAATGAAAATAAATATAGTAGGTCTTTTCCCACAAAATCTCTAATTAAACCCTGAATAAACAAGTGTGTTCATTTAAGAAGAAACTTTACAAAATGGGAAAAGACATTTTTTAACATCTATAAAAATAACTATATAATTATTAAATGATCTTAAAACTAAGAATAATTCCAAAATACTTTCCATTTACAAAACTATTCTGTTGAATGTTTAAGTGTTATATTTTAAAATTCACTAAATTGCCTTTGTGGATTTTAATGCAAAGAGTAACACACTGCTCCCCCCTTTTTTTTTAAAGAAAAAAACAAAACAAAAACAAATCATAATGAGTTGTGGAGCTAAACTATTAAATCAAATTCATCTCTAAAGGTATTTATCATCCAATATATTTTTACAAGAGGAAAAAAAATCCCTAAAAGACTTACCCAGTAAAATGCTGATTCATCTTTGAAAAATCAGTAGGCTAGATTCATGTGTGCTTTCATACTTAATTTAGAATGTATCATTTTATAAAAATGCATAGAAACTAAAGAGTCAAAATAAATACAAAATTAACTTTTCATAAGAAAGAGGCCTACCAACCATAATAGATTCTTTCCATTTCTCATGAATCACTTTAGCCAGATTCAGATCTATATGAACCACACAATCCTCAACTGTTAGAGACCCTTTTGGGGGGAAAAAAAGAAAATATACTAATTATTTTCCCAGAAAAAAAAACATGGCGAACCACTAATGAGTCAGTGACTGCTACCTGTGAATCATAAGCATGGTGTAAACCATAAAGCTATTTATGGTATTACTAGTAGCTGCTGGCTTTCCTATGTGCTAAAAGATTTACAACATTTTTGTTAACATTTATAAAATTGCCCTTATTTCCTCATTTACTGCCTACTTTCTAATTTTAAAGTTTTATCAGAAATCTTAAGTATCCAATTTCATCCTTTGCTGTTGACCCGTAACAGAGTACCCTTCAAAATTAATTCCACCTAACCCAATAGTTTTAATATCTCAAGCATCAAAAAAAGTTCTGTCCCAGATTAAGTCAAATGTAAATAAACATCGGAAAAAGAATTATCTACAACTGACACAAATTGCAAATATATATTAATGCTACTGTAAGAGTTAGAAATTTCATTGATATAGGGAGAAAAAGAGAGTACTCCTTCTGCCAATGACAATTGGTCATCTCTGAAATTTAATGTTGGAAAACTGATAAGGACACTGACAGTTTAAATTACCTTGCCTAAGATCACAAAGTTAGTATGTGCCAGAAGCGGGAGTTGAATCCAGTTATTTCTGATTCTGCTGTTTATCCACTAGTCTATAGTGCTTCTCCAACAATTTAATAATTCTACCAAAGTGTATTTTTAAAAATTCTCCACAAGTACACAAGTCATTTTTAAAATTATGAAGACCCATTAGAATTAATGTAAGTAACCTTTTCATCTCTAAAACAAGAATTGTCTTAAAATGTCTTCATAGTTTAACAAGAAGGCTGAAGAAAAAATACTCTAAAGAAAACATTTTGACAAATGGTCAAAAAGGACACATACACTTGGAATTTCTTTCTTACCTGAATCAATGCCAACAGGCCCAAATAATTCACTAAGCTGAAAGGCCAATTCTGGAGGTAATGCCAACTCCAGACAGTCTATATTCATAGGTTTAGGTTTAGTTGTTGTAGAATTCAAAACCTCAGCTCTGTCTACTTCACAGTAAGGTACTTTACTTTCCTCAATTACTCCTCCTGCCAAATTGGCTGGTGATTTGGCACGTACGTTTTCCATTTCCGGCTTATCCTCCTTAACAAATCCCTCTGTAAGCACTTGAAATTTCTTATCAGTTTTTATAAGATTTTCATTTTTCTTTCCTTCAAAAGATTCAATAATGCCAGTTTCTTCATTTAATATATCAGATGTGGTTTTGAAAATATCAGGCAAAACCTGTGGAGAACATGAACCAAACTCTGTAGCTAAAGATTCCTCATCTATTTCATTCAGATTTTTCAGGTTTATATCATTTAAGGCATTTTTTGAAATATCTGAAAATGACTGTTCAATGTTATCAGAATCACAAAGTTTTGTCTGACTGCTGCTAGAAGGCAATTCATTGGTGTGTCTTACTTCTCTAACAATACTGGATAAAATACTTGTTACTAATTCTGATTTTTCAGTATTTATATCTTTTATGTCTGCTTTTCCAGTGCTTTTACTTTCTTCATCACAGCTAAGCTGTGTATCAACATGATCCATGCAACTTCCATGGCCATTTTTTGGTATACCGGAACTGGAAGCCTCTCCATGGCTAATAATCTCCTTCAAATATGCACTTACATCAAATTGCTCAATTTGTGTGTTATCATCTGATTCTGGTAAACTTTTCTCCTCATTCTCTTCACATAACTTTGTTTCAGAATCCAACAAAAGACTTGTTGCCCAAATAATGTCTTTGTTGCACCTCTCATACAAGTCTTTCAATGCTTCAGATGAAAAAGAACCAAAAATCTTACAAAGAGTATTTAGGTTTTCAGACTCATCAGCATTAGTAAGTTCACTTTCTTCTACATAAGTACTTTTATCATACATTACCCTATATGGAATTATTTCTTGAATATCTGATCTAATATTCGTATTAAAATCTTTTGGCTTAAACCCATCTAATTTTCCTGTTAATACTCTGATCGAATCAGAAATGCTGATTTTCTTTTTTTCTATTTTCCACAAAAGAGCAAAATCTTGTGGTTCAGTTTGTGAACATTTATTTATATCTAGAAAAGATAATTCTTCAGGCTTCCCTTCTGAAAATTCAGGTTCAACTTTTGGCTCCATTACTCGGGAAAGAGTGGAATCACTGCAGGTAAAGGTAAGAGATAATTGGGGTTCAGGATTTTTCTCATTCTCTGAGAATAAAATCTCAGGTTTTTCATGAGTTGAGTTATCTAGATTTCTCTGGTCTTCATGACTTGCAAAGACACCATAGAGCACATCTGCTATTTTTAAAGATGCTTCATTCATACTCGGACCACAGTCAGACTCTAAATGAGCTTCACTGAAATCTGTTTTTGGCATTCTTGTTTTCTGTTCTCTCGGAGTTAAGGAATCTGATAAAGGCCAATCTCTCATATCAAGTACTTCTGACATATTCTTCCCACCATCTTGATATGCATTATGCTCAGTGCAACTGCTCAAGGTTTCTAGAGCCTCATTATAGTGTGCATTCTTGAGATCTCCACTTTTTTCTGATGGTTCTTGTTGCTGGACACAAGCTGTGTCTACATGCATAGTACTGTCCGTTTCCATGCATGATTCAAGAGTATTACGCTTTCTGTCACATTGTATGGATGGATTTTTTTCAGTTTTTTTATTCCTCTTGATTCTCTGACCCATTGTTTTCTCAACTGGCCAGTCACCAAAAAAGTTTAGTAATTCATGCTTTGAGGAGGATTTCTTGGAAATTGAATTGTTGTGTGTCCTGACTTGTTTTTCATTTACTATTTCTGGGTCAGCAGATATTTCACTATGTACATAGTTTTCACTTTGGACTTTGACGGTCTTTGGAAGTCTGTTGGTGTCATGGTTTCCTTCATTAAAAGAAGCATTTACAATGATATTTTCTTCAGATCTGGATTTACCAGTTTTAATACTTTGCCTTTCTGTAGGGACATCTACATTTTCTTCCTCTGCCTTATTTTCATCTAATACTTCTTTATTTTCAGAATCTGCTAATTCATGCTCTCCAGATTCCTGAATGGCAGTTTTCTGAAAATAAGGTTCAATTTCACTAACTTCTTGTTTTCCTTTTTCTAAATCTACTGTAGGAAAACATTTCATATTTTCTTGAAATGAAGAAATACTAGTCTTCAACTTCAGTTTTTCTTCACTTAATTCAAGATGCTTCAAAGAAGAGGAAAGATCATTTTCTTTTGCGCAAGTATAATCATCCAAGTCTTTTGGGCTGAAAAACAATAAATATAAGCATTTTACTCCTTAAAAAGGAATTTTTCATTCAATTAAATCAAATAAGTACTTATTAAAGGATGTGTTGTGTCCCCATAGCTCATCACTTTGCACAAGGCTTAATGCTAGGCACAATATATTTGAAAAAAAGGGGGAAAGGAAGGGGAAAGGGAGATAAGAGAAGAAATAATACTCTGTCCCGAAGTGTTTAATTATATTCTACCTTAGGAGATAAAACAAGGAAAAAATGACTAAATACAAGAAACATTAACATTAACAACTGAGGGTAATCAAGGAAGCCTTCATAAGGGATGTGGCAGCACTTTAGCCATGCCTTATAATATAAGTTGTGACAAATCAAAATATGGATGAAGAATATTCCAGACATGTTGGACAACATGTAAATTCATAAAAACAAGAAAAGGTTTAAAGCTAACCTGAAACTTTCTATATGAAAGAATGATGTGACACAGGCATGGAAAAAGTAGGTAAGATCCAGACTGTGGACAGCTTTAAATGTTGGCCAAGGAATTGGTATTTTATGAGAATAATCATGTACACACATTAAGCAAACTTAAGGGTTTAAGAAGGATCAGGTGAGATTTTTAAAAAATGATATTTCAACATTTTTGTCACAAAATCTAAAAGTCTAGAGAACACAAGATACTGTCATCCATGCCTGACTTGAAAACCTATTTGATTTAGTAGAATTTTAAAGGCTCTTATCAAACATGGTGTCTGTTATATAAATTTAAAATCATACCATTTGAAAAGATGCAAGAGTTTGAAAGATGAATAATGTAATTATTTGATGATTGCTAATTATAAAATAAAGTATAAAATGGAAAGATAAATGCTTCCTTAAGCTACTTGTCATATTTGCCATCTTTCATTTGGTAGAAAATGATCAGCACAGAATTTAAATGGAAAACAGATTCCCTGCATATGGCGAGTCCTCCAGATGCTTCTTTTTGTGGGTAACATTATGCTGATTACAGCAAGTCCCAGAACCCTCTAAATGAGATCCATTATCACTGCAAAGAACTTACTCTCTATAAGGGAACAACCACATAGATAAAGAATGACCACTATACTGAAAATGAAATTTATTTGGATGGATATACCTCATAGATGTATTATATTGGTACATTCTTCATGAAGGTTTCCTTGATTATCCTAAATGGTTCTCAAAAAGTACTTCCAGCTCTCAAAGGGCAGTTCCAGCTCTAGATTTAGGAAAACTATTTGTTCACATGCATTGACCACTTATCTATTAGAGAATTAGATAGTTAGGTGGCACAATGAATACAATACAGGACCTGGAGTAAAGAAGACCTGAGTTTAAATTCACACTCAGACACTTACTGGATGTGTAACCCTGGTCAAGTTACTTAACCTGTTTCCCTCTAGTTTGCTCATCTGTAAAATGAGAATAGCATTATCTACCTCCCAGGGCTGCTGTGAGGATCAAATGAGATAATTTGCAAAGTACTTTATAAATCAAAAACTCATGAAATAAATTTTATTATTATAAGTGCTAGCTGTTCAAATGATTTGTTTTAGAGAGTAATATCGATTATTATACTATTTTAATCTCTTACAAATTTTAGATTTCATAAATAATCAAAGAAAAAATTTTCCACTTCACAATTTCTCTTATTCTAGCCACATTCGTTTCATTTGTTCAAAAATTTTAAAATTATATTTAATGAAAAATGACTTTTCTATGGTCACTTCTATTCTACATTTGTTTAAAAATATAACTATATGAAGAATGAAACAAGCAGATCCAAGAGAACAGTATGTATGATAATAGAAACACCGAAGAATGACTCTTATACATCCACCTCTAGAGAAAGAACTGATAGATGGAAAGATGTTGTTTTTATATATTGTGTGTATATATATATAATTGAAAATCTGTTACCCTAAAAAAGAACTACATTTCCCAGGAGCCCACTGACTTCCTGTCATTATGTACTTCCTATAGACAGGGGATATTAGGCAGGGACGTGGAGGGTCCCGCCCTCTTTTTGTCCCTGTTAGGGAGCATGAGGGTGGTGAGTAGGGATTTTGAAATGGCTAATCAGCCGTGGGCATGTGGTTTTTATTTTGTATCCTCTTTATTCCTTGATTTCTAATGCTCATTAATAAAGCTCCTAAAATATAATATTTCTATTATTGAGATTTAATTTTAATTTTTACAATATACGTATATCTTTTTGTCAAATGAGGCTTTCTCTTATAGGGAGTGGGGGGAGAAGAGAAGAAGGTATTTAAATGTAACAAATAAATATATATACATGTATACATAATTTTATACATATATATATAAAATTGAGATGGATTTCAATTATGTCATTAGAAGGAGTTTCCACAATGTTGGAAATACAGCTCCCTAACACATATCGTACTTTTTAAGACTTTTATAAAACATTTCTCAACTTGGCCCTGGAGTCATCTGTATTATTGAAGTCACTAGAAGAAATCAGATCACTTAAAAAAGAGAATGCAGAGAGAAAAGTGAGCTAAGGACAGATAGTATAAAGAGCCGTACATAGGGGGCAAAAGGCTGATAAAGAACCAATCACTGAAGCAAAGCAATGATCCAATTAGGAAGGAATAGAAAACAAGAAAAAGGCAATGTGATGAGACACTCTGCAGGGAGATGATGTGGCAATTGGTATCATAAACTGTAAACAGATTAAGAAGGAAAAACAGACCTAGAAGTCCAAATGATATTGGTAAATCAGACAGAACAAATTTAAGTAGAGTGATGGAGCTGAGAACTGAGTGGGTTGTGAGGAAGTAGCAACAAGAGCAGTCAGTTCTCTCCAGGTGTTCAGCACTGAAAATAGGAAAGATCTTCTCTGATAGATTATATATAGCATTAAGTGGTGATTTTTAAAGGATTAGGGAAACAGGTGCATGTTTGAACATTTATTAGGCATTTACTATGTGGCAGGGATCTTGCTAGGCACCAAAGATATAAAGGAAAAATATTAAATAATACCTGGCCCTAAAAAGCTTTTATTCATTCGGAGGAACTTGATGGATAGATGATACAAAATGGAGAATGGTGGGATCAGGAAGACTTCATTAAGGAAACACTTGAGCTGAGCTTTGAAAGATGCCAGAGATTCTAAGAGGCAGAGATGAGTAGGAAGTACACTCCAGGCAGAAAGACAATAGCTGGTTGATAGAGAGATTCAAGATTGTTGTGAGGGGAAGGAACAGATTCATATGATGTGTTCCTGGAGGAATATGGGATCAAAGATATGTGTTTGTTTCTAAGACTGGAGATGTGTGAAGATACAGGGTCTGTGGGTTTTAAGTATAGAATAAGATAAGGGAGTCAGTCCTCTCATGAAAAACAAGAAGGATAATCAGAGCCAGGAGTGGGAGAAGAGTGATGATAATGCTTTAAAAAGCATCAATCAATCATTAAAATAATCAGAAGATAGCAAAAGGAAGTTAAGAAGGGGAGGCAGATAAGCAGGACCCTGATGGAACTACCATATTATATTTGAATTTTGCCTTTCTCCTGCTCTTATGAAAAAAAGGCAATACATAGGAGGGAGAGAGGAGAGAATTAAATTGGGCATTACGGAAGTTCATAATTTCACATACAATCTTCCCTTTCATAAAATTTTTCTTTGTATTATAAAATACTTGTGTTATGAGAATCTAGTTGAAATTTCCAACTTCTATCCTTTCTAAACACATAGCTATCACTAACTCTGGAAGTAGATCCTTAGTTTTATTCATATATTCCTTTATTTAATTCACTGATTTAGTCAAGTGACCATTTGTACTTTATATAAGTTTATGTCTTACCAAGTGTTGGTCTGCCTAAATTATAAACTTCTAAAGAGCAATGACTACTATTTTGGATACAGACTAGGACAAACAGGAATTGGATAAATTAAAAAATAGACTATATTAATGCTCTCAATCCTATCCTTGTTCCATTTGTCCTGTCCATTAAGGCAAGCACTTATTCTAGAAATGATGATTTAAAACATTCCAACCTTTTATTCAGAGTAAACATTCCATATAAATCAGACAATAAATACCTACTGTTATTCTGAGAGATTCTCAAAGAAAAAAAAAACTCTATAAATCTCCCAAAGAGGACTGGGGGGTGGAGGTGGGGGGTATGTGTGTGAAAAACCTACCTAATATTTTCATCTTCTTGGGAAGGTTCACTTAACTCAGTAATTTCTGCTTTATCTGGAACTGAAGAATCGAGGATGTGTGTCACAGAAACATAACGTTCGTAGTGTTCCAACATTCTTACTATTTTCTCTTTGGTTACCCCATGAATGTTGCGCCTAAAAATGTCAGAGTAGGAAAGACAGGAGAGGTGGGAATGCAAAAGAATAAAACAAAAGTTCTGAATCAAGTATTATGAAGGAAGGCAACTTTTGTTCTAATTCTTGAAAGACTAAAACCATATTATCCACTGTAATACTGTTCTACTTAATTTTCACTCATTTTTTTCTTTACCCAGGATTTCTTAAGTTCTAACAGGCTTTCTTACTTGTTCAACATGGTTTCTTCAAATATATAAAACAGCTATAAACTTAGAGTATGCAAAGAACACCTTTATTAACCAGTATCATCTCCAAATGCTTTCACAAACTTTACATTTAAATTTTGTCAAAGTTTTTTAGGGATGGATGAATTATAGATAAAATCCATTTTAAAAACATTCTTGTTAAGGTATCTTACCATCACCAACTAGAATACCTGGTTTCATTTAGCATGTATATTATAACTAAACTCCAAATAATGATATGTTGTCAATATTTTGAATATTGTTGGCAATTCATACTCTATACCTTCTCAATTAAGGTAATTCTAATTAAAATAAACATCAAATATTTTACATGACTGCACATGTAAAATGTATCCGATTGCTTACCATCTCAGTGGGAAGGAGGGGAACAGAGAGGGAGAGAATTTCAGATTCAAAATTCTTTTTTAAATGTTAGAAACTGTTTTCACATGGAATTGGGGTATTTTTTTTAAGAGCATCAAAGGAAGCCTTGAAAGGGAAAATAAATAGGCAAAAAAGCAGAGAACATAAAGTGAAAAGATACAAGTCCCAGAGAGGCTAAAAAGGGAAAGATACATTGTTACCAAGCAAATATCACTTTCACTACCCTAACTACTTTCCCAGGAGAAATTCATATCTCCTCCCACAAGGTAGGCACCCAGGGGAAACACTACTGGCAAGATAAATAGCTCAAGGTTATAGATATTAAATTTTTTATATTCTTGGGTAACAAAACTGCTTGTATGAGACATTGGCTATTCTTTATACCATTAACTAACTTAAAAAACAATACAGACAACAATACAAATGCATCATACAAAACTAGAAACATAACAAACACAATTTAAAATGACCTTTTTTTATGACTAGCAAAAGGTCACATTGGAATCCCTCATTTCTAAGGAAAAAATCAAAAGGGAATTTTGTAACAGGAAGACACAAGATCAGTTTTTACCTTGCAAGCTCCTTTGGTTTAAATTTCCACCATGTGTCTGGTTCCCGGAAGTGAATTTTATATTTATATTTTTGTGACTAAATAAAAGCAAATATACATGTTTATTTCCACAAGATTACAATTCAGTGCAAATAATATGACCTTTAAAATAGCTTCTAAATCTAAAATTCTATGATATGCATACACTGTAAAACTTAGTAGTTATTTTAAAATCCATGCTTCAGAAATAAAATATTCTTGGGCAATAAACTCTCAAAATAATCTAGACTTGAGTCCAGAAAAAAAGTTTTAAAATTTATAAAAATTGTTTTAAACCACATTTTTGCAGAAAGGAATTTTCCTGTAAAATGTACAAGGCCTTTTTCCAAATTGTCCCAAAGCACAGAATACTATACTCTATTCAACTCTATTCCCAAATAGTCAGTAAGCTCTTTTTCCATTCAATTCCACATCCTGACACATTCAAACACTTTGAAACCAAACAAGGGATAGAGAAAAATAATATCCCTGCAATGGCCATACCCAGGGCCAAGTGTCTCAAGTGGCCACCCTACAGCAGGCATATAAGCAAAGCTGGGATAAGTCAGGGAACCAATACAAGTACAGTAGATGGGAAGAGAACACAACAAAAAACTGTTAAGGAAATTTAGTTTTTTTTAAAAAAAGGTCAATGTCTGAACCTAAAGAAAGTTCAAATTAAAAAGAAACTAAATAGAACAGGGGCAGCTAGGTGGTTCGGTGGATAGAGCGCCAGGCCTGGAGTCAGAAGAACCTGGGTTCAAATCTGCCTTCAGATGCTTCCTAGCTGTGTGATCCTGGGCAAGTCACTAAACCCCATTTGCCTAGCCCTTGCCCTTCTATCTTAAGAGTTGTTACTAAGACAGAAAGTAAGGGTTTAAAAAAAAAAAGAAGAAGAAACCAAAAGGATGCACTTGGAAATGACACAATCATCTGAGCCAATAGGAGGGGAATCATTTAGAAGGGCTCTGGATTTTCTCTCTAGAAGAGAGAAGGCACCATGGAGCAAGTGAAGACTTACAAGGATTCAAAGAAGAGAGAAGAAGAGATGATGCTTCCAGAGTGAACACTCCTCCAAAAGGAGCTTGCATAAAGTCTTATGTGTCAGCTCCCGGAGTGTCACTGTTGTCCATACCTATAGGTCAAGCCTTAACTAAAGTTAAAGGACTCTAAGCAAAATTCTTTCCTCAGACTTCAGAAAGTTGAAAAATATATTTAAATTAGCAAAAGTAGGGCATGCCACCAGAGTTTTGAATAGTGGGAAAGGAAATAAGCAAAAAATATCTGAAAGCAATTTATGATACAAAGCATTCTATACTTTTCTCATCTAATTCTTACAACTCCATGAGTTTTATTTGTCTCCTTTTAACACTAATGCTCAGAAATGTTCAATGACTTGGCCAAAGTCACAGACTAACAACTAAGTCTTCTGACTCCAAGCACAGGGTTCCTTCCACTCATCAAATGAGTCTAGGTTAAGGACCTCTAATGTGAGGGGACGAGGGAGAAGATTCAAAAGCAGCTCCCAATAATCTGAGTCTTGCTATTATAGGCCTTTAATAAATTATGATACTAACCAAAATTATATACGGCTTCATCTCCCATGCCTGTAGGTTTGTATTATCTATTATTACAGGAGAAACCTTCTTCTCTAGTGCTTCTTTAGCTGAAAGATATATATTGTTATGAAAAAGAAAATGACTTTTTAGTAAGCGGACATTCAGTATTATTTTGAACTTTTTAAAAGTAAAATTGAAATATTGGAAATATCAGGAAATGATTAACTGATCCACTCAAAAAAACACTAAAATTTGTGAGTACAAAAAAAGTTTAATGAAGAACAGTTTACACTACAAACTGATGAAAATAAAATCATAAAAACATTTTGTTAAATAATCAAATTTATAATCTTTAATATAAAATTTTGATAAAATACCAAAATACCCTTCAAAAGAACAAGAAAAGTTTTAAGTTCTTGATTTGAAACTAAACAAGCATTTTGAGATCTACATATACCACAAATGTTGAATGTGCAACTTTTAGAAAACATATCAACCTATGTTTAGAATATCACAGAACATGTCTTTTTAAAAACTCTGATACAACTTTATTTAAACTCTTATTTTCTGTTTTAGAATCGATACTGAGGAAGAGGAGGTGACAATAATTGATTGCTTTCCCATGGAAAGGCCCGCTCCAGTTTCAGGATGAGCTGGGAGATCAGACCAATGTGCGGGAGATCATGTAGGAAGAAGAGCTCTCCTAGTCAAAGTGTGAGGAAGGTGGCACCCCAACAAGATCTCTGACAGCAAAAAGAGCCGGTTGGGATGTGGAAGCTCTGGGTGCTCCTGGCCATTGTGGCACTGGCTCTTGACGAGTTACCTTACATAAGGCAGTCAGAGATGGAGTTCTGTCTCACAGAATAAAAGAGGTCTAAGCCATTTGCAATGGCGGGCCTATAGTTTCCATTGTCCCCTTGCAGGATTGATCAAGACAGAACTACATCCATCTCCCCACCCTCACCTCACTCCCCCTCTAATCCCATTTCCTGGCAGTCCCATCTTTGTGATCTTGGCTGACAGATCAGAAAGGCCCAAAGGGAGTTACTGTCACCAGACCTCTGCCTCCCACATGACCCTGAGCCCCTTATAACTAAATATCAGCTCAAGTAAAAAAAAAAGAGTGCTGAGAATTGATTCTAAGACAGAAGAGTGGAAAGGCGAGGCAACTGAGGTTAAGTGACTTGCCCAGGGTCACACAGCTAGGAAATGTCTGATGCCAGGTTTGAACCTAGGACCTCCCAACCCAGGCCTGGCTCTCTTTTCTACTGTGCTACCAAGCTGCCCCTGAAAACCCAGATATAATCTAAGTCCACATTAAGTAATTAGGAGGTTTAAGTTTGCCTTATATTTAAATTTTGTTGTTGTATATATATATTTTTGTTGTCTTTTTTTTTTTAACTTTCAAGAGATATTAAAGAATACAAAGGAAAGCACTCCCTCTACAGAGGTCTTACCTCAAAGGCAAACTAGGCTTCTAAATTTATTTTGCAATATCATCAAAAAAATAACAATTTCCCCATGTAGAAGAGAAAAGTGTACATCATGAATTCTTTAATGAATTACTATGGCTAGGAAATTTGAGCTTAACAAATAACCTATTCTAACAAAAGTTACCTTAGCTTTGGCTAATGTTAAAAATCTCCCTATAAAGAAAGATAGGGTTAGATGATATTCCACTAATGATTCTGATCCACCAACTGGGGGATATCAAGTGCGGCCCACCTGGAAAATACCAGAAATATACTGTTGTTGTTTAGTCATGTCTGACTCTATGGGACCCTATCGACCTTAGCAATCCACGGAGTTTCCTTGGCAAAGATACTAAAGTAGTTTGCCATTTCCTTCTCCAGGAGATTTTCAAGATCCTTTTGTCAGATAATCAGAGGTTAAGTGACTTGCTCAGGGTGACATAGCTAAGAATTCAGGTCTTCCTGACTCCAGGCCAACTCTATCCACTAAGTCAAAGCTGCCTCCTAGGCATACAGAGGTTAAGTGATTTGCCCAAGGTTAGGAAATGCCTGACAGTGGATTTGAATTCAAGTCTTCCTGAGTCCAGGCCTAAGGCTCTTAAAACACTGAGCCACAGGTGCCCTCTTTGGGACAAATAAGAAATGTATTTGCAGGGAGCAAATCCTCCTACAGAACAAAACAACTAACGCTACATCTGCCTACACACCTCTTGCCCTATGCAACCTGATAAAAGTATATGCATGGATTCCCCTCATAAGAGTCAGATACTTCAATATAGAAATGACAGTCGCTCTTTCCTTTAAATTAACATTAAGATGACCAGGCATTTAAGGTCCAATTCTTACCTCGTCTCTGGTTCCACTCATGTGCTTCACCCAATAAATTTCCATCAAATTGATACTGTCCATTTTTGTAAAAAAAATCATCTGAACTAAGTATAATTCCATTCGGATTCTCCTCTAGTAATTTCCTATAATTAAAATTAAATTCAATTAATGGAATTATTTTTAATTGATTTCTTAATTTTATATCCTTCTAAAAGACTATAATATATAAAATACAGAGAATGTTATTTGATGGGGACAGTGCAATGTTCTCCAAGGATCACATTTTTAAAAGAAAAGGAAGTATATGAATGCCAGAGAAACTAATCTTTTCTTCTTTGTTTAACTTATACCTCAAAAACATACTCAGAAACTTTCAGAGTAAAGTTCTACAGATTTGAAATTTAAGATTTAGCAAGAAAGCCTCTGTAATTTATTAAGTACATAGGAACATTATCAGTCATAGATATTTCCACTTCTAGACCAATGATACTTATTGGATCTCTGAAACCAATTGAAAAAGAAGACAAGAGAATTTAAGGCAGTCATATGTTAAACAGAAATCACGGTGGCACAAAATTAAATTAAGATGCTCAAAACTGGGGAGGGATCTAGAACAGTTTCATAAATTCAAAAGCTCTTCCAAAAATATTGACAAATCATGTGATAATATAAAGATGTTAACATATTAACACAATTTTAAAAATAAAAATACAGAATTCTCCCTCCAAAGGTCTTGATGTAGTTTTAATCCTTAGCAGATTCAAACTAAGATTTTCAGAATACGCTGTATATTTAGAACCAATGCAGGACAAATAAGTCACTGGGTAAGTCTACTGAGCAAACTACATGCACACAAGAACAAAAAAACATGGCAAACATTTGAGGTAGTAAAAATCTACTATGTAAAAGTTCAGTAATCTGTTTCAGTTACAATATTTAAACTTTTAAGAAAAGTTCACAGTGATGCATGCAAAAAGGAAAGTATGATATAGATGTTATCTTTGTTCCTTGACAAGATTCTATTTTATACATATATGCCTTCCCCTCTAACTGCCATCACCACCCCCACTTCTCCCATTCGTGAGTTCCTCCTGGGGCCTCCATTTTGGGTAGTCATCCTTCAATCCTCTCCAGGCTCTGCTTCTGCCCTTTCTGATATTCTTGTCAAATTTCAAAGATTTATTAGTACAGACCCTGGGGTGGCTAAATGTGGAAAGGCTCAACAAGAGGAGATTGGGTACTAAACAGTATGGGCCACAACTCATAAATAGTCTATGAAACCCATTAGATAGATATACAGAAATTTAAGAGTGACACAGAAAACAAAATACTCTCCATTTAGAAATCAGGAATCTGAAGTCCATTTTCTACATCACTACATTAAAGAACAATCACCAAAAATATCTTTTAATCATACGAGTGTTATATCAAACTATGTATTATATTAAATTTTCAGTATGTGATATTAACACTCTTCTAAAATACTGAAGCAAATGTTCCATATTTAATTAAATTATTTCAACTAATTAAAAATTAAATATAAATTAAATTCCAAAAAAATACCAAAAAAAAAACACCTTAATCCCTGAAATGGGGGAAAGGGGGGAGAGAGAGAATTGATTAAGCTCTAACTTAATTAAGACAAACCACAAACTTTAACTTGGCAGCAAAAATTCAAATTACAGGATTTGTGCCTACTGAGTTACTGTGCTAGGCATTGAAATTATGTTTTAAAAAATGTTTAAATAAGAATCTAGTCCTTGACATAAAAGACATCACAATCTAAATAGAGAGAAAATAAAACATGAATACAAGTAAGAAGACAACAGAACATGTTGAAGTAGTAAAAGGAGAAGCCACTGCAAACAAATTACTATAATAACTGAGGAAATAAAGGATCCTTTCAGGACAGGCTCCAAAGGCTTTGTGGCAGAACACAGACTTTTAAACCTAAAGGTGGTAGAGACTTCAAAGGCTATCTAATCTAAATCCTTCATTTTACAGTCATGGAAACTGCAGCCCAAGGAGCTTAAGTGACTTACCCAAGTCACACAAGCAATAAGCATCAGAGACAGAATTTGAACTCAAGGTTTCTGACTACAAAGACAGTATTCTTTCCTTTTTGGAGACAGAATTGACAAGTCTTTAGAACTTACAACAGAGGTGCAAGTGAGAGGGAAGAAGCAAGCCTGAATAATTGGACCAAAAGAAATAGGGAAGAGTAAAGAAAAAGGAAAAGAACCTATATGTACGAAAACACCAAAAGCAGCTCTTTCTGTAGTGTCAAAGAATTAGAAATTGAGGAGATTCTCACCAACTGGGGAATGGCTGAACAAGCAGCAGCATGTGGTTGTGATGAAGTGCTACTGTGCAAGAAGAAATGACAAGCAGGTGGGTTTCATAAAAACATGGGAAGTCCTCTCTGAACTGAAAAGTGGAAGAGCAGAACCAGGAGATCATTGCAGTCACAGCAGTATTGTAATGAGGATCAACTTGGATTGCATTAACTGCTCTTTTCAATACAACGATACAAGAAAATGCCAAAAGATTCATGATGAAAAAATGCCTTCCATCTCCAGTGAGAGAATTAATGAGTAGAAATCAAATTATTTTCTTGCTAAATTTTTAGTGGGCAATACAGCTAATACAGAAATGTTCTGCATGATTTCACTTGCATAACTGATCTATTGCTTGCCTCCTCAGTGAGTGGGGGAGGGACAGGAGAGAAGAATTTGGAACTAAAAAAATGTTTTAAATAATTAACAGGGAAGTTTGAAAGGGGATAAGTTTTCTTGGAGAAGGCATGGAGATGTTGTTATGAACATGATGAGTTCCAGGTGCAGGCTACTGGAAAGATAGAAATGTTAGGCAGAAGGTTAGGGCAGAGATTAGGCTTTAGTATATAGAAGGTTGTCAATGAAGTCATGAAATTACCAAAGGAGTATAAAAAGATAAGGTGACTGGGATATCTAAATTTAGGGCATGTAAAGTAAAAATGAACCAGGAGAAAAAATGATTGTCCCACAGTCCAAAAATGAGAAGAGTAAGTAAAAGCCAAGGGATATTACAGAAAATACTGAGAAGTATTGAGAAAAGGACATTGGGAAATAGAAATTGGGGTGCAGTGAAAGTGGGAAAGAGGAAGGTTCATTTTGGCATCCAAGGAAAACTTAATATTATGAATAGGGCTTAAATTCTGAATTTCCTTTTTGTTAAAGAAGTTGCTTCTAAATAAAGGTATCCCTTCCACATCATATCATGCATCAACATAAAAAAAAATAATAATTTTGGGGGAGTTTTGTGTAAGCCACAGACTACACAGAAAACATTTAGAAACTCAGAAATGCATACTTAGCCCCAAATTTACAATAACGAACTGTAAACACCCCATAAAAAAAAAAAGAAATAATTCAGACTTCTCTGGTATGAAGGGCCAAAAAATTATATGCAGATTTTCCAGATTGCAGGAAGAGGGTACTGCACCCCTAGCCCAAGACGTGGAAGAGATACCTAGATACTTATATAAGGAAGGGAACTAATCTTTCTTAACAACTAGCTCTCTATTAACTGAATGATTTCAAATCAGAGGAGGAAAGGCAGGATTTCTCTGCCTCAAAGACATGTCAATTTTTTTTTTTAAGAGTCAAATCCACAGAGAATCCCAAGATTCTTCTAAGAAGGTTCAGAGGTAGTAGAATTATTACCCCAGTTTAGGGGCTACTTTTTTTTCTCTGTAACACACATTTTTAATTTTATAATGAAAATTAAAAGTAAAAGAGGCTTCTCTTACTGGAAATATGCTTGACCACAAAGTTAGTTGTTAGAATTTTGCTACATTGCTAAGGAAACCTGTATGTTCCATATTGATTATAATATAGTCTAACCTCAAATTAAGTCACAAATCCTAGAATGACATTTCTTTTAAAATAAAAATTACACAGAATGAAAAATAACTACACAAAACTACAGTATACATATTTACTGAAAAGCTTTTACTTTTTGTTCAATTCAAATGTATTTTTATTTATCACTATCTTTTTATCTTCATCTTCTTTTTTTAAAACCCTTAACCTTCTGTCTTAGAGTCAATAACTGTGTATTGGTCCTAAGGCAGAAGAGTGGTAAGGGCTAAGCAATGGGGATTAAGTGACTTGCCCAGGGTCACACAGCTAGGAAGTGTCTGAGATCTTGAACCCAGAATCTCCTGTCCCTAGGTCTGGCTCTCAATCCACTGAATTGCCCCCTACCTTCATCATTTTTAACTATCCTTCCTAATCTTCTTCTAGTATGCTATCTTTATTACTGGAGCCAAGAGCTTAAATCACAGGACACATACAGGTTTTGTGGTAGATTAACAGTATATTTTGTTGTAACCATTCAGTTGTATTACTCCTCATGACCCAACCTGGGGTTTTCTTGGCAAGATACTGGAGTAGTTTGCCATTTCCTTCTCCAGCTCATTTTACAGATGAGGAAACTGAGACAAAAAGGGCAAGTGTCCGTGCCCAGATTTGAATTCAGGAAGATGAGCCTTCCTGACTTTAGGCCTGGCACTCTAATCACTATGTCACCAGGTCACTGCCCTTTATATGATTATATAATATACCTAGATCACAAATATTTTTTCAGTGAATGAATTCATGAATTACTTATGAAAATAAAATCTTGGGGGGGAGGGTATTAAAGTCACTATCATGATGTCATTATAATTTGACTTAATTTTGTGCATGTGAGTATAATCTTTACCTTTTTTTCATTAAAATTTTTTTTCTGGAGGCAGCTGGGTAGTTCAGTGGATTGAAAGACTGGCCTAGAGACAGAAGGTCCTGGGTTCAAATCTAGATTCAGACACTTCCCAGCTGTGTGACCCTGGACAAGTCACTTGACTCCCATTGCCTAGCCCTTACCACTCTTCTGCCTTGGAACCAATACACAGTATTGATTCCAAGATGGAAGGCAAGGGTTTTATTTTTAAAAAAATTTTTTTCCCATGGTTACATGATTCATGTTTTCTTCCTCCCGTCATCCCTTCCTCCTCCCAGAGTTGACAAGAAATTCCACTGGGCTATACATACGCTTTATCTTTCTTAAAGGTGGTCTCAGTGTAAGAGCTTTCGCCCTTCTCTGATCTCCCTTCCTCTGTTTTTTTATTTCTTCTCTTAATTATTCCCTCCTTTCTCTCTTATCTTCCCTCAAGATCTTCCCCTATGCTGACTTTTACCTTCAAAAATGTACAAGTTTTCTTCATCTTTATAAAATCATGCTAATTACTGCACTATTTTTCTACTTCCTTGTCCTGCCACACTTCTATAAAAGATTTTTAATACCTCTTCTGTTTCCATGTAATGACAATCCATTCTCTAAGTGATGGACTTCCAACCCATTATTCACGTAACAAACATGCATTTTTGAGCTAGATCTTTCTCTCCTTCCCTGTCTGTGCCATATTTGGACCACTGAGCATGGTTCTTTCCTCTTAAAATCTCTGCTAGCCTCTGTTCTGATGGTACTCTATCTTAGGTATTATCCTACCTCCTTCACTTCTTTGATTTCTTTAATGACTGCTCTTTTCCCTAGCTCCTAAAGACAATATGACTGTATTCTATCTAAGTTCTCTGCTCTCCAATCTCTGCAATCATTAGCTCAGACAACTGATTTTCAACTAGCTTGAATATCTTGTGTGGCACTCTTCTTGTTTCACACTCTTGCTCAATGCAGGTGATGTAAATTATGACCCAACAGCATTGAATGCTATATTGATTTTTAATTACCTTTATGTATTCTCCTGGACTATTATTAATGTACCCCAGATACTAGAGGAAAACATATTTCAAAGTAGCACTCCCATGATGTAAAACTCTTCAAGGGAAGTCAGTCCAAGGCAGATAGGTAATTCTCAAGAATGACATTCTAGGGACAGCAGGTAGTGCAGTGGATATAGAGCCAGATCTACAGATGGGAGGTCCTATATTCGAATCTGCACTCAGGCACTAGCTGTGTGACCTCTGGCAAGTCACCTAAGGCATATGCACGAAACCCCGACCCAGAAGCAGGTCGACTACGAATGATTTAGCACCAGGTGCCCCACATGCGCTCCGGGTGAGAGAAGGCCCCCCTTAGCAGCTGCTCTCTAGCCTCCGGCGTGAACGGCCCTCCACACTGGGCCCTGGCCCCCGAGGCCCCGAGGCCTCCCTGCCAAAATGGAGGGAGGGAGCACAGACGGGGGAGAGAAACAGAGTAAGAGGGAACAGTAGGAAAAAGCCTAGGCCAGCCTAATACAAAAAGGTGCTAAGTACCTATGAAGGTCAAATTAATCACTAAAAGGTAAGGCAACTTGCAAACTTGCAAGGGACAAGCTTAACCAAAGAGGTGTGAAG
Organism: Monodelphis domestica; assembly: GCF_027887165.1. Taxonomy (NCBI): domain Eukaryota; kingdom Metazoa; phylum Chordata; class Mammalia; order Didelphimorphia; family Didelphidae; genus Monodelphis; species Monodelphis domestica. Next base: position 127,887,562 of record NC_077232.1, on the reverse strand, counting down.
TTTTAGTCTACTCATGTGTGAATTACTCAAAAGTTTAGTCTACTCAGGTGTGAATTAAGAATGGTCAGTCCTGTGAAAACATCTACTGTGATTGGTAGATATGAAAACATAGGGGAGGTGATATAGGAGAAAATTCTCTTTAAAAGGAGGTCAGAAAGGCCTCTAAAGATTCAGCTTGCCAAAGCTGAATTGGAGGTCAGGAATCAGAGGAGGCTACTGGCTCTCTCTCTCTCTCTCTCTCTCTCTCTCTCTCTCTCTGTCTGTCTCTCTCCCTCCCTTCCTCTGTCTGTCTCTCTCCCTCCCTTCCTCCCTCTCCCTCTCCCTCTCCCTCTCTGTCTCGGTGGCTGAAAGGGAATGCAGCCTTGGAAGCTGAAGTGGAGCTTCCTGAGCTAAACTGGAGGGTCTCTCTGAAAACTAGAGTTTTGCTTGGAAGGATCTTGTGGTGAGTTATTAAAGACTGACTCATCTCTCTCTTAAGGCTCAGGCCTAGGCTGTGTTGGCTCCTTAAGGCCCTTCATACTTATTCCTCTCTTATTCTCTCTCCCTTTCCTTAATTCCTTTATTTGTATTAATTAAATCTCCATAAAACCCAGTTGACTTGGGTATATTTAATATTTAGGAATTTTCCCATGGCGACCACTATATTTTTTATTTGAAACCATATTTCCACAGTCACAGTTTAAGGCAACCACTCTTTTAACTGTAACATCAGGTAACAGGAAGTATCAAAGAACAGAATGAAAGGACAATGTCAAGAAAGCTAAAGCTCAGAAATTACTAAGGCTGCTGAAAAATAACAAAAGCAATAAAATGAGCTTTAAAATAACAACCACCTATATTGCAAAAAAAAAAGGAGAATGGAATCATCACATGAGGTGAATAGGAAAAATAACTGAAAATCAAGCAGATATTTAGAGCTCCTCGATCCTTATTCTTTTCCTAGCTTTTATGTCAAAGACAGAACAAAAACTATTGACATATCCAATACAAATAAGGAAATATTAAGGGTCACCTGATCTAGATGAAGCATATCTTTATGTACTAAAAGAACTGGAAGATGTGACTGCAAACCTACAATCAGTGAACTCTACAGTGAATAGCTGGAGAAAATGAAAACAGCACCAGATTGGAGAAAGGCAAACACACTAAAACAGAGAGAAACAAGAAAGGCAGATGATAGACCATGAGTTTGACTGCAACATGGCTTCAGCAAAAACAGGTCATGTTTTTCTTTTTAATAAGGAAGCAATTAATGACAGGGGTGGGAATGAAGGGTGCATATCCAAAATGCCTGTGATATAAAAATGAAAGGTATTAATAAAACTTTTTAAAGTGAAAATATTACACTACACTAACATGATATTCCTTTTTTTTTTTTTGCAGAATGCGGCTTTGTTTACCTACGTTTTTAGAAGTATTTGAAAAAGATGCTTATCCTTGTGAAGAAGACAAAGAGAAGTAGGCTTGACAATGATAAAACTAGGTAGATTCAGGACTGGTTAAATAAATGATCAGACCCAAAGAGTAATCATGAATGACTGGACTGGGAAAGTCTCTAATGTAAAAAGCCCTATGTGTTTGTTCCTATGCTCGTTAATATTTTAAGCAATGACTTTAATAAAGGCAAAGATGGCATGCTAATCAAATTGGAATATAAAACAAAGCTAGGAGGGATAACTAATGTACTGGATTATAGATTTAGGGTCCACAAAGTCCTCAATAGGTATGATCTAATAAAAATAAACATTAATAGGAATAAAAAAGCCTTACATAAGTGTTTAGAAATTCAACTCCAGGGGGCAGCTGAGTGACTCAATGGATTGAGAGTCAGGCCCAGAGATAGGAGGTCCTGGGTTCAAATTTGGCCTAAAACATTTCCTAGCTGTGTGATCCTGGGCAAGTCACTTAACTCCCATTGCCTAGCCCTTACCACTCTTCTGCCTTAGAACCAATACCCAGTATTGATTCTAAGACAGAAGGTAATTGTTTAAAAATAAAAAAGACATTCAACTCCATAAATATAAAGGAAAAAAATGGGGAGCTCTGGGGAGTTGAGAGGTGTTCTTTGTTTGGAGAGATGTCAGTGAGATAAGGCAGCTAAGAAAGCTCATTCAATCTCAGGTTACATTAAAAGAGGTTAAGAATATCCAGATGCAGTAAGGGGAGGGTCCCCCAACATTCTGCTCTAATCCAGTTACATATGGAGTATTGTGTTTGATTCTAGGCACCACATTTTAGTAATTGAGAGCAACTATTAAGAAAACAAGCAGGATAGTAAAATACATCAAGATCATAGAATGTGAGAATCAGTGGGAAAAAAATGGAAAAAAAGACTGAGAGGAAATAAAATGATGAATTCCTTCCAGAATCTTCAGAACTATTGTGTGTAATAGGGGTTAGATTCTAACAGGCATAACTATGAGCAATAAGAAGTTATTGAAAAGAAAATGTTAAGAAAAAAACTTCCTAGCATATGCCAAATTGAAATGGTCTGCTTTCATTAGCAGTGAATTTTCCATCATTAGAGGTCTTCCAACAAGACTAGAAAACCTTTTTTCAGTTCAGTGGTGTGCCTTGACTTTATATTCATTAAATTATTAACTTGTTTCCCTCAACCAGTGTGAGCTCCTTGACAATAGGGACTGAGTTTCTTTTTCTATTCATATCCACACAGTTTAGCACAGGGCTGGGTGCAAAATAGGCATTTATTTGCCTAAAACTGAACTCATAGTCCTACCCACTAACTTCCCCATTTTTCCTAATGATATTTAAAATAAACTGTAGGCTCAATAACTTGGAATCATTTCTTCCTCATTCTCCTTGGCCTTTCAAAAGAAACTTGAAAAAATCTGGCAGAAGCATTCTGAGGAAAAAGCATCATTAGGTACAAGCATAGTGTTAAGAAAATAAATTTTCAGGGAAAAAAAGCTATATTTCATCATTCAATTAAAATATTTTGCTCAGTATTAGATAATATAGAGAAAGCCATTACAAAGGTGCCATAAATACTCAAGCTATTAGTCATCCTAGATATGTAATAGAAATATTATACCTTGCCAAAAAGGATTTCCCAGATCCTGGAAGCCCTCTGAGTAGCACAAGTGTTTGGCCTATGTAAGGGGTTTTTCTTCGAACAGTATGAGAAGCAGGAGGCTCTTGTACTTGATAAGGATTTCCATCTTGATTTCTCCATGCCACTGGCATCGGCAGTGAAGCATTTCTATCCCAGGCACTAAAAAGAACTGGGGGTGGCAGAGAAGCACAGACTCTTCCGGGTTCACAGTAGTCAAAAACAGGTATCATAGGCTGAGGACTGGCTGCAACTGGAGCAATGAAGCTACGGACCCCTTGGAAAGGTTCAAAGGCAGAAGCCATTGGATTCCAGGAAGTCTGTGGTAGCACTGGAGGAGGTGGCAATGGGGTTATTCCAGGACAAAAGCTGAAGTCACTTCCCTGTGCTGGTAGTTCTGAATGATTTTGTGGCTTGAATGCAAATCCTTTGGATGATGTAAACAAATTAGGGACAGAAACACTATTCTGATCACCACATGTGCCCATTCTATCTTCAGTCGGGTCTGAAATCTGTACAAGAGGATTGACAGCAGTCCTTATTTCATTTGTATCCAAACGTACACAGGTTTGAGAAGGCTGGCATCCAAAATTCTGAGCATCTGAAAGTGTATTTTGAGTTTGACTGGGGTTAACATATAACACTAGAGAATCATTTGGTTGAGTGAAAAAGCTATTAGGCTGGGCATCCATAGGATTATTATTAGTTAAAGACCATATAGCATCCTTTTTACAATTTCTGGACTTGCTCAAATCTGAATGTAAAGTTAGATGTTCTGAATTTAATACAGAAGAATTTTCAAATGTTTCAGAGTCCATTTCTGATTTTTGCAGAGGAAAACTCCTTCTGCTGTCACCGGTGCCACCAAAACTGTGTTCCAAAGGCAAAAGTGACTGTGTAGACACTTGGTCATTTGAAGCATAATTCAATTTCTCAAATGCATTTTGTATTAAAGAATCCAAGTCTTCAGTAAGTCGCATATCAGAGAATGTATCTGCTACTTGAGAGCTATCTTCATCTTCTATATGAGGATGTTTTTCATTCATTTCATTTCCTTCAGCAAGATGCTGATTAACAAAAGCAAGTGGTGTTGCAACTGACTCCAATATTAAGCTTTTAGAGGCTGGCATTCCTTTGGCACCAGTGGACAGTTCTAAGAGACAATCCATAGCATTTTCAACTGTTCATGAAGAGAAGGATAAAAACATTATGAACAGGGCAAAAAATGTATATAGGATGACAGAGTTAGAGCTGGAAGGAATCTTAGTAGCCAGTGAATTCAACCCCATAATTTTACAGATGAGGAAACTGCTGTGAAAAGAAGTTATCTGACTTGACAATAAATGTTTGCAAGTCTGCCCTCTATTTGCTACACGTTACTTCTCTTCGAATACATTTCAAAGTATGGTGAGTTTTGCATTGGCTTACTGTTAGATGAGTTTGTAAAAAGCAATTTACATAAATCTGATCTTAACAACAGCCCTGTAAGGCAGAACGACCAAAAGCATTATTAACACCATTTTACAGAGAGGAAAAAAAAAGAGAAAGTTAAATAATTTGCTTGTGATCAAAAAGCTAACAAGTTCTAATTCCATGACCCTCCTGATTCCAAATCTAGTGCTACTTTGGAGAGGGGCCTGCCCGCTTTGTCCTCTCCCAGCTGTGGTTCTCACTCTATTTTACCACCATGCTTCCTCCTCTCCCTCCACATCTTGAGCTCCTGCAAGGGCACTATCTCTCCTGCCCCATCCCAATTCTCATCACTTTTCAGCTCCCTACTGTAAGGTGTCTGCCTCTATTGGAAGATCAGCTACTGGAGGGGGCAGGGATAATCCCTAAACACAATGCTTGGCATACAGGAAGAGCTCAATCTGGCTTTTGACCTCATCATTCAACTGAAACAGTCTTTTTCAATGTTACTGATCATCTCTAAACTGCCAGATCTAAAGGCCTTTTACCAAACCTCAACCCTTCTTGACCTATCTAGAGAATATGGCACGGATAGCTTCTCTGCAGGACTCTTGGTTTTCCTCCTACCTTTGTGACTGCTCCTTCTTGGGTTGATTAGCACATTGAGTATTCCCTCCCTAGGGATACCACATACATGCTGCCCTTGGCCCTCTTCTTTTCTCTCTCTCTTTCTGTCTCTCTCTGTCTCTGTCTCTTTCTGTATGTATCTGTCTCTCTCTCTCTCTCTCTCTCTCTCTCTCTCTCTCTGTCTCTCTCTCTCTCTCTCATCACTTGGTGACTCCTCAGCATCCATGGGTTTAATGAAGATCTATCTCTAAAAAGATGGCTGGATTTGTAGATCCAGTTCTAGACTCTCCTGAGTTTTAGTCCTGCATCTCCAACTACATATTAGATGTAGGCATCTCAAAATTAATACATTCAAAACTTTTCCCTGTAAATAAATCCATCCCCTTTCCAAATTATCTATTTCCAAATATATCTACCACCAGAATTTTTCCAGTAACCATGTTTACAACATTGCCATTCTCTTGATATTGTGATTATCCCTCATCCCACACAGTCTATCAGTGGAAGAACCTTGTTTCTGCCTCCATAATGTCTCCCCTGCTTTCTTCTCCTGCAGCCAGCACATTCAGTGAGACCCTTATCACCCTTCACCTGAACTATTGAAACAGCTTACTAATGGGCCACCCTGTATTTACTATCTGTCCTCTCTAATCCATCCACCACACAAAAATAATTTTCCTAAAGCTGAGATCTGATTGTGTCACTGTCCCTTTCAATAAACTCCAACTGTTTTTGAAAGCTGTTAACAGTGTGGTCCTAACCTACCTTTCCCAGACTCTATATATAGCCCAGGTAAACTGGCCTTACTACCCTCTTCACATAATATTCTCTCTGTCTCTCTCTCTGTCTCTGTCTGTCTCTCTCTCTCTCTCTCCCCCTCTCCCCTACGCCCCCTTTTCTTTTCTCCCTCCCTCCCTCTCCCATCGTCACCCTTTGGTTTAAAATCCTGTTTCCTTTAGAGATCTGCTCAAATGCTCCCTTAAACAGGAAGCCTTCCCTGTTACTCTACTCTTAGTTGTTGGTGCCTTCTCAGAGTCACATGCACTTTACATTTGCTTTTTTAATCTATTTAACATGTGCTTATCTGCATGCACACTTCCTCTCGAAATCAAAAATAAGCTTCTAGAGAGTAGGAACTGTTTCATTTGTCTTTATATCCATAGGACATAAAAAACACAGTGCTCTGTATACAGTAGGCACTTAATAAATGCTTATTGACTGTGTGTTTTTCCAGTTTGAATTCTGTTTAATTCTATGTCCTTGTCATGATAACTGTGATTTGAAGTACCCATTAGTTTCAAATAGAGTACTCTCCTCACATAACTATTCAATTTATGGAATTTTGTGTTAATGTGACTTTTAAATTAGGAAAACAACATATGTCTACATGTAAATGGTTCCTTGAGTTGAGTAAGTTAAATCAACACTTACAGAATTTTGCATGCTAATAACTCTTTTGTCCTTAACTTCCTCCTTCTAGTTAGTTACCATGGTTGGAAGGAAAAGCTATACTTTGCAATACTTATCACAGGGCCAATTGCAAAAATGTGCTCATCTATTATTAAAAAAACAAATGAACTTAATTAGGTGTCTCCCTTCTCAAACTTCCCAAATATTTGTTTCATAGAGAATGTCTCCAATAGCAATTTCTCAGACCAAATTCTAATTTCCTTCAGAAAATAATCCTGACATAAAATAGAACCTTTAAGATCATAGTCAACAGATAACCTTTTCTAAACTCACTTCTAGTTCTATTAGAAAAAGGACAAGAATGAAATACAAATAATTCAAAATAGCTCATTTCTCTCACCTTTGAAATCACATTCTGAAAGCATCAAATAAACTACATCAGGATCCAGGTCAGAAAACATCTCTGACAAACTGTTTAAGAGTTTCTCTTTGTCAACATTTGGCTGAGGCGGTGTAGGCAGAGTTGTCAGCTCCTCATGGTGAGCAATATTGGATGCAACATCCTCTGTGTTCAGAGACTTCCTAGCAGGACTTCCACCAACATTTTTCCTTTTCCTTGGCATTCTGCTTTCTAAAAACCAGGTCCTTTCTTATTCAAGTTGAATGATATTTAAGTCATATCTCAGAGGAAACAGGGCCAAATAGCTTGCATAATCCAATAGTAACAGGGCCTAAGGCATATTGAAAAAAAAAGAAAAGGCAGAATTACTCAGATTGGATGACTATAACTTTATTTCAAGGTTTTTCATTTAACTTTTACACCCGTAAGAAGCAAATTGGGATACCTTTTAAAGCAAGAATCATATTCTCCAATGGATAAATGTTCAAAAATATGACCTAGCATTTTTTAAGAAATGTGAGTTATCAATATGAAAGAAAGCTCTAAATCATTAACAGTAAGAAAATTGCATAGCTAGAAGGTACCAAAAGATGACAAAAATAAAAAATAGCAACTAGTAGAGAGGTAATGAATGGAAAGATAGAGACAACAATGTACTTCTAATGAAAATCATGCCAACCTCAAAAAAATCACTAAGTAGTTAAGTATATATTATATATAAAAATAAAAGTATATATTAAGACCCAGTGATACCACCACAACAGACATAACTTATGGAGGAAAAGACCCATATATACAAAAACATTTATGCCAGTATTTTTATTGTAGTAAAGAACTGGAAATCAAGTGGATTTCCACTGATTATGAGATAAATGAAAAAACAGTATATGAATATAACAGAGTATCACTAGTGTTATACAAAATGAAAAACAGGAAGATTTCTCAAATTTGAGGAAACTTGTATCAAAATGATACAGAGTAAAACCAGATCAATTCACATGACTACTATAAAGAAAAATAATACTGAAAGATGTCAGAACTTGTATGAGTGTAGTAACTAATAGCAGAACTCAATCTCACAGGAATGATGATAAATAAAGCACTAAGGCTCAGTAAGGAGAGAGCTAGGCCTAGAGACAGGTTGTGAAATGTGCTGGGTTCAAATCTGTTCTCAGATACTTCCAAGCTCCGCAACCCTTGACAAGTCACTCAACCCAACCCCAATTACCTATCACTTACTGTTCTTCTGCTTTGAAACCCAATACCTTGTATTTTTTTTAAAACCCTTACCTTCCACCTTAGAATCAATGTTTTTTAAAGGGTTTTTAAAAAACTACAATTCTAAGTCAGAAGGACAGTAAGGGTTTGGCAATGGGGGTTAAGTGACTTATCCAGGGTCACATGGCTAAGTGTCTGAGGCCAAATTTGAACCCAGGACCTCCCGTCGCTGGGCCTGGTGCTCAATCCACTGAGCTACCCAGTTGCCCTCCTCCCCACCCCAATACCTATTATTGATTCTAAGACAGAAGGTAAGAGTTAAAAAAAATTTTTTAAGGATTTCCATTGAAAAAAATTAGCATACATATGAAGGTAGCAATTCCAAAATGTATGTGATGGCCACACAAGTGTTCTAGAATTGTACTAAAAATTTTTCAAAAACTTCAAGTAAAAAGAATATGATGAAAAAGCAAGTAAAATTAGCAAGATACTAAAAATTTATGTTACACACTAAACCTCAAGCAGTAGCTTCCTTATAGAAAGAGACATATACTAATCAGTTTTGGTCAATGTATCTTGCTTAACTAAACTTTTCTGTTAAAAGGAAGAATATTATGCAAGTGACAGCGATTTAAAAAAACAAGATTCTTTTTCTTTAAAGCAGCTTCCTTTATTTACTTATATAATAATAGTCCATTACCATAACATAATTCAATTCAGATGAAAATATGTTGAAAAAAATATAACTAACTCTAAAAGCAAACTTTCCTTTTTTGAACAAAGCTTCTCTGCCCAAACTTTTCTAAACTAACTTCATCTAGAAGCAATTATTATAACAACATGAAGTACATATGTACCTATAACTATGTGCATAACACATATGTATGTGCAGCCTTCATATAATCAGATATTATTTTAACTAATACATTATAATGTTTCCCTGAATATAAGCTCATTCTTTATTGTTCCATAAAGTGCAATTTGGGGAAAGTCATTTATGTCTTGACTGTAAAAATTCCAACATGAATTCCTCTCTAATTCAATTAAAAAACAATAGTAAATCAGATAAGGCTTTCAGCAACCTAAATAAAAAGACCAAGAATATTATTATAGTTCAACATTTGTATATATTCTAGATAGTATCAATAAACAGCACAATTTAATTTTAAAAAAACCTCTAGCTATATCTGTCTATAGCTCCCAACTCAGCTATTAGCTTCTCTAACCCAAGCCAATCACTTAACATTTCTTGCCTCAAGTTTCCTCATCTGTTAAACAGAGATAATGTCCTACCTACCTCAAAGGTTGGCTGAAATGACAAAAACCAGTATTTCAAAAAAGTGAAAATGTCCAAATATAAGATATTTAATTTTCATGACTGCCTCAACTGTTAAAATATGCAAGGAAAAAAAAATATCTTCCTTGATTCTCCAGTAAAGTTGAAGAAGTGAAGTCTGAATATGTTTCTCTGATAATCTTTCAGAGGAAAGAAAAAACAAGGAAAAAACATTCACATTTCACTTATTCTTTGATTTAGGTATGGATTGTGTATCACTAAAATAACAAGTGTTCCAAATAATATTTACCATAAACTAACCATAACTGTCAATAACTGTTTTTTCACTTGCTATGAATTTTTACCTAGTTGCCCTCCAAATCCTACCTACAATTCAATATTCTACATCTAAATTTGCAATACTTTTTTTAAAGCCTAGAATCATAGTTTTAGAACTAGGAACCTTAAAGGCTATCCGAGCCCAACCCAGAAGTATTCTGGTAAATATTTAAATGTATCTGCATAAGTCTAGACAATCAAAACAATAAACCAAGTCCAGATTTGTAGACTACTGGTTTGTTGTTGGTTTTTAACCCCTATTTTTTCTCTTAGAATCAATGCTGTTTTGGTGGGATAGGCAATGGGGGTTAAGTGATTTGTCCAGGTTCATACAACTAGGAAGTGTCTGAGGCCGAATTTGAATGTAGGATCTCCTGTCTCTGGGCTTGGTAATCTCAATCTACTAAACCACTCAGCCGCCTACCTACACTACCGATTTCTGAGCTATAAATGCCTGCTCTAAAAATGTAACAATCTCCTCTAAAGATTGGGTCTGAGCTGTAGTCAGCTCAGGCTAGAGCCTTCCTAACCTCTTTACATGGGTGCTAAGTGGGAAAACTAGGATTCAAACCAGGTTCTTTATTCAATATCCCACAGTCCTTCCTCTATGTCACTTCAAATTCAAAAGTAACAGGTACAAAAGTTTAATTAGGAAGGCTTCAGGTGCATCTATGCTCTGGTTTTCCTCAGCACTTGAAAAGACTCTCTCTTAGCTGCTGCTGAGCAAGGAAACCATCTCCCCTTCCCCCCAAAAAAAGTTATTATAATAAATTAAATGCCAGTTTGATCCTTACAATTTACCTCCTTATCCTGCTTCCCAATACATTTAGAAGTAATTTCTTTCAAGTATATAATTTTGTTTCCATTAAGAACTTTACAGCAGTGTTCTTTATTTTGCGCTAATTTTTATTCGCACATAGGTCTAAATTGAAGGGTTCAGAATAAAGAAAATGTTTGCATTTGTAACATTTTGCTTTTCTATTTTTTCTTTAGTAATGAAAACAGAATTACACTTCTGTTGCAAAGCAGAACTTGTTCCTTTAATTCCCTAAAGGTAGAGGCTCCAGAAATCTTTGCTTAAGGTTATCAAATTCTATAGGCTCTAGAAAGACTATGCAAATATTGTGTTGACCTATTATAGCATAGAACTGTGATGGTAAACTTTTTAGAGAAGAAGTGCCACCTGACCTCCAGAGTGCTGTAGCACCCCTCCCAATCTCATTCACCCCTAAACCCCCACACCCCAGACAGGGAAGGAGGAAGTGCTCCCATTGGGCTGCTGGGCAGAGGGGCGGGGGATGTGAGGAAAATCGTCAGGCACATGGAAAGGGGGAAGGGAACAGCTCCGCCCCAAGTCTCTCAGGCTTTCTATTACCAAACTCTGCTGGGTAACTGCAGGCATGCCCATAGACAGGGCTCTGTATGTTCTTTTTGGTATATGTGTCAGAGGTTTGCCATCATGGAGAAAGAACAATAAAGGAACATGGGCTTTGGATTCAGGAAATAAGAAGGCTTAAGTTGAGTCAGATCACTACAAAATTCTTTCTCCTTTTGTCCCATCAACCAATTATATTGCTCAAAAATCTAAAATTGTAGATGTGGAATAGAAGGTAATAGATCACTATTCTACTTTCTGACCAACATAAGAGATGAGATTTTTCCAATACAAAAGGCGGAAGTTCGAAAAGGTCCTTTGGAGCTATCACATAAATACTTCAATCTAGACATACATAAGCTACAAACTCGATTGAGTGACAAGGCCTCCAGAGGGTATATTTCCCTAAGTTGACTGGTTTCCACCAAGCATCAGTGGTGTTCCCTCCATCTACCCACATCCATTTGTCGTCTTAAACTTGCTGTTTCCCATCTTTCCCCACTGGAGCATCTACACAGGTATAATAGAGATGTAAAGCATGCAGTCTTCTCCCACAGGGCCCATGAATCAGTTGAGGACCACAGGATGAACTGCTAAAAGGGATCTTTAAATTCAACCTGGTTTATCACTCTTCATGATGTGGCCTGGCCTTGGCTTTCCCTTCTTAGCTTTGAATTTTATTCCTGGAGGATCTTCTCCTATACCTTTACATTCAAAGGTCAGTTCAAATCTCACGCCTTCCCTTTGGAAACTACCTTGATTATAACTTATCTCTCTTTTTGCCTCAAACAGGGATAGCACTCATTACCTTTAGTACTGATCTGGCATTGATCATTTACTACATTATTATTATTTCACAGCTATATTATAGCTTGATGGCAAGGCCTAACTCCATTCAGCAAAGCTGTGGAGAAAACAGACCCTCAGAAACACTGAGGCCATACATAGCTCAGCTAAAGTCAGACATGTAGCCCATGCCTCACCTGAGGCTTCAAACCCTCACCACTCTACCTGGCTGTAACTGTATGTTCTTACAAAAAAACCTACTGAAGCAAGCATTCTCTGGAAACCTGGGTTAGATGGTTACATATTGACATATTGATTTGTTAGCCTATAGAAAACTCTGTCTAGATTCCAGGAAGTAAACCAAATCCTTTGTACCAAACTTGTAAATCATTACTTTCCATTGTGTATGTGAAAAGCTTACCTAATCCCTCAACCTGTAACAGTCTCTCTATAAAATAATAGCTGTGATCAATAAACTTGCCTTGACTCGTGACCAACCTGTCATGGCCCTCCTGATCCCATCTCTACTCATCATCTTTCCCACCCCATCTTGGCACCCACAATAACTTTGTAGGCAGATCTTTCAGGTCTCTACAGGTGGTGCCCAATGTGGATTCTCAGATGGCACATCCAGGAGTCACAGGTAGGAGAGACCTTCCCCCTTTGACAGAGGGTATATTTTTAGGGCAGGAGGGCAATAGATTTCCAGAAGATTTTGTAAATCTGGAAGCTTGGCAAAAAGTGGGAGATAAGATTAGAGATCACTATTCAGCAGTATCTGCTAATAAACTTTCACTATGGAGGTTGATAAATTATTGTTTAGAGCCCATCTTAATGATCCTTCCTTCCCATGCCAGCTGTTAGAACTAAGATTACAAAAGCATCTTCTTTGTACCCAACATTGACTTTAGACTAGGCTCCTCTGAGAGATCAGAATATTGAACTTGAGCAAGGAAACTTAAAATTCAAAGACAAGGCAGTTTTTTCCTCTCTCAGAAACGGCCAATTCAAACCGACAAAACCCTTTCCATACCACCCTCTACCCCACAGTGGCTGGCTACTCCACATTCCTTTCCTCAAGCTAGAAAAACTGGTTCTGCCCAGTTTTTTGAAAGGTTCCATTTAGTAATACCATAGAACATTTAAAAACTATAACACCTGAAGCCCAAAAAGCCCTGCACCTAGTTAAATCAAGCTCTTTCTGAAGCTTAGTTTCTTCTTTCTATTGTTGCTGTCTCAAAAACCCCTCAATTTCTCAGAAGAAAACTGTATGTTGATTAGGAAATAAACTTAGAAAAACTTTCAGACTTCTCCATATAGCTAGGGTCTGTCAGAGCATGAAAAGAAATAATTTAGCAATGTCAAACTTAGCTTCTCACAAAATTAACCCTTTTTCTGACTAACTAGCTCCTGAAATGTAAAAAGCCTGTTCAAATCAATCTTGCTGCTGCTCTGACCACTCTATCTCCCTAATAGTCCCAGAAAAAGTGCAAATAATTTTTAGGCAGTGAATACCCATCAGAACAGGGCTTCTAATGTTACCAACAAAATACACCCCCACTGCTGTCCATTACTCCATATTATCAATTAGTAACAAAGTTAATAAGCCACAGAAAAAAGAGAACCATTATTATTATTAAGTTCCCACCCACCACCCATGTAGCATTCAAAGATGGATTCTCTAATAGAAAAATATCAGTACTTTCACAGGCTCAAACTTATTCCCAAATTACAAATTATTCTTCCACCCAATGGGCTAATGGCAGTAGTCATGTTAGTTTCCACTTTATTCCGCTATGAACCCCTTAACCTATGTTGATAACCATTATGTATATTATACACTCCAAAGATATTTAATAAAATAGCTTCACAGATTTTTTATTCCAGCAATTCAAGACCTTGCAAGAGCTAGTTCAACAATATCCTGACATTTTTGTAGCTTATATCAGATATGTGACTTATTATGACTTTATGGCTCATGTAGCCACAACTTTTAAGACCCCACTGAGTCACACTCTGGGGAAATAAATCAAAAATAAGATTTCTAATTGAAACTATTATACAGAAATGTGACAAAACACCCTGGACAAGACTTGTGTTTTATGTTTGTCTTGTAAATTTATGTTGTCTGTGTTGTGTCTATAGTTTGTGCACACTTTTAAATTTTGGGAAAACAAGCCTTAGATAAGAGACAACCCCCTCCCTCTCCCTTTTTCATTTGTGCTGGAAGACTGGAGAAGGCAGACAGAGGTTGTTTGGAAAATCCAAAAAACATTTCTGTGAATTTTTGTTTCTCCTAAACTCTAAAATAACTTAAATGATTATACAAAAAGGACAAATATACAAAATTGTCAAACATTTCTTCCTTCCCTTCCTTGATGGCCACAAGGGAGAAAAGGTTTAGAAATGATAACGAAAGGGATAATTTCATCCCACAATTGCATAATATTAACAGAGAACAAAGGCAAAAATATATGTTCAGCATTTTTTCTTCTCCCTTTTCTCGGATGGGCCCCTGAAGAAGGGAATAAGAAAAGATCAGAACAAAAAAAGGGGGGGACGGGGTTTGATCCCACAATTTGATCCAATTTTCAACTAGATTTAACATCAAAGATTGATATATGGGGGCAGCTGGGTAGCTCAGTGGATTGAGAGCTAGCCCTAGAGACGGGAGGTCCTAGGTTCAAGTCTGTTCTCAGACACTTCCCAGCTGTGTGACCCTGGGCAAGTCACTTGACCCCCAATGCCTAGCCCTTACCACTCTTCTGCCTTGGAGCCAATACACAGTATTGACTCCAAGATGGAAGGTAAGGGTTTAAAAAAAAAAAAGATTGATATAGATATATAGATATATAACTTTGAAAATTTTCTAATGATTTGAATATGTACTGATGGTACAATGTAATTTCATTCATTGTGATAACTGAGTACCAGTTGAAAATAAAATTTTAGCTAAATTTAAGAATGTACAAAACGTCTAGTAAAAAAATTACTTATTAGGACTCATGATGCACAATGATTATAGATTTGAATGATTAGACTTACTAAAAATGATTGTTAAACTGAATTTGAAAATTGATTGAATATATTTAATAGTCAGTCTGATGCAATTTTTTTGTCTTTTTTTTTTTAAAACCCTTACCTTCCATCTTGGAGTCAATACTGTGTATTGGCTCCAAGGCAGAAGAGTGGTAAGGGCTAGGCAATGGGGGTCAAGTGACTTGCCCAGGGTCACACAGCTAGGAAGTGTCTGAGGCCAGATTTGAACCTAGGACCTCCCGTCTCTAGGCCTGGCTCTCAATACACTGAGCTACCCAGCTGCCCCCTTTTTTTTGTCTTAAAGAAACAGATGAGCAGCAAAACTAAGTGCTTTGTTGGCTGATCAATAAATATTAGGGTTTCAAAAAAGTGGAATATCTAAAAGAGAAAAATTTAAATAAACAATAGCAACTGAATAAATTACTTAAATAACTATAGGGAAATATTAGAAATGCATGTTTATAAAATTTTATGTAAAAAATTTAGAATGTCTTTACACCAAATACAAACTATACATGTAAACATTTCCAAATATTTAAACAAAGTAGATTCAAAAACTATTTCAATGACTTTAGACCATTGAGACTCTGATTAATCTCCAATTAACATCTCACAAGTATTGGATTTTTGACAAAACTGTTATATATTGAGTGTTACCAAAACATGTACTTCATGCAAGCATGATTCTGAAAAAACTGAAAAGGTATTTAAATGTAAACATATGTTTAAAAGCAATTTGTTAAAAATTGATCATGTTTACTTGCAGTGATATATGATTTGTACTGTAAACTAAATAAGGTAAATTGGTTATGACAAGGTACAAAAAAATTATGTTATGCATTAGGATAATGTAGGTTCTCTTCCAAATCACTAACAAAGGCAGAAAAATGATTCTTTATAGACTAAACACTTAGAGAGTAGGCAAATTGATTTGTAGTAAGGTAGAAGTTTAAGAATAGATATTTTCTTTGCAAATTTATAAGGGAATAAGAAACCATCAGAGAAGTTTTGTAACCCACCCCTCCAGCTCCTGTTATAATTATTATAATTATTATTATTATTAATCATTATTAGTCAAGATCATGTTAGTAGAAATTTAACTCCCAGCAAAATTATTAACCCTTTTTCTGCATGAAATGGGAAGAATTGCCAAATAGTTTAAGCACTGTCAGTGTGTTGAAACTCAGAAAAGACTGGAAAATTACTGAAAGAAAAAATTAGTAATCATTTATAAAAAAAGGAATTACCATACTATATTTATACTATACTACATTTGAAAGAAAAATCACCCAAACCAAACCTATCAGTATTTTAAAGAATTATAATAATGGAGGTAAGATTTTGCTTTTATTTTACACAGGAAATGAAAAATCCTCAATCTATACCCAGTCCATCAGAACAGATGCAGCAAAGGAGTCTCAGGAACAATGGAGTATGGAGAACACAAATGACCACCACAAACTCCCAAGTCACAAAATTCATGACTTGGTGGCAAGCCAAAAGAACAGTTCATATAGCAGAACAATTCCTGGAGGTGGCAAGCCTCCCCAGGACTGATTAATCTTAACTAAGCCACTTCTCAAAAAAAAAAAATCTACCCAATTTTATGTTAATTTTATGTTAATAAGTGGCGGTCTCACCCTTTGTTTTAACCCCAGCCCAACTATTCCATAAAGGGGGGAAATGGGTAGTTCAATGGACTGAGAATCAGGCCTAGAGACGGGAGGTCCTAGGTTCAAATCTGGCCTCAGACACTTCTCAGCTGTGTGAACCTGGGCAAGTCACTTAACCCCTATTGCTTAGCCCTTACCACTCTTCTGCCTTGGAACCAATACCTAATATTGATTCCAAGACAGAAGGTAAGGGTTCTTAAAAAAAAAAAAAAGCTCCATCCTTTGCATCTATAACTGATCATATCATTACCCTTCCACAACCCCTTTTCTTGTAATTCTTCCAGTATATACTCCCAGTCCCTGGTAGTCAGACTCAAACATCAATACTCTATTACCACCTCAGATAGTAAAAAAATTTGACATCAAGTGTTTACTTAATTCAGCTTCGTTTGTTTAAGTAAAAATAGGAGCAATTGATGGCAAAGCCTAACTCCATTCAGCAAAGCTGTGGAGAAAACAGACCCTCAGAAACACTGAGGCCATACATAGCTCAGCTAAAGTCAGACATGTAGCCCATGCCTCACCTGAGGCTTCAAACCCTCACCACTCTACCTGGCTGTAACTGTATGTTCTTACAAAAAAAACCTACTGAAGCAAGCATTCTCTGGAAACCTGGGTTAGATGGTTACATATTGACATATTGATTTGTTAGCCTATAGAAAACTCTGTCTAGATTCCAGGAAGTAAACCAAATCCTTTGTACCAAACTTGTAAATCATTACTTTCCATTGTGTATGTGAAAAGCTTACCTAATCCCTCAACCTGTAACAGTCTCTCTATAAAATAATAGCTGTGATCAATAAACTTGCCTTGACTCGTGACCAACCTGTCATGGCCCTCCTGATCCCATCTCTACTCATCATCTTTCCCACCCCATCTTGGCACCCACAATAACTTTGTAAGCAGATCGTTCAGGTCTCTACAAAAGCTAACTAGTGTAAATTCCTTGAAGATATGACTTGTATCCTCGACTTCTTTATTACCTCAATAGCACCTGGCAAACAGTAAATGCTCCATAAATATTTATTACTTTCTCCAAGGGAGACCAAGTGAAAAAATTAATGGGCACAGTCAATCAAGAGGGCCAAGACCAAAAGATGGCTCTGAATCCCCAGACCAGCACATTTCATGTTATCAGAAGTTATATTATAGGAATGACTCCAAAAATAAGACTGATAATAATAAATTCTCTTTCTAATAAGAAATCAGAATCACTGAAATTTTTTTAAATTAAAACAAAAATACCTAAATGTCAATATGAAGGAACCACAAATAACAATAGAACACTTACCCTTTGTATACAACTGATATCACCCTGCTGAAACCAAGGTTGAGGCTTGAAATCACTACAGTTGATTGTTTTACGAAGCATAGTGTCAATTCTTGCTATGAAAAAATAAGAAACCATAATTTCATGAACTTATGGTGACCATTGAACAAAACTATTCAAAGATTAAAATACATATACCCAAAGTTATGTAAACATAATTTTTAAAAACCAAATCTCATTTTAAATTTACTAAGCACACCTTATTACTAAAAGAATTCTATTAATACCTTTATTAAAATGAAGAATTCTTCTGTAATGTAATTCTGAAATACTAATATCAACCCCAATTTATGTTAGGTTCCAATTTCTTTAAAGTTAAGACAAATTTGTCAAGGTTTCATATTGTTTATCCTTCCATACACATGCAGGGTTATGAATATAGAATTGCTGTAAAAAAAAAGAAGGGAAGGGAAACAAAAAAAAAGACAAAAGAGGAAAAGAGAATAGGTACAGAAAGTCAAGATAAACATCACATTGCCCAGCACTTTCATCTAGGTGCCTAGCATTTTAAACACATTACCCCAAATCACATAAAAATATGGCAATAACATTATGATAATCTGAAAAAAAGTTCCAGAAATGAATATAGGAAAACATGGAAAGCCTTAAAGGAACTAATGTAAAGTAAACAGAATGAGAAAAAATATATATAATTACAACAATGTAAATAGATGTACAAAACTGATTAAAATGGAATACAGAAAAATCATAATGACTAAGTTTGGCCCCTAAAAGAAGAGATATGAGAAGATATCGTCACCTATTTCTTTGCAGCGGTAGGAGACCATGAGTAACCAAACACTGACTTTTTAATATATTGGTTGGTTTTTTCTGAATATTTTTTCTCCCTATTTCTTTTGTTTGTTTGTTTTGTTATAATAACAGACTATAAAAAAAAAAAAAACACCAGGGGGCAGCTGGGTAGCTCAGTGGATTGAGAGCCAGGCCTAGAGATGGGAAGTCCTAGGTTCAAATCTGGCCTCAGACACTTCCCAGCTGTGTGACCCTGGGCAAGTCACTTAATCCCCAATGCCTAGCCCTTACCACTCTTCTGCCTTGGAACCAATACACAGTATTGATTTTAAGATGGAAGGTAAGGGTTTTTATAAAAAAATAAAATTAAAAAAAAAAACACCACACAGAGCCACTGCCCTGAGAGGATAACGGTCTAAGGAAAGACACACAACAATGTAATACTGGAAATTTTCACTGATCTACAATAAATAAGATACTTATATAATTTTTAAGGAGAAATGGGAAATAGGAAACAGACTCAGTAGTCAATTAACAAACTCTCCCTATTTATTTTTTATTGTAATGTTTGTGAAGAGGTAGGTGGGAGAGGATTAGGGAAGAAAGAAATATATTGAAAAATCAAAAAAATATCAATATTTGTTTAAAAAAGTTTTAGCACACCAGAAAGATGGCTATAGGGCTCTATGGACTTCGGGAGAGCAGAATGGGTTTGATCTCTACCCTCTGCATACAATGGAAGGTAAAGGGTAATAGATGAATAAATAAGTCGGGAAAGGACTCACCCCCTAAATGACTAAGAAATATTATGACTTAATGTCTGCTTTTGTAACTTTTGAGAAATTTGAAAATTCTCTATTGAATTGTGGAATGATCAATAAAAGACTTATTTACTTTCAGCACTACAATGATCCAGGACACTTTGGAGGGACTTATGACAAAGAATGCTATTCACCTCCAGAAAAAGAACTGTTGGAGTCAGAATGCAGATCAAAACATATGATTTTTTACTTTAGTTTATTTATGGTTTTATTTTTGGGGTTTTGGTTTTATAGGAGTATTTTCTTACAAAAATGAACAATTTGGAAATAGGTTCTGCATGACAATACATGTATAACCCAGATCAAACTGCTTACCAGCTGGAGGAAGGGGGAAAGAAAAGGAGACATCATTTAACTTCAGAAAATGTAGGTGGGCAATTGTTATTACATGTAATTGGTAAAATGAAATATCTTTACAAAGAAAAAGGAATAACGAAAGAAAAAAATGCAGTTAAAAAACCATTCTATTGACCCACATGACTTAAATTTATCTTTCCATAAAGATGGGAGTCAATGCTCTGCCTCTGTAATAAATCCAACCATTTATGTGAAAACATTCATGTTTTCCATCAACCACTAAGCATTTGCTAAGAACTTACCATGTGTCAGGCTCAATACTAGGTGTAGAGCTCAAGATATAAATGACAAATGATATACAAAAATGACATGGGTTCTTGCCTTCAAGAAGCTTCTGTTGTGTTTAAAGGAAACTATACAGACACAAGAATACATACAAAATACATTCAAATTAAATACAAGGTAGTTTCTAGGGAGGAGGCACAAGAGGTCAGGAAAGGCCCCCTATAGAAAGTGGCTCTTGAACTACCGGTGAAAAAAACTAGGGATTCCAAGGGGCAGGTGATAAAGGACTTTCCAGGCACATGGGATAATAAAGGCAAAATAAAAAGGACAGGAATGGACTATTTTCTGTGAGAAACAGCAAGGCAGTCATTTTCATTGGATAGAAAAGTGAGTAAATGAGAATAATGTATAATAAGTCTAGAAAGATAGGCTGGAGACACACAGTACAGGGCTTTATAATACCAAACTGAGGAGATAGTAATGATTCCTAAAAGTAAAATAAAAATATTGTAAAATAACTAAGTAGAGGAGAATGGATGCAAAAGACATTGTAGAGGTAGATTTGAAAATGATTGTCTTCCATGAAAGGTCAGAAAGAAGACAAAGCAAGGACAACTTTGAAAGCTACAAACTTACAAACTGAAAAAGATTTACCATATCTAGAACTTAGTAGATAAGGCTGAGACACAGCAGGTAAGAAGAGACCCAAAGACTGACATATAGACCTGAGTCATCTGCAGGAAGATAACTGAACCATGGGAGAGAATGAGGTTCCCAGAGAACACAGAGAGGAAGGTTCAGGAAAAAGTTTTGGGATACATCCGCAATTAATGGGTGGGGCAAAGATAATCTAATAAAGGAACCTAAAAAGTGGCCAAAAATTTAGGAGAATCAAGAGATAGTAAGGTGACAAAGAGGAGGAAATGGTCTGTGTCAAATACTACAGAAGTCAAGAAGGATGAAGACTGAGAAAGGGGCACTGGGATTTGGCAATTAAAAATACAGGGAGCTTTGGAGAGCAGTTTCAAGTTGAGTAATGAGTTTGGATGCTCAAAAGCAAGAAACTGCAATGTGAGAAGAGAAAGTAGAGACCAAAATGTAGATTAATTATTTCTAAGAGTTTGCCTATCAAACTGAGGAGAGATACAGGATGATAACTTGAGATGTGGTAGGGTCAAGTAAGGTTTAAGGCTAGGGGAAACTGTAGTGTCAGATCTCTTTAGGGAGCCCCTTAAGCTCTAAGGACTGGAGGCTAACATACCCAGAAGCTTGCTACAAACAGGGTGACCAATAGCCCTTCCTTTCCCTGCACCTCCTAGAACAAAGCAGTTGTTCCACTTCATAAGGCACTGTTGTTCCACTTCATACCTTCCCGTCATATTTGTGTTCATAACCCATGGAAACTCTTTTGTATGTGTCATGTAACCCATGGAAGCCCATAGAAACCCCTGATTGTATATGTATCCCCTGGATGCTATTGTGTATGTACCATGTAACCCATAGAAAGCCCTGATTGAGTATGTAATCTAGAAAATACCCAGAGTCCCTTACCTTGGGGTCCAGCCCTTAGAGGAATGATCCCTGGTGCAGGTATAATAAATCTCCTTCCTTCCTTTTGAGTGACAACTGGGGTTTCCTATATGGCTAAACTAAAAATTCCTCAGCAAAACTAGTACACATTTGTACCAGTTAGAAACAAGCTTTTACATAGGGAGAGTAATTCTTGATTCCTGAAATAATGGGAACACTATATCATTTACAATTTGTTTTACCATGCTTTGGTATCAGACAGTTAACTAATTAATCTATAAGATGTGGCTTAAGAACCAAAAAGCCTGCTATGTAACCACAAAGTTTCCTATTTAGGAAGTGAAGCAAGGACCAGAGAAAAGGCAGATTAGTTAGCTACCCATGGCAGTAAATTAAATTCAATTATTTTTCTACCAAAGATGTCCCATATTTATATAAGCAAAAAAGTGACTTATAGGTCATCAAGCAAAGGAATTGGCAGTGCTTGTTTTATCAGACAACCAAAGCCAATGACTAGTTGTCAGGTACTGTGGTGCTTATGAAGCATGAAAAAGGCTTTTGGGCAATAATTGCATCTTACGTACAAAAGAGAAGAACTCAAGTCCCTTCAAAATAAATTAATATACACTTCAACACTCTATATGTTCAGTATTAAGTGGGGAAAAAAGTGTAGTGAGAAATATATTAGAAAACATGGGTCAGAAGAGAGGCCAAAAATATGTAGACAACATGAAAGCCTGATAACTCTCAATCAAGAATACCTTCTTTAAGAGAAGAAGGAACAGGAGCAGCTAGGTGGCTCAGGCTCAGTGGATTTAGAACCAAGCCTAGAGAAGGAAACCTCAGGCGCTTCCTGGCTCTGTGACCCTAGGCAAGTCACTTTCCCCCCATTACCTGGCCTAGCCTTTACTATTCTTCAGTCTTGGAACGAACATACAATATCGATTATAAGATGGAAGGTTGGCTTTTTATTGTACATAAAGGAGCCCTTAGTAAATACTTATTGATTAATTGATCATCACACAATTGAAAAATGTAGAGACTATAAGATCTCAGTATGCCTGTTGGTTTTTTTTATTTTGATTTGTTTTGTTTTTTTAAAACCCTTACCTTCCGTCTTGGAGTCAAAACTGTGTATTGGTTCCAAGGCATAAGAGTGGTAAGGGCTACTAGGCAATGGGGGTTAAGTGACTTGCTCAGGGTCACACAGCTGGGAAGTATCTGAGGCCAGATTTGAACCTAGGATCTCTGTCTCTAGGCCTGGTTCTCAATCCACTGAGCTACCCAGCCTGTTTCGTTGATTACGCCCTCCAAAAAAAAATTCTTAAAAAAAAAATATATATATATATAGCTTTCTTTAAACAAAGTATTTCTCATCCATACATCAAAACCATTAAAATTCTTTGAAAGATAAAACAGAAATTACCTTGTTCTACAACCTTTTGATCTTAAAAAATTAAGGCAAGGCACATAACAGGGAGTTATACATTTCCCCAAGATGTTCACTACAGTGATGGAAGAAATTAGCAAAGAGTACAAATACAATCAATCAAGAATGATATAATATTAAATTGAAGAGAATTTCCCACAGATATCAAGATGCTCCAGATGCTGTTTTTGGATGACATCACATCAAATTGGAACACTGCAGACTCTGCTAGGAAATATCTAGAAGCATTCATATGAATTTGGCCAGACCATTCACACATGGAAAAAAAAAACAAGTGGATGAAGAAAGAATATCTGTTGCCCAGATGGCATGCAACTCTATGAACAATCTACAGAGTTTAGGTGTGTATAGGTGTGTGTGTGTGTGTATATATATATATATATATGGCTCTAACTCAGACAGATAAATATATAAACAAACAATGAGTTGATCCCAGAATGAAATAGGAAAGAGTAGAACTGCCTTCCAAAAAATTGTTCCTTTATTGATTTCAAGCTTCTTTCAGAAACAAAGACCTGTTTTTCCCACTGCTCTAAAGAATAAAACCTAGGACATTCGTGAACTAAATGGAAGAACATGAAACCAAAGCACATTTTCAAACACAAAGACACATTACCATTTCTTTTAAATTTCCCCCAGAAGTTTTCAGATGGTGTCCAGTTTGGGAAGTGTCAAAGGTAGAAGAACCTTCCTCAGGGCAAGGACAAGACTTAAGACCAGGGACTTTCTGGTTATAGTTAACAACTATCCCTTCTCCGGACAAACCCTATCTACCAAAGCAGATTCCCAGCAATTTGGTCACAAGATTGCCTAGGGCACTGAGAGATTAAGTCACTAGTCCAGAGCTCTAGGCTAGGGTCAACTTTCTTTACAGTAAGTCAATCCAGGAGAGAGAATGAGGTTGGACAGGGAAAAAGTATGCAAAGAATACTTGAAAAAAGATAATGATGGAGAGCTAAAGAAAGAGAAATGTCAGAAAAAAGTCTCTTAAGGAGAATTAAAAAGGAAAAGGTAATTAAATCGTTTTCATAGGGAACTGTTGATCACTGCAGTTTGCTTCTCAGTTCCACTCCCCACCCTGGCAGAGTGGAGGGGAAAAAAAAACCTAGTCTCCATGCAACTGAGCTTTTTGATTGGCTCAAGGATACAGAGTAGGCAAATAAATATGCCAGTCCTATATCAAGAATGAATAATGCCTGCAATGGAGACATAGCAAGCCCAGGGTGATGCAATCTACCCACGCTTCCAATACTAGGAGACCTTAAAACATTCATCATCTCACCTTTACTTTGAAGTCTAAAGTAACCAACGACGTTATTACCTGTTTTGTGTGTGTGTGTGTGTTTAAGAGAAGCAGCAAGCCAAAAAAGAAACAGCAGACAATACAGTAAATAAATAACTAGGTGACTTTCCTTCTATCGAACCAAAGTGTCCAGGCGGATGATGTGAAATAAAGAAGTGATCCTTTTTTTAAAAAGCATCATGTGCTAGTGAAGAACAAAGTTTGAGTATGGGTTGGGGGTGACGGAGCGGGGGAACCCACTAGATACCAAAACAATAGTGGGAGAAAAGCTTACAATCTAGTCTCCGTGGGAGGTGTGTAGAGTGGGGAAAGGAGGCTGAAGAAAAGGGGGGGTTTCCTAGGATGTTCCCGTGGTTGAACCAAGGAGACCAGGGTCCAAGGGGAGCCCAGCCAAGACCCCACCCCCGCCACTGGGGAAAAGGGGGGGGGGGGGGCCTAAGCTGGCTGGCCACGTCGGACCGCAGGGGGAACAGAACTGGAGAAGGGAAGGGAAGAAAAGAGAAGGGAGGGGAGAGGAGAGGGGCCGAGTCTTAGTTGGGGGACAAGGTCTGGGGGCGGGGCCGACTCTACCTCGGGTGAAATACTCTCGCCTTCCAGGGTGGTTGGGGGGGGCGGGGAGCGGGGCCCACCGGCCGCAGTCCAGCCCATCCCCGGAGGGGCGCTAGGGCCCGCCCCCTGCCGCCCACCCCGCCCGCCCAGCTCCGAGGAAGGACGAGGCCCAGAGCTAGTGCTCACCGCATTCCCCGGCTGCCCTCTCTTCTTGAGACCCTCCGACGCCGAACGGCTGCCTTTACCTGGTCCTCAGGCGGGCGGAAGCTGCATCGAGAACCCGCGACTCTGGTCGGTCAGGTAGGCAGGAGAAAGGGGTAGCCCGGGCCGATATTGCCGATGCTGCCGCCGCCGCCGCCGCCGCCTTCCCCGGAGCCACCGCGCTGGGGCCGGAGGCGAGAGCAGTGGGGCGCGAGCTAGCTAGCGAGCGAGGAGGGAGGGAAGGAGAGAGCGCGCGCTGCACGGGGAGACACTGCCGCTCTCTGACCGCCCAAGGAAGAGCAGCCTTAGACGAGGCCGGGGCGGGCTATGGAGGAGGTGGGGGCGGGGTAGATGGAAGCGAGGGAGGCTGCGGACTCGACCCATCCAGGAACACCCCTGTTTCCCCCACACCCCCCGCCCACCCGGGCTGCGCACTCGGCTCCACCCTCAGCCCCGCTGATTGAAAGATCCCCCGCGTGGTTAGGTTTTTCCGCTTGGCAGCCCATTTCCCCTTCGTTTTCCCTTCCCAAAAGCCGCTTAACGGAAAATTCACATCTTTTAAAGCTTCTGAAGGGGAGAAAGAGTAATGCTTGAGGGTTTCAGGCCCTTTTGTTTTTTCACTAACTTGAGGTCCTCCCCCTTTTTTGAATTACAATTGTATTGTCCTGCCTTACTTGCAGTTATGGAACTAGGTAGAGAGAGAAGGGGGCCGAAATTCTGCTAAAATATCCTCCAGGTCAAACTGTGACAATTCTCCCGCTCCCAGGAAAACCCCATGGTCGAAAAGAATCTTTTCGTGGGTTTGCTATTGGGGGAGAGGAGGAGTGACCTCTGGAGTCTCTCTCCTCCCCCTATGCCACTTCCATACACAAACCACTACCACCGCCACCCCCTGGAGCATGAAAACGGGACACCGAAGTTGGATTAGAGGATGCAAATGAATGATTTTAACTAGATCTATTTACGGAGATAATTGTTAGGTCCAAGTAATAAGATCTACTAGTCTACTAGTTAATTAACATAACCTACTGAGCATGCGTGTCTGCGTGTGCGCGCGCGTGCGAGTGTTTGTTAATGGACAAAGCCTACTGAGCATGCTCAGGGTTGGGGGGGCGGAGAGTGAGTGAGTGTGCGGGTGTGTTGTTTTTTTAGTAGGTTTTCTACGGAGATTCCGTGTTTTGTGCCTTCTGAGTTTTGTCCCCTGGAACGCACAAAGACGAAGAAAGGAAGAGGAGGAAGGTGGACTTGATTTAGAAACATTTGTCTTTATATTGGTAACTATCCCTAAGCATGCTAGGGGATAGCCTTCATAGTGTCACCTCAAGCACACACTGGATGCTAGAAATAGTGGTAGTCTCTCGAGATCGAGCATCCAAAGTCACCTCAAGAACATTGGATGCTAGAAATGAATTCTTGGATAAATGTAGTGTCTTGTATGACTAGAAGCACTGAACTTGAGCCCTCTCTTCTCCCCCCCCCCTTTTAAAGTAATAAGCTACAGGTGCTTACAAATCTTCCTTTCATAGATCACATGTCCTGTAGTTCCTTTTTCATTTTCTAAACACGGCTCCTATCTTGTTTCATTTTCTCCAGTTTTTAACATCAAATATAATACCTTTCATGCAGTATTTCTGTATTTTTTCTCTTTCTTCGTTCATATCAAAACAGTATTCATTGCCAGTATTTTTATCCATTATTTTGAGGGAAAAGAAATTAAGCAACCTCTGAAAAAATTGCCCTTTGACCCTCAAGAAGACAGTTTATCATGGTTATCATGGTTGCAAGTGTTTGTAGACTTGGTTCCTACCGAATGTGGAGAAAATATAGGTGTAAAACAATCGTCTTGGTTAAGTCCAACCAGAACTCCAGGATGTTGATTTGAAAACATTGTAATGGTTTATCTAATCGAAAAATCACTTGAGCAAATTTCTGGTTGGGGAAATTGCCAGATGTATTTTTCACTCATGTTAAGAAAAATAAAGATTTTCAAGGCTGTTTTTTTTTTCTTCTGCATAACCAGAATCCTTGAGATATTACTACAGTGATTTACATACCAGTGACAAATGTTAATAAAAGCATTTTAATTAATATTTTCTTAACTAGTGAAGAAACTATAAATAAAACAGTACAAAAGATTCTGAGGGTATAAGTATCTTGTATTGAGAATATAACAATAGTTCTATCTGCACAGCCAATAAAAGAAAACAGGAATATATGTGGCTTTACAATAGAAAAATTACAGTAATTATAAGCTAAAGTCCTGTCTTTAAGTAGATTTATGATATTTTTATTCATATGGATTCTAGCATGTACCACAAAAATAAAATCTGGCACATGAATTTTTGACTATTTTAATAAAGGTTAAACATGCTAAACAAGTGTTGAACAAGTCATAATAATCTATAATAATGTTTACCAGCTTTAGAAAACAACCTACTGAACAGAGTAGAGAAACAAGAAGCATTGCTTACTACTACTACTACTACTACTACTACTAGCTATAGCTAACATTTATATAGCACCTACTATTCAGTTTTTTAGATGTGTCCTATTCTTTGTGACCCCTTGGGATTTTCTTGGTGAAGATACTAGAGTAGTTTGCCATTCCTTTTCTAGCTCCTTTTGCAGATAAGGAAACCAAGGTATATTGTACTTACTATGTGCCAAACATTGTGCTAAGTGCTTTGTCATATTTGATCATCACAACAACCTAAGAGATTGGTGATTATTATTAATACAGAGGAGGAAACTGAAAAAAAAAATTTTAATTACTTGCTCATATCACATGGCTATTAAGTGTCTGAGGTAGGATTTGAATTCAGATCTTCCTGATTCTGGACCCAGCTGGCCTCTAAGCTGCCTACCTAACTGCCCATGTTTATGTTAATGTTAATAAAATATTTATGTTAGTAAAAGGAAATCTTTACTACTGGGAATATTTTAATGACAAAACCAAATTCAGAATAAAGTAATCTATAGTCAACATTAACCATACAAGGTAAGATTTTTAGGTATATTATAAAAATAT
The DNA here is from genome assembly GCF_027887165.1 of Monodelphis domestica. Classification (NCBI taxonomy): domain Eukaryota; kingdom Metazoa; phylum Chordata; class Mammalia; order Didelphimorphia; family Didelphidae; genus Monodelphis; species Monodelphis domestica. The sequence goes on along the minus strand of NC_077232.1, from coordinate 127,859,392 downwards.
GCTTCCTTCATTAATTCAGTAGGGAAAAGTGCTTTTTTTGATACTGGCATTTTAGTCATTCCATTAGAAAAAAAATAAGTTGTTTAATATGCTTATTCACTATATTTTTTATATTTTTCAAAGATACAGAATATGAAGTTATTCCGATTTAACTAGCTGAAGTGAGTTTGTTTAGACACCTTATCTTTACTCTGATCTTTTCCAGTTGTTGTGGTTAAATGCTAATCTAAATGCAGAAAATACTTGATGTTAATAATGGCAGGAGACCTATTGAAACTTTTTTTAATTTTTTTAAAATAATTTTTATATAATTTTTATATAATTTTTAATTTATTTTTATTTTTTATATTTTTATTATATATAAATATATTTAATATACATTTATAATTTAATAATTTTAATAAAAATAAGGTTTTTATTAAAACCTTAAATCAAATGGCCACTAACATTCTCAGATGAAATCTTTTTTAAATAATAAAAAGCTTTTTAAAAATAATTTGTTTCTTATTCATTTGTCTATTTGTTAAGCCCCTAACCCCTACTCTTCAGAGACCTTGCCAGAAAAGACTTAAGCCATCCAGCCTTGGGTGTCACAAAAGCATTCTCCTCTTCATCCAGTTACCACCACCATTTTCCATTGAGCCCTAAGGTCACCCATTCCAGTTCTACCTCCTACTTAGATCACTTTTATCAATCAAAACTACCATTGTCTGGAAAGAGTATGTCAAATGGCCTACCCTACTGTTAAAATACAGAAGTCCTGGGACTTTGAAGACCAAAGCACCACACCTTGTCCACCACTCCCTATATATGTGGTCCTCTCCAATTAAAAAGTCTACTTCTTGAGGGCTGGGACTATATTCCCTTTTGTATCTGTATCCATGCTACTTAGTTCAGCCCTGGAAGCTTTGTAAACTCTTCCGAAATGTTTTTGACCGGAATGCATTCCCAATCAGTTTAGTCTCTTCATTTGGTATCTCTACTCAAATATAAACCTACTGAGAAGTGATCTTTTCTTTGAAAATCCTTAATATCTGGCTCTTAAAGCCAGTTTTATATTCAATCTAAATGCAAATACAAAGTGAAAGAAAAAGAGTCTCCGACCTCTGGGAGCTTACTTTCCTAACTTTGCAAGACTACCCATAAAAATAGCCTGAAGAGGATAAAAACTGGGCTGTCCTGATCTTGATGATGTCATTTTCAGATAATCAGATGATCTCTTTATTGACTCTCCTAGAAGGGAACTCTGCTTGAAACTCAAAAGACAGATAATGACTCTAGATTATGAATTGGTCTTGCCTACCTGGAGAACTGAATTTAAGAGGACAATTAAACCTAAAGAGAAAACACACTCCAACTCTCCTTAGCCTTTGGCTCTTGTGCCTCTCTGGAACCTTTGATATTATCCCTCCCCCTCTTCCAAAATACTTAGATCTGTATCAAATTGAGGAACCCAAGAACCATGGTGCTTAGTGTTGTGGAGGTACCCAGATTGCAATTTTTCTGACTGAATAAAGACCCTTGATTATAAGTGCTTTGGAAGTTGTTTGTTTTTTTTTAAGTTGACAATCAGCAGTACTTGAAATGCCTAAATTCCAGCACTGCAGTGAACTTCTAAGGTGTCTGGCCCAACTTTTTGGGTAAGTATGAAAACTGGAAGGAAATGGTGGGAAAGAGAGTAGAAATATGTTGATTCATAACATGCCATATGGAAAATCAAATATCTTTAGTAATTTTTTCCTATATGTACAGGGACCCACAAGTCTGTGCAGTTTTAAAACGTGGAGAATTGTGTATATTGGAAGTTCCCTAGGCTTAAAGGACCTCAAAAAGAGAGCTCTACAGGGACCCAACACTTCCATAAAGTAATGAAGAATTCTGTGTCTAGGCTGGCCTCCTGCACATAATAGGCTTCCAGATCCATTCTCTTTGTCGGTCAGTTATGTCCCACTCAGTGACCTCATTCATTCGAGGTTTTATTGGCAAAGACACTGGAATAGTTTGCCATTTCCTTCTCCAGCTCATTTTTACAGTTGAGGAAATAAGGCAAAAAGGGTTAAGTGATTTGCCCAGGGTCACAATTAGTTAAATGTCTTCAGGACAGATTTTAACTCATGAGTCTTCCAGACTCCAAACCCAGTATTATATCCAATGTACCACTTAGCTGCCCATTCTCTGTTTGTCTTTAATATCCAATAATGAGTAAAGAGTCTAGATTTGCTTCTCATAGTTTTTTTAAAAGCTCATAATCTCACTGCAGAAATTATATCCATTTACTTTTAGAAGTGATTACAGTACCTTGTGTCTACGTGGACTCTAGAAACCCCCAAACTTGTAGCCTAATAAAATCTAATGAACCCCAATTTAGGGTTAGCTTGTAAGTGGAAACTCCAAATTCTGTTCCTGAGGGAAGTTTCAGATTTAGCTAGTCTCAGGCTGAACAATAGACCCTTAGATAAATGATCTTCTCAGTTAGGTGGGACTAAGCAAATGCTAAATATCCTTTTGGATTAGAAGTTTTTTCCCCTTTGTATCAGATCCTTCCCTAGAAGACCAACACCTGGGCAGGGACTATCCTTTTAGTGTTTATTGTAATTAGGTCACTCCCTGATACTCCAGCCTCTCATCAGGGTCTCTCCCAAGCTTGCTTGTAGTCTGTCAGCTAGTTTGAGCACACCCATTTCCTTGTAACCATGACGATGTCAATCAAGTATATTTCCCTGTACCTTGGTTTCCCAAAGGGTATATAAGTTCCCCAAGTTCTTTTGTCCTGTGGAGTCATCATCTAGCGTGGTGTCACTCCCAGGGTGTGGACCCTGTGAAAGTTTTGGCACCAGACACGGAGTAAAGGGCCAAATATTGGGCTTATCTCTTTCCTGATTAAAGACTTGGTTTTTCTGACTACTTTGGTAGTTTTCCAAGTTAACACTTGTATAGGATAATAAACTTCATTCAAAGGAGTTGTAATAACAGCAAGAATGCTAAAGACATTTTTAAATAGTTGTGGCAATTTTGAGTTCTGACCAGAGGAAAAGGATCCATTTGTACAAAAGTATTTTTAGCAGCTCTTTTTGTAGTGGCAAAGAATTGGAAACAGACGGTATCCATCAGTTGGGAAATGGCTAAATGAGTTGAGGTATAAGATTGTAATGGAATACTATTGAGCCATAAGAAATGACCAAACAGAATGAGATCAGAAAAACCTGAAGAGACTTAAATAAACTGATGCAAAATGAAATGAGCAAAAGCTAAAATACTGTATACAGTAACTAAAATACTTTATGTTAAACACCTATGAAGGACCATATTATTATCAGCAAAACAAGTTTCCAAGATAACCCCAAGGGATTCATGATTTTTAAAAAAATGCTGTTCACAGCTAAAGAAGGAACTGTTGGAGTATGACTGTAGACCAAAGCATGCCATCTTTCACTTTATTTCCTTCAATCAGATTATTTACCACTTGAGAAAGGAAGGAGAGAACGAATTGCTAAATTTTGACCAACCATCCAAAATCATAGACAGTTTAGAAAACTTTGGTAGTGCTGCTGCCTTGGAATTTTACTTTCCAAGTGCCTAAGACATAAAAGAGAAGTAGAATATACAAGGAACATATCACAGAAACTCTCAGGAGATTTTTGCAACTCTGGAAGAGTTACTAGGGTATTGATACAGTACAAAAACCTAAATCCAGCAAGTAATGTATTCAACCAAAAAAAAAAAAAGACCAAACCAGTAAGTTGAGCACACACACACAACTAAAAAAACTAACAAATAAAAAAAAAAATAAAAAATTAAGGAATAAAGTAGTATTTCTAAAAAGTAAAGAAGCAAACAATAAAATAAACACCAAAAAAAATCTACATGCAAAATTAGGACCTGATTTTTAAAAAAAATTAATAAAAGAGATGATATAATTAGTTAGTAAATCTGATTTTAAAATAAAGGAAGGGGCAGGTAGATAGCTCAGCAAATACTGAAAGCCAAACCTGGAGGCTTCGAATCTGGCCCCAGATATTTCCTAGCTGTGTGACACTGGACAAGTCATTTAACCTTAATTGCCCAGTCTTTACCACTCTTCCACTTTGGAATTGATACTTAATACCAGTTCTAAGAAGGTAAGGGTTTAAAAATAAATAAATGAGAGGGATCATTAGTTTTTCCTGTCAAAAATGGAAAAGGAAAATTTGCATCAAGAAGAGAAAAGAAGGAAATTATCAGAAGCTTTTACCCAAATGTATGTTAATAAAACTGATAATATAGAGAAAATTGATTACAATGAGAAAATAGAATATTTAGATTAACAAAATAAGAAATAGAATGTGTAGAAATCTATTATGTAAAAGGAATTGAACAAAGCATAAATGAACTCCCAAAAGAAAAAAAATTCTAGGACTGAATAGGTTTACAGGTGCATTCTACTAAATGTTGAAATAGTGGGAGAGACAGAGGGGCTGCTTGAAAGATGCTAGGACTAGGAAACCAGTTGTTGTTGGGGGCTGATTACTGGGTAGCAACTTCCTCTTTCCTCCACCAAGGCTAGACAACTTTAATGGAGTCTTGACCTGACCAGAAGGTGAGTCAACCCCTTCCAACTTTCTTCTTTAACTTTGAAATCCTCCCTCCTATTACAAAACTTAGAGACAGTCTTCTGTAAACTAAAGTATCTAATTTATTTCTTAGAAAAGAAAGATAGGGAGAGAGAGGAGTAGAGGGGAGAAATGGGAGGTCCTTAATATTTTTTCCCTATCAACTGTTGAAAGCTTTGGTCACAAAGTCTCTTGAGAGAAATGATTTGACTTTCCCCTAAGGGAAAGTTAGTTTTAAATCAGCAGGTGTCTTCAATGGGCAAAAACTTTCTTCAGCTCAGCCAGGTAGAAGGGGTATTAGAAGAGCTACTCTCCTCCCTAGCTCTTTTCAGAGTCTTTGGTAAGAGAGTGATCAGAACCAGCTTTGGCCAACAGTTTTCCTGCTTTTTGAATTTTCCATGGAGTTCTCAATTCTCCCTTCCCCCTCTGGCTTCCTGAATGTTCCATCTGCCTCTCCTGGGTCCGTCTTCTTTAAATCTCAGATTTTTCTCTGCTTTTGGCCATTTCTCTTGACTACAACATGCAGAGATCAATTAATTCCCATACTACATCAGTATGTGGAGTAAGAATAATAAATAGACAAGAAAAAAGAATAAGAAACTGTCAAAACTCTTTCTGTGATACAGATATTGCCTTAATAGCTGAAGAAGGGTGAGATAAAGCAAAGAAATTCTAGATTAATATATCTAATGAATATTGACACAAATTTTCTAGTAAAATAGCAAATTAGCTACAACAGCATGTTAAAAGGATTATATTCTATAATTAGAATGGGTTTATACTACAAATGCAGGTTTTATTTAAAACCACATCAATATATCAAGACAAAGATGATTTTGACAAAATCCCAAACCCTGTTCTTTTTAAAATTTTTGAAAGCAGAGGGGGCAGCTGCTTCCAAGGTAAGGGTTTAAATAAATAAATAAAATAAAATAAATTCTTGAAAGCAGAGAAACAAATTAGTAAATGAATCTTTCCTTAATATTGTGATAGCTAGGGGGCAGCTGGGTGGCTCAGTGGATTGAGAGTCAGGCCCAGAGATGGGAGGTCCTGGGTTCAAATATGGCCTCAGACACTTCCTAGCTGTGTGACCCTGGGCAAGTCACTTGACCCCCATTGCCTGGCCCTTACCACTCTTCTGCCTTAGAACCAATACACAGTATTGATTCTAAGACAGTAGGTAAGGGTTTAAAAAAATATATTGTGATAGCTATCAAAAACCAAGACTGAACATTATATATAATAAAGAAAATTTAGAGGTCTTTCCAATAAGTTTGAGGGTAAAGCATGGGCACCTATTATTACCAATACTTATTTAATATAGTCCCCAAAATTCTAGCTATAGCAGAAAAAATGAGTAATGATATTATCACCTTTTGCAGATGATATGTGATTTACTTTGAAAATCCTAAAGATTCAGGCAAAACAATTAACTGAAACAACAAATTCAGCAGTTTAAGTTGTAAAATATGCATAAATCATTAGCATTCCTATATTTTATAGGCAAATTCCAGTAGAAAAACTAAGAAAAAAATTCCATTCAAAACAACCACAGAAATGTATTGGTTTATATGTATAATTGTGTATATATATATATATATATATATAATGTCTATATTATAAAATTTAAAATCAATATACAATAATTTAAAATATTATATTTTAAAAGATGTATTAATGAATATTAGAAATAAAGGAATAAAAAGGTAAAAAAATAAAAAACCATGTGCCCATGGCTAATCTACCTGTTCAAAAACTGCTTACCACCACAGTCACAAACCAGGAAGCAAAGCAAGACCAGGAACCCCACTCAATATATCCCCTGTCTACAGGAAGTACACAACAACAGGAAGTCAGTGAGCTCCTGGGAAATGCAGTTTTTAGGGTTACAGATTTCCAATTACACAATGTATATCACATAATAGTATATCTATATCATGTATATACTATGTATACCCAACAACTATATGAATTCTTCTATAAAACATTCATTGCAGAAATATAGACTTAAATAATTGAAGAATTATTTATTGCTCATGACAATTGAACAAGCAAATATAATAAAAATAATACTACTATCTAAATTATTTTACTTATTTAATGTCATACTAATCAAACCACCAAAGGATTAAAGAAAAACTAATAATGAAATGTATTTAGGCAAACAAAAGATTAAGAACCTGTTAACCTGGAAACACATAGAACTAGTAAAGTGCTCAGAAAAACCAAGTCTTTAATCAGGAAAGAGATAGTGTTCACTCTTCAGCAGCCACCAGCATCATAGAACTTGGGGAATTTATATACCTCCTGGGGAACTGGGGATAGGAAAAGTATGGATTGGCTTTACAATGGCTACAGGGAAATGAGAAGTCCAAGATAGGATTATCAGAGAGAAGCTGATGCTTTACAATGGACATAAAAGATCTAGCCAAGGCCTGAGCTGAAAGGACTCTAATACAATGGGAGAAACTAACAGAACAAAAGGGTATGTTAACATTGATTAGATTTGCAAGCCCCACCTCAGCTGGGATGATCAATTACTTTGGTCTCTTCTTCAGTTTAAAACCCTTGAGTCTGAGACCTCCTCCCTCCAGTAATTTCTCAAGGGAACTGGGGCAAACTTGGGGTCTCCAGATTTCAAGTTGACAATCTCAAGGGAATTAATAATTAAAAGTGGCAAATTAGTAATGAATAAAAATGGAAAGGAAGATAAATACAATATCTACTACATAGTAGTAATCATAAAAACGATTTAGTGCTGATTTTAAAATAGAAATGTCGATGAGATACATGTACAATACACAGAAGCAAAAGAACACAATGGCATAGTGTTCAATAAATATAAAGATTTCAGCTCTTGAGAAAAGAACTCACTATCTGAAAGAAATTTCTGGGGAAATTGGAAAGCAGTTTTATAGAAATTAGGCATAGACTAATCCCTAATGCCTAACCATATATCAATATATACTCAAAATAGATATAATACCTTAGACATAAAAGATGATATTACAAACAATGGAGATTAGCAAGAAATTACCTTTTAAATCTGTGAATTGGAGATATGCTTCAAGTCATTAATGTAATGATTAAAATTCCTTGGAGACTGTATATTAATTTATCGTTATTTATGTGTGAAGGGAACCCCCTCCTAGGATCATGCACTGGGGTCCTACCTGCATCCCTGTACTGCTAGCTGTCAGTGTTCTCTATATAGCATGGGTCATGGTGGGGAGGGAGGATGACCTAGGTATTAAGCCAGAAGGGATCAGGTTATTGATTCAGGGTTAAGGAGAAGGAATAAAAGAGGGGGTCCTCATCAGCTCAGGAATGGGGAGGGAAGAGGGGAGGGAAAGAATATGAATCATGTAACCATGGAAAAATATTCTTAATTAATTTTAAAAAGAGGGGGTTTGCAGGATTTAAATTAATTTCCATTACTCCAAGAATTATAATTTATGAAGTTTATTAATAATCACTTGAAGTAGAAGGAATAAAAAGGAAACAGAAGTTAAAAAAAACTAATTATTTAACAAAATTAAGAACATGTGACTAAGTTCTCCTTGCCTGTTTTAAGAAATCCACTCCACCAAAGGCCTGAAGACAAGAGAGCAAGAGGAGGGAATACATCAAATTTTTATCCACCCAATGTCAGCATGTAATGTGAGGGCAGTGGGGTGCTGGGAATTGTAGTTTTTAGGGTAACAGATTCTAATTACACCTATTCTCTCAGGCACACTATAAAAGGAAAGTGGTTGAGGGAACCAATCACATGGCTAGTTTAGAATAGATTTTTTTCTATTTGTCCGCCTTCTCTTATTCAAGTAAATATTAATAAACTCTGTGGAAATTAAGGACCACTATATATGGTCCTTAAATAAAAAATTAATTTAGTTGTAGCATTTATTAGTGAAAGAGAGAAAGATAACCAGACTGCCCTAACCTGCTTCCACTCTTCCCTGACTCCAGCTCCCAGCAGAAGCTGAAGCAGAGTGTTACACACTCCAGGGAAGGGAACAAGTCTTATGTCCCACCAGAGTGAGAGTCCTTAGCAAAAGAGAGACCAAGCTACTTCTCTGTACCCTTTCTTGTGAGGCCAGTGATGTCACTCCTTCTGCATCTGATTGGCCAACCTTAACTTCTGTCTGGATCCCAAGACCTGACCTCCATACACCCATCAACTTCTGCCAGTCCCTTCCAGAAGTCAGGACTCCAGGTACCCAAGTGGCACTTTAGTCACATGACTTGCTGGTATCCTGTCTCAGTACACCTGCGCAGGTAGAGAGAGGGTTACATTTTATATTCATTTCACATACTAATAAAGTAATACAAATTAAAGCAACTCTGGTTCTACCTCACTCATCAAATTGGCAAAGATGACAAAAGAAAAGTAAAAAATGTTAGAAGAGCTTTGGGAAAATAGGCATAACTGGACATTGTTAGTGGGGACAGATAATTATTTAAACATAGTACACAAGAGAAATACTAAATATTTGATATATCGAGATATAATCATAAATATGCATGTATTTTTTAAAAGAATGGGAAGGAAATAGACTTAACTGGGTGGTACTTTTAACTGAGGAAGTTTTTTGGTTTTTGTTTTTTTATTTTATTTAATTAATTAATTCAGAATATTTTTCCATGGTTACATGATTCATGTTCTTTCTCTCCCCTCCTCTCATCCCACTCCTATAGCCCACACACAATTCTAGTGAGTTTTACATGTGTCACTGATCAAGACCTATTTCCATATTATTAATATTTGCATTAGTGTGATCATTTAGAGGAGAGGTCCCCAAAATTTTTACACAGGGGACCTGTTCACTGTCCCTTAGACCATTGGAGGGCTGGACTATAAAAAAACAAACTATGAACAAACCCCTATGCACACTGCCCATATCTTATTTTAAAGTAAAAAAAACAAAACAGAAACAAATACAATATTTAAAATAAAGAACAAGTAAATTTAAATCAACAAACTGACAACATAATGGCCCCAATAATATTATGTTGTGCCTCTAGGGGAGTATGAGAGCCATTGTACTACCATGTTTCCCTGAAAATAAGACACTGTCTTATATTAATTTGACCCAAAAAAAAACAGGCAGTGTCTTATAAAACACCCAGTGGCAGTGGTGGCATCTCATAGTAGAGGCCCACCGCTGATGTCACAGGCCAGATCACCACTATGCCTATATACAGTACTGGAGGTGGTGCTGGGCCTGTGACACTGTATACCACTGTCTGGGATAGCGGAGGCTGCAGCGCTAGCTGTGATGGGCCTGTCATACCTTGCATATTTATAAAATCAATTTTTAAAGCTACAAATGGGAGACAGGCTAGAGGGTGACCACCATATGTAACCTTTCTAAAAGCATGTTGATTAAAAGCCAAACATTCAGGACAACCCACAGTGATTCAAGAAGCTACCAATTTGATTCCAGATGCTATCCAGCACCTTCTTATTGTATCCACAATTTCTCATGCACAATAGTGACCACCTTCATGTACTACCAAACACAGGCCTGCTGCTAACATTTTTTTGGAAGAAATGGTTTGCCTTCCTCACTACTTACCCAGATCCCTGATATCTGTTTAGCATCATACTGCTTAATGCAAGTGTCTACTTCCTTGTCTTCATAGATGATTCCTGGCCAATTTCCCTTAGAGAGAACAGAGTCAGGTTTCTCTTCTGGAGTAGCCAGCATCATGGTGATCCTTGGCTGCTGACTTAGCAGCTAAATCAGTTCTTTCGTTTCCTCTGGACACAGGAACACTTTCCTTTTTGTGTGCTGAACAATGTAAGGTGGCCAAGGCTCTGGGCAATGGTACAGCTTCTAAGAAGTCCTTTATCTGGTCAGAGTCAGCTACCTGTTTTCTGGTGGAAGTGAGGAAGTCCCTTTGTAACCACAACATTCCCATATGAAGTATTCCCACAGCATAGCAAGAATCTGAGTAGATGTTAACAGTCTTTCCTTTGGATAAGAAACAGCTTTTGTTAGAGTCAGTCTGTAATCACCGCTGCCTGAGTAAAATGACAGCCTTGTTCAACAAAGGAAGAGCCATCAAGCTCAGGATTTTCCAGAGGAATATCCAACAAATCCTGACATGGTAATAGTTCAGGAACTGATTCACAGTTATGCAAAGGTTCCCCTGACAAAGGAAGGTCTGGGAGTAATGTGGAAGGATTGAAGGTATTGCATCTCTTTATATTCTCATTTGCTAATAGAGTCACTTCATATCTAGCAATTCTCTGATCTGAAAATGCTTGCGTTCTATGTTTTATCATTAGAGCCTCAAATTCATGGGAGCACTGGACCATCAAAGGACATCACAACACTAGGTCTAATGTTTTATGAACTAGCTGAGCAGTTTCAGTCACTGTACACAGATAGGGAGGAGCTCCTGCTGCTACAGGGTCTAGCTGAGCTGAGTAGTAAGCTACAGGTCTTTGGAGAAAAAGAAAAGCTTGAGTTAGAACTCCAGATGCTACCTCCCTCCTCTCCTGGAAGCCTGAGGAAGGGTGTGGTCAATAGAGTCCCTTTGCTAGCTCCATCAGAGCCACAAGATGTTCTGGTGTCAACTCCAAAGGCTCAGTGACCAAATTCTTTGTCAGTTCAATGAGAGGCTTAACAATTTCCCCATAGGCTAGTATTTAGGCACGACAATAACCTGTTTCCCCTAATATAGCTCGTACTTGCTTCTTAGTCTTAGAAATGGGTAAGTTCTGCAAGCCTGAACTCTCTTTGATGTAATAGTTCCTCTGGTGACAAGATAAAACCCAAATATTCTATTTGTGACTTACACCACTGAACCTTGTTCTTCAAAATCTTTTGTCCCTTTTGAGCAAGCTCTCAAACCAGATGACATCAACAGGCTTCCCGATCTGGTGAAGCTAGGAGCAAATCATTTATACATTGAATCAAAGTAGAGTCTTCCAAAGTGATGGTAGGCAAATCTTGTAGAATCTGGGGGAATAAAGTTGGACAAATTGCCAAATCCCTGAAAGCCTTGTAAAGGTGTATGGATGATCAAGCCAGGTAAATGTAAACAGGTATTGAGATTCTGGGATAATAGGAATAGAATGGAAGGCTGCACATAGATCAAAAACAGAAAAGCAAGTTGCACCACAAGGAATAAAGGACACAGTAGTTGTGGGGTTAGACACAACAGGGTGTAGAGGAATCACATAGTTATTAATTGCTCTCAAATCCTGGACAAATCAATATATATTGGCTTACTTTCAGTGTTAAGTTTAGGTTTTTGTTTACTGGAAATATAGGAGCATTGACCTCAGATCTACATGGAATAACAATCCCTTATTTAATCAATGAATCAATTATGGGAGCAATTCCCACAATTGCTTCTTTAGATAGAAGGTACTGAGGCACAGATGGTGGTTGCCTCCTCTAGTTGCAATAGAGACTGGTATAGCTGATTTTGGCAACCCAACAGAAGTCGTCCAAACCTCTTGAGGCAAGGAATCAGGAATAGGGAAATAAGGCAAATCATCATCCTTCTCAGAGGAGGTATCAGGCAAATCCTTAGTACAGTATTCACTTAAAACATTTACAAAAACAGGACAGTATTCAATTAGAACATTTTACAAAAACAAGAGTTAACAATTTTTCATCAGGTACATTCAATACAAGATTACTATCAGACAAACAATGAATGACAATGTTTAGTTTCACACAGTAAATCTTGACCCAAAAAGTGTAGCATTCCAAGCATATTCACATCTATGAAATATAAATGATTGTACGATTACTGCGTCTTAAGACACAAGGTTATACTCTGATGTTTGTGAATGTAATCTTGACCTGGCCATGTGGCCCTTGTCTAGGACAAACTCATTAACATGCTCAGAGTCAATTCCCCGGGAAATCACGGTTTGCAATTTACACAGCCCGAAGGTGTTCCCTCTACCTTGCCACCCAATCTTAATTGTCTATGCTCTGTGAGGTGATTGCTACGTGATTGGAAACACCTCCCTGCTCCCTCAGCAATAAAAGCAATAGGCCGGCCCCATGAACTTCCTCTTGGACTTCCTCTCCCCTTTCTTGGAGCTCCACTCGGCTCCTAATACTCTCTCTCTTTTTCTCTCTTTCTGAACCTCTTCCTCCTTGAGGCTCCAGCCCCTATCGGCTTACATTCTCTACCTTAATCTTATCCTCTACTTCGTATTCCATTGATCCTCATACTTTCCTCCCAAGGGGAAAATCATTGGGGTTGCCTGCCCTATTCAAACACTGACTTGTCCGTGTCTGTCATTCTTCACCCTGATTCCTCCATTCCCTACTTCTCCTCTGGTCCCTATCACAAAGGACAACCCCCTCTTTGTATACCCACTTATCGGACTCTACAAAAAGTTGGTAGGTTATTGGGGTATCCATAGGAAGGAATACATTATAGTAAATGAACCTATATTCACTTCTAGAAGTTACCATAAGGAGACTTGTTGATTTTTACCATCTACTCCAACCACATTAATCTTCTTAACTATATTTCTTTTATCCTTAGAAATGTATTTAAGAACATAGAGTGGAGCTCCTGTATCAATTAAACAAGTAACCTTAACACTTTCAATATACAAATCTACTTGGAGAAGGGGAGAGACTAGAATGGGCAGAATAGGTAAAACTGAAACAATTTTCAAAATCATTCTTGGCAGCTGGAAAGTCTGCCCTGTGACTCTCACAGCTTGCCTCTGAACCTGCCTCGACCTTGCCCTGTCATGCTGGAGAGGTTTCTTTATTTTGGGGATCAGTATCTCTATTCTAAAAATTCCAATCCCTATATTTGCGTTTCCAACTCTGATTTCATGGATTCCAACCTTTATTCTGTGGTCAATTTCTGTTATTGTTTTCCACCTAAGCGGCTACATGTCTGTTCCTAAAGTTCTCATCTACTAAATCCTTCCTTCTCTACAGTCTTTCTGCATATGATCTATTGCAGGCCACTGTCTTTCTTGAAGCAGAGCTAAAACTGCCTTGGAACTTTGTCCTGGCCTTTGAAGCAACTTCTCTATCTTTCTCTTCATCTTTTCCTTCAAATACATACAAAGCAATAGCCTTCAATTTGCCTAAAGACTTCTTATGCCAGCCTGGACAGTATTTCAGGAAATACTCCTTTATGTGTGGGAGAGAATGGTTTACAAATGCCGTATTGATTACTCTGCCATCTTGGGTTAATAGAATCTAGCCTAGAGAAACTCTTGGCACTTTTACACAGCCTATCATAAAACTTCATAGGTGATTCATCGTTCTCCTGTATGGTCTCTTGAAACTTGCTATAATTCTCTGAACATTCTGAAAATAAATTAATTCCCCATTTATTTAGGTTAATTCTGGTATCAGCTGAACTATTCTGTCCACAACAGTGTTATAATCCCATCCTGGATCTTGTAATGGGCAGGTCCTGGCTCCTCCTGGGCCTGCCACTACTCTGTTAGTGGTTTCTATCACCCCAATCTGAGGGGGTGGCGGGTCTCATTAATGATTCCTAGTCGGCACTCTTTACTTGATTCTAAGCAAAATTTTGTTCTCCACCCATATCTTGGCAATGTTCCCAGAAACTGGACTCTCAGTCAGGCATTTGCTGGGTTCCTGATTTTGGACACTGCTCTTCCCCTTTCCAGTTTCAGAATAGAAAGGAGGGGCTAAGGGGATTTGCAAAAACAGTCCCAGTTTGAAATCCAAAATTATTTTTCTTCACCTCTTCCTCCTGCTCAATTTTTCTTACTTTCTTACTCAACCAGATATTTCCAATCTCTTAAATATTCAAGCTGTTTCCAATTTTTGTGTTTTTCTAAGAGGGTTTTCTAACTATCATAACATTATCATAACAAATGTTAATCATAACAAAAATAAAATTTAGGGTCCCAAATTTTGGCCAGAAGTCCTTAAGGGCTTTAGATCAAAGAAAACAATACTTAATAGATTTGTCCCTATCTTTTCCTTGTTCAATATGCAGATCTCCATTATCACAAGCTTTTAAAAATCTGTCTAGGGGGGAGCCTTCTGGAATAGATCCCCTCAAAAGTCTAGAGCCCCTATTGGGAGGCATCCCACCCTTCAGGGGTCACAAAGTTTGTCAAGAACAAACATGAACCCTTCGTGTGCCCTAGACCCTATGTGCCACCTGAATAAACCATGTTTGCTTACGGGTTCGAGCACTCCACATGCCAATCTTGGCAAGGGCTTCTCAGGAACACCCAATCAAGGGGTTAAAGCTGAGAAACCCATGCAAAATTTCTTTGGTCACAAGACCAGCACTCTGGTCTCCTTGGGAGTTTCAGTTCTCCCACAATGCACCACAACACACACACACACACACACACACACACACACACACACATACACACAAACTACATTAAACTAAATATGTGAGTAGTGTGACAAGTAAAATGGTTGTAGATATAAATTGTAGTAGATTAAAATAGTTGGGGTCATAAATTGTAAGAGTTAAAATAGTTTAAATGGTTGAGGGTATAAATTATGATAGATATAAGAGTGGATGAGTAAATTTGACCGCAGAAAATATGTTTCACTACAGTGTCTTGGTTTTTAAATCAAATATAAGGTGGTCGCCAGGGAATATATTCCCAATCATGAATATGCCCAAGTCAATTGGGTTTTATAGAGAATTTAATTAATAATACAATGAGTAATCAAAGAAAGAGAGAGAGAGAGAGAAAAGTATAAGTATGAAGGGCCTTAAGCCAGCATGGCCTAGACCTGAGTCTTAAGAGAGAGAGAATCAGTCAGTCTTTTATCACTCACCACAAGGTCTGTCTAAGCAAGGATTCTAGTGACACCAGGCCAGCTCCATCTCAGCTGACTTCATCAGAGAGAGTTCCAGCCAGAGTCCTCCTCAAAGAGATATCCAGCCAGAGACTATTTCAAAGGGCCTCTCTCCAGAGCCTCCAGAGGGACAGAGTCCCCTCAGAGGAGCTCCAGTGAGATCTCCTTAGAGATTGTCCTCCAAGAGCTTCCCTTCTCCAGAGCCTCTCTCAAGAGATTCTTCCCAAGTGATCCTCATCAGAAATCCTCCAAAAGGATTCCCTCAAGAGATTCTGCTTTTTCTTATATAGGGATTTTTCTCCTATGTCACCTCCCCTAAGTCCTTACATCTACCAATCACTGTAGACGTTTTCCAAAGAACAACCCATTCTAAAAACACTGCTGGGTCCACTAATCCCTTTAGGAGAAAACCTCTGAGTAAGTCTGAACCAGAGAAAACACAGCTGAGTCGACTAATCTCCTCAAGAGAAAACCTCTGAGTAAGTTTTCACCTCTTTGCTCCAGGCAAGTTTACAAGTTGCCCGACCTTTATAGGTACCTAGCATCCCATTGTATCAATTCTAAAAACAGGCATGGCTCCTTGCCTCTTTATAAGTATGGGTCTAAGTACTTTCATTGTTTAGCAAGGAGTTTTCTTCCCTAAAGCAGTGTTAATTACAGGTGGAGTAGAGGTCCTCCCATTTCTGATCCTGGCGAGTTCTCACAGTCAAAATTCCCAGTAGGGAATTGTTCCAATTGAGAATTTCCCAATGGGGAAATTTTTAACATTCACAAGTCTGAGAAATTTCAAGATTTACAATCCCCCCTGATGATCATTGGGAGACTAGTCTCCCCATTAATCATTTAACATAATCAATTTGTAATCCTAAATGCACTTCTAACTATAGATATACACAATATTCAATTTTCTAAGAGGAATTAGAATAGTGAGGGAGGAAATAGAAAAGAAAAGAAAGCAAAACCAATGTTTTGCTAGGTGCATTGACAGAAAGCCAAATTAGGGGCAGTCCCTTTTGGCATAAATGTGTACATTTACAATAAATGTTCAATCAATGTTCAGTTCACTCAATCATATCCAAAGTTCATTCTTGATCTTCTTGATGAAGTGTAGGTTTTCCGGTATCTTTCTGTAAGAATTCATTCTCTGGATTTTGGAGTTAGCAAATTTCTTTCTTGAAGATCTTTCTCAAACAAAATCCAAAACCTTTGATATTTATAACAATACAATCTTAAACAAAAAAAAAATTCAAAAATTCTTAGATTTTAAGTTAAAATACAGTAGGAACAATTTCAATGCAATGTGAATTTCCCCCAGGCATAGACCTAGCCATGGGCCCTCTGCTGAATCTAGCCCTCTTCCCCAAAACTTCTTGCCCAAACATAGATCCACACACAAAATTTTAAACTTGAACCATAAAAAAAAAACAACCTCATGTTATTTATTCATGGAGTCTGCATTCCCTCATAGTGAGCTAAAAAACTAAAAAAAAAAAAATCTGTTTTTAAGAGAGCATAGCACCTTAAACAAATAACCTAGTCAGAAACACTTACTTTTCTCTCTGCCAATTTACATATTACTTAGCCTAGGACATACAGAAAAAAAAAAAACTGCCTTATTAATTTTAATTCATTTTAAAAAAACCTTTTTCCCCCCATTTCCACAAACTACAAGAAGAAAAGTTTAGTTCCTCTTTTTCACAAACTTCTGGCTTATACCAAATTTAAAATATAATTGAAGAAAAATGAGAGATAGGTCTGGAAATATCTCCAAATCTGTAGCCTTGAAGAATTCCAAATCCTCTTACCTTACTTGGATAACAGGATTCTTGCATTAGAGGAGCCATCATCTGCCCACTGAAACTCAGCCTCTCTCTCATACAGAAAAAGAAACAGGAAGAATAAATCCTGTGGGTACTCTTTTGAGTTCAATATTTTTCTGTATGAAGGAGAGACCCCTCAGAGGTGACAAGGCTGTCACTCTAGTCCCACCAGAGTCACCAACTGTTGTGAAATAGAAACCCACAGATTTCATATAGATAATTTAGGTAAAGTCAAAAAGCCAAATTTCTCCAAGTCAAGGTAGAAAGTTAGATTATATTGGAAGAGGGCCAAGTCCTCCAATAAAAGCGTTCTCTTGCATGTATTACATTGTTGGACACCAGCAAGAGACAACACCCAGAGGCTGAGATTTGGTTTTTATAACAAAATTAATACTTTCGTACAAGATCACAAGACATCATGTAGACCTTATTTAGAAAGTCGCCCAATTACAAAGCTGATTGGTTAGTTCATTTTGGAAAGCCCATATTAGTTATTAGACTAATGACTTAGTCAAGTCAAATGACAGTTACCTCTCTCTCATCTGATCTGGGGGAAGAGATGACTATTTCCAATCAGTAAAGGATGTGTGATGTTTGTGACATATTGGGACATGAGATTCAGATAGTCAGTATCTTATGATAAAGGGAAGTACAAACTTAGGGAGGGGTTAGATATCCTGTTAGTAGTATTTATGCTTTAGTTAGTATAGCAACCCCCCATGGGAGACCTATAATATTTATCTGTGGGTAATAACCTGAGGTGGAGAGAGGAGGCTAAGGAAATGGGAGAATAATAATGACTCAAAGGCTAGAGTTGAAACACATGGGGAGTAACGCAAACTCCAAGGAAATAAGGATTAAAAGAATAGGTGGGGAGTACCAACCCCTTGATACTCCTATAGACAAGAGAGTCTGAACATTAATAGGAAGCTTTGGGGGCGACAGCATCGCTAGAAAAGGGGGGAGTCTCAACTCCTTGGTGCCTCCTAATAGCCAAGCAACATCCTAATAGAACCAAGCTATGCTAATGAAAGTACTCTGAGCTAAGGCATCATGGCCCTGAGGCAGCGTGGCCGCCAAGACCCAGCTCATGAATTTGCCCATCCTTTGCTAGGGCTTCCACCTGTCCCTTAGCATACAATGACCATCAAGAGGTCTGACTATGTTTCTGGTAATACACTATAAATACATCAATCATACTACTCAGCTGATAACATGCCTGGTATGCTACATTTTGAAATCCTTGTAAAAATTATTAATTTTACTGATTGCATTAAGATTATAATGAAATTTATACTAATCACTTTAGAATCACAATACTGATTATCTTAAACCTATCACTATCACTAAAATACAATCAAGTATAAGGGGGTAGGGGTCTTTTTTCCCAACAATCTATTACATTTGATTGTGCTACATGTATCTCTCTCTGTGTACAAAATTCTCCTGGTTCTGCTCCTTTCACTCTGCATCAATTCCTGGAGGTCTTTTCCAGTTCACATGGAATCCCTCCATTTCATTATTTCTTTTAGTGCCCGCAATCGAAGGATAGCCCGTCATTTTCCAGTTTTTTGCCACCACAAAGAGTGTAGCTATAAATATTTTTGTACAAGTCTTTTTTCCTTATTATCTGTTTGGGGTATAAACCTAGCAGTTGTATGGCCGGATCAAAGGGCAGACAGTCTTTTAGCACCCTTTGGGCATAGTTCCAATTTGCCATCCAGAATGGTTGTATCAATTCACCACTATACCAGCAATGCATTAATGTCCCAATTTTGCCACATCTTGAGGGAAAAGTTTTTGTTGAGTAATTTTTAGCATTTTTGAGATGAAGTTCTAAACAGGATTAGATACCTGCATAGGTCACAAGGTAGTGTACTTTCATTGCAAGATATTAGACAAAATTGTTATTATATATTAACAAGTTTAATCTGCTTAGAGTCATTTTCAGTTGGGAAGATGATGCTAATAGAAATTTTTCAGACAAGATTAAAGTGAAACAATAAAGTGCCAATACCTAAAATAGAGAAATGAAATTAGCTAATATATTAAAGGAACTAAAAGAAGGTAAAAACAAACATTTAAGAAGAGCTGAGGGAACAGTTAGGACAAAATAATCTCACTTCACCAAAACAGACAAAGAAGGGTTGAGAACACCCCATTTGATGCAGGGGAACAATTTGGCTTGACTGTGGGCAAGGTTAAGAAAGAGGATAGTTGAATTATAAAAAGTTCTGTAATTCTGAATAATAAATAAATAAAGTATTTTATTATAAGGAAAGGGGTGAGGAAGAACTATAATATAGGTTGGATAGCGGTAGCAGGGGAGGTTGGGTGCCCATTAGTTGGGAAATAACTGAAAAATTTTTGGTTTATAACTGTAATGAAATATTAATGAGTCATAATGTGGGTTTTTAAAAATTAATATTAAATAACTAAGTATTACATTTTAAAAGTTTTATTAATAATAACTAAAGTAAAAGAATGAAACCACCCAGCTCCCTTATGAAAGAAGAGAGCAAGGGAGGAGTTATAGCAAACTTAAATACAAACATGACCACACAATGTGGTGGAGAGAGGAGAGGAATTCTGGGAAATACTGAAGGACTTCTGGGGGATGAAGTCCAAGGCTTCAAAATTCCTCTTATACATTCCCTGCTGTGGTCCTATTGGGAGACCAGTCTCCCCAAAAAGGATCATGGAAACATAACTAACTCATAAATGGCAATAATTTGTGGACAAAAGGAAAAGAGAACAAAATCAATGATTGCTACATTGACAAAAAAGCCAATTTTAGAGCAGTCCCCTTTGGCATAAGAGAATACATGCAAAACAACCCTCCCAAAGTTCAAATTTGCCATATCCCAAAGTTCACTCTGGGTCTTCTGGTGCAGCAGTGGTCTCTGAAGGCATCCTCAGGGTGCCTTCTCCAAACAGTTCACTTTCTGGATTTGGGGAGGTAGTCTTTCATTTCTTATCCTGAAATTGTTCAAATTCAAATCAAAGTTCAAACAATAACATAGACCCCCCACTGAGGAGAATAATAACAAACACAGGGATCACTCAGGGATGCATGGCTGAGTTATGAAGTATATGAACCAATTGGCAAAAGAAAATCAAAAACATCAAAAATTCCAAATAAAAGAGAAAAATAACTTATGGATAAAATATAAATTATCAAAGTCTTATGTCTAAAAAATCTAAGTAAAGGAAAAGCAAACCTATAAAAGGTGCTTGAATCAAGGCCCAATTAAAGTGATTTATGTAATTTTGCACTTACCCAATCAGTAAACAGGACTACCGAAAGCTTACCACACTATGAAAGACAGAAATGGGACTAGATTAAAGGAGCTAGAATGGCAGCCAAAGTGAGGTACTTGTTAGGGCTTAGAGGGAGTTTGGCCTCTGACATATGTCAAAATAGCTGTAACCTTGAACCCCAAACAAGTTCAAGTTCTCTTGTCTTTGCTCAAAATTACATCAATCCCACTGGGATCTGGTCTCTTTGACTTTGTGCTAAATAGGCACTATATGCAGTTTATCTCTATGCTTCCTTGGCACTGTGTGGCACTTTTTGTATTCCTTCTTTTCTGGAATCAGACAGAATCATTAAGTAAAGTCCCATACTTTTTAAAAACAACCAATGGCATTATTTTTATAGTCTAAAGCTTTTTTTTTGGGGGGGGGGTATGCATTAATATTAGAACAAATGTATTTTAAACTTACATTACTGCAAAATACAAAAAGTTAAAGAAAAATCTTCTCAATACTGTTGAAATGTGCTTCAAATACAAAAGGGAGAGAAAAAATAAAACTCCAATACTATATTGCACTTACAAGGAAAAACAATAATAAAAAAGTTTTAAAAATAAAAAATATATAGCTTACAATCAGTGACAGCTTACAATCCAGTCAGTGCCAAGGAAAAGTAGAATACAAAGGTTTCTCATCCAAAAATGGGATCCATTTCCTTTTCAAACTTGACTATGAATCACTGTATGAATACAAATGATTTTCAGAATAAAACAGTAATACAGTAGTAGAGTAAATAATGCACATTTAAAGAAAGTATCAAATTCCTCATAAACCCACTATCATATTTCACATGAGTTGCTGTGTGACATTTTTAAAAACCTATGAACGGATGGATATTTGTCACAATTTTTACAGATGTAGCAAATCTTTCAACCTTGGCAAAGATATTTTTTTTTAAACCCTTACCTTCTGTCTTAGAGTCAATACTGTGTATTGGCTCCAAGGCAGAAGAGTGGTAAGGGCTAGGCAATGGGGATCAAGTGACTTGCCCAGGGTCACACAACTGGGAAGTGTCTGAGGTCATATTTGAACCTAGGACCTCCCGTCTCTAGGCCTGCCTCTCAACACACTGAGCTACCCAGCTGCCCCCGGCAAAGATATTTTTAAACAAAGTCTATTATTGCCATTATTTCAAAATTTGGCAGAAGATACTAAAAAAAACCAAACACAAACCTCTGAATTGCTCAGGAAAACTTATTTGGAATCTATAACATCACCAAGAAATCTAGATTTTTCAGTGGAAGTAGATTAAACTGGAGGGTTATGCAGAAGCTCTTTTTGACTTTCTGCTTTATATAAACAATTTTTCCTCTGGCAGGAACTTCTATTTGGTTTTCTACCTTTACTACAACATTCTTTACTATATATATGAATGTTGTATTAAAATACACATATATATAGTAAAGAATCCATTCAGAAGCTACTAGTTATCTAAAAATCATTTCTAAAGACCCCTTAAAATTATAATTTAAATTCTTAGCTTATTAAATTCTCCAAAAATTGTATGCAATTGTAACCAGTTTTGATGAAGTCCATTCATCATCATCTATGTGACAATTAACAAAGGCAAAAAGGCAGAAAAGGCTTTTAAGGAAACATGTGATCTTTGATGGATATAATGACAAATGTTTGGGCAAGATGTTCATGGGCTTTTACAATGATATTTTGTTCTTCAGAAAAGGTACAAAATGAAGAATCATGTAACAAAATAGTATTGATTAGATTAATAATATATGAAGTTAAAAAGGTTAAACCTTAAAAAAATCATTAAATACAACAATGACAAATGTACATGCAGGCAGTGCTGTCAAAATCCTTTTCACCAATTCAATAGACTTGTTTACTATTATAGAGAGGAAGAAACTGATAGTGGTTAGGAAGCAATAAAACAAGTCTTAAAAAGTTTGAAATTCACCTCCAAATCTCAGGAAGTTTCTTCCTCTCCCCCAGTCTTTACCATCCATTTGCATTTCTTTTATTGGAGTTCTGAAGTTTGTCATAGTGAGGGAGAATTCCGTATTGAATATAGTATGGAGGAATCTCAAACTGGATGTATTGTAGAGGTTGGGCAGGCTCAAATGCCAAAGGTGTGTAGGAAGATGAATCTCCCCTTTGAATCTCAGGATTATTCAAGCTAAACTCAAGGACCAGTGCACCCAGGAACAGTAGTAATAAAAGACACTCCAAAACTTTGAGCTGCTTCAGATGGGTAATACACTGCTCTTTCATAAAGTGAGCCATGATTTACTTAATTAAGTACTGCATACTTTACTAAGAAGTAAAAAGTTTACTCCTTAAGTAAAAGTTAAACAAAAGAAGACCCTGACTAGAAGGTAAAGAGACTTTTTTTGTTCTTTTAGGGTTTTTTGCTGAAGGGCTTTTAGGAGCTATTCTTCTGTTCTCTATTCACTAAGGGCAAAAACTGTGAGGAACAACAATAGCGTATTTGCAAATGAGAGAAAGAGTACTCCTTGGTGTTGTTATAGTGGGATGTTTAAGGGGAAGAGACAAGAAGTAATCATCTAAATATTTTAAGTATTCTTGCGGAAATGGGATAGGAATGAGGGTAACAAAGGAGGAGGAAAATCTGTTAATCTTATCCCCAAAACTAATTTCTCTTAATACTATCCTATTGGCTAAATTATCTAAGCTAAATAAATTAAGTTCCCCCCAAACAGAACCTCACAAACTGAGTCCAGAAATAGGCCAATATCCCAGAGGCAAAGTCCAAATCAAGTCCAGAAGAGATCTGATGGTTCTTCTTTGGTCTTCTATCTAGCTGCCAGAAGCCTGTTTAAGTCTCTCTCTCCTCAAGCTGGTATATCACAGAGGGCCAGAAATCTTGTAGAAAGGTGGAAATCACAGTTACTTCCAAGAGCTTCAGCAAGAAGTCTGATTTCAGTTGGGACCACAACCCCCTTGAATCTTGACCCAGGATCTCATGTGATTCTGTGTCACATGCTCCCTTCAATCAAATGCACTCTTTCTTTGCTTACTATAGTGGGTCAAGAGAAAAAAATCAGGCTTATTCCCCAAAATTCTGGCTTTAAATCTACTGGTTTAGACTAACTGCCCTCCCTGCTATGTTGAGTTATAAGATGGAAAGGGGAAAAAAAAACAGCAGGGGACTCTCCTTCCTGTGAAAAATCTTGAGTTGCAAGTTTCTCTCTCAGCCAGGAACCCAGGCTCATCTTAAGAAATCCTGCTTAAAAAAACTAGAATAGTGCAGTTTTGCTTCTCCACGCTGAAAAATGGCTAGGGCAGGCTAGAATACCCACGTGGAGTGTGGAAAGAAATTGGTGTGGAAAGATTTTTATACATCACCCTCTGCACAGAGACTCAGAGATAGCAGTGGGAGGTGGCAATGGAGCAGCACACTGAACTAGTTTGCATGAGGGTGGTAGGAGCAGCAGGGCTGGGAGACAGGAAGCAGAAAAACAGAGGCAGCAGCTACAACAGCAGTAGTAACAGTGGGTGGAGCACTGGCTCAAGCAAATAGGAGGAAAACAGGCAGGTAGGCAGGCAGGAGCACAGGGAGACCTGGCCACCTGACCCTCATGATGGGCAGAGACTGAGTAAACTTATTATCTTTACTTCAAGGCTATCTTTAAAAATATTTGAGAATTCTATCTTTAAAAAATTTGAGAAACTTCCAAGTAAGCATGGCAGCAGTCTAGATGTGGGACGCTTATCTCCCCAGCACCCACCAATATAGAATACCTCAAAAGACCATTAAAACCATTTTCATAAGAATGGAGGGACCATACAGTAGGGCACAGCATTGAAGGAACATGGGATTTGGGCATTTCCACACTATAAGAGGGTGAAAAAACTCCAACCCAGGGAGTAGAGCTGATCTACCCTCCCCCACCCCACCTACAGAGTCAGAGTTGGAGCCAGAGTCAAAGCCAGTGCATGCCAGAATCAGCGAGTGAGTGAGGGGCACCTCTAGAGCAAGCAAGGGTCACCTCTAGGTTCCTGGGAGCTGACTAAGACCACCAAAGACCTACCCCTGAGAATAGACACACTGAAACTCAGGTGGGCGGGAGAGCATAGACCTTGGATGCTCAGAGCCATCGTGTGCCAGAATCAGCAAGTGAGGGAGGGGCACCTCTAGAGTGAGCAAGGGGCACCTCTAGGTCCCTGGGAGCTGACTAAGACCACCAAAGACCTACCCCTGAGAGCAGCTACACTGGAAACCCTGGCGGGAGGGGGAACACAGACTGTGGGTGCCCCCAGGAAAGTAGTACAGACCTGCAAACAGTTGTGGTGATTCAAGAGCTTGGCTCAGGCAAAATCCTTGCTCCTTAACTCCATACACAGAGAACCTGCCCAGCTCACTCAGATTTCTGACTAAAAAGGGAAGGGAAATCCCCCACAATGATGGCTAATTGCTCACAGGACCCCCAAACTCCCTCCATAAAAAGCAAAAAAAAAAAAAAAAGCAGTAACCCTCAAATTTTTTTATGGAGGAAAAACCCAGGCTACAGAGGAAACACAGGAGGAAATTCAAACAAAGATAAAACATTCTTTAAAAAATGGAAATTGTACACAATCTCTGGAAGAATTTAAATTGGAGCTTTTCAAAAAGATGGAAGCCTTCTGGCATGAGAAGTGGGAAATAGTTTAAAAAGAAAATCAAAACATTACAGCAGAAAACCAAAAAATTATAGCAGAAAATCAAAAGGTTAAAGCAGAAAACCAGGCCTTAAGGACCAGAATTGAGCAACTGGAAATCAATGATCTTGCAAAACAGCAAGAATTAATAAAGCAAAATCAAAAGACTGACAAAATAGAAGAAAACATAAAATATCTCACTGACAAGGTGACAGATCAGGAAAACAGAGGAAGGAGAGACAATTTGAGAATCATTGGTCTACCTGAAAAGCCAGAAATAAACAGAAATCTTGACATCATACTACAAGAAATCATCCAAGAAAACTGTCCTGGTGTTCTTGAACAAGGGGGCAAAATAGACATTCAAAGAGTTCATAGAACACCCTCTACACTAAATCCTCAAAAGACAACTCCTAGGAATGTATGTAATTGCCAAATTCCAGAGCTTTCAAGCTAAGGAGAAAATTCTACAGAAGCCAAAAAGAGACAATTCAGATACCAAGGAGCACCAATCAGGATCACACAAGACCTGTCAGTTTCCACACTAAAGGACTACAAGGCCCGGAACATGATATTGAGAAAGGCAAGAGAAGTGGGTATTCAACCAAGTATCACCTATCCATCAAAACTGGCTATATGCTTCCAGGGGAAAGTATGGGCATTCAACAAAACAGAAGATTTTCCAAGTATTTGTAAAGAAAAAACCAGAACTAAGTGGAAAGTTTGACATCCAAACACAAAGATCAAGAGAAACATGGAAAAGTAAGTAAGAGAGGGAAAAGGAGAAAAAAATGTTTTATTCAAACTCTTCTTTAAGGGCTACAATTACATCAAATTATATATATTAATATATAGGGAAAATGTTATTTGTAACTCTCAAAAATTGTATTCATTATTATAGCAATTAGAAGAATCACTCATAGGAAAAGATTGGAGCATTAAGGGCTATAAGATGATATGCCAAAAAAAAAAAGTGTGGGGGGGGATTGAAGATGGTACCAAAGATACTTGAAGAAATAAAATAGATAGAATGATCTATTTCACACAAAAATATGCATGGGAAGGGGAGGGGAAGAATACTCTTATAAGAAGGAGAGGAAGAGAGTTCTAATAGGTAATACTTAAACCTTACTCTCAGTGAAATCATCTCTGAGAGGGAAGAGCATCTAGATCCATTGGGATATTGAATTCTATCTTATCCTACAGGGTAAGTGAGAAGGGAAAACTAAGGGGGGTGGGGAGTACAAAAAAATGGAGGGAAGGAGAGAGGGGAGGGAACATAACAGACACTAAAAAAAAAGAAGGGAACAAAAAGGGAGGGACCAGAAAGGGAAGCATATCAAGGGAGGGGATTAGGGGGATTGATTAAAAGTAAACCACTGGTTTAAAAGGATATAGCAAAAGAAGAAAGGAAAGAACAAGGAAAGGATATTACAATGCTAGGGAATTCACAAGTGACAATCATAACTTTGAACGTGAATGGAATGAACTCACTCATAAAACGTAGATGAATAGGAGAGTGGATTTGAATCCAAAATCCTACCATATGTTGTCTACAAAAAACACACATGAGGTGGGTAGATAATCACAATGTCAGAATTAAAGGCTGGAACAAGACCTATTGGGCCTCAAGTGATAGAAAGAAAGCAGGAGTTGCAATCATGATATCTGACAAAGCCAAAGTAAAAATAGATCTGATTAAAAGGGATAGGGAAGGTAAATACATACTGATAAAAGGGAGTATAGACAGTGAGTAAATATCACTAATCAACATGTATGCATCAAATGGTATAGCATCCAAAGTTCTAATGGAAAAACTACTAGAATTGAAGGAGGAAATAGATAGTAAAACTATACTAGTGGGAGACCTGAAACTACCACTATCAAATTTAGATAAATCAAATCAAAAAATAAATGAGAAAGAAGTAAAAGAGGTGAATGAAATCTTAGAAAAATTATAGTTAATAGATATATGATATATATATAGATAGATATATAATAGATATATATATATATATAGATATATAGTTAATAGATAATAGATATCCCAATGGATCTAGATGCTCTTCCCTCTCAGAGATGATTTCACTGAGAGTAAGGTTTAAGTATTACCTATTAGAACTCTCTTCCTCTCCTTCTTATAAGAGTATTCTTCCCCTCCCCTTCCCATGCATATTTTCGTGTGAAATAGATCATTCTATATATATATATATATATAAAATAAATAGGGACAAAAAGGAATACACCTTCTTTTCAGCAGCACACGGTACATTCACAAAGATTGACCATATACTAGGTCATAAAAACATACAAATGCAGAAAAGCAGAAATTATAAATGCAACCTTTTCAGATCATAAGGCAATAAAAATAATGATCAGTAAGGGTACATGGAGAGCCAAATTAAAAATTAATTGGAAATTAAACAATATGATTCTCCAAAATCAGTTAGAGAAGAAATCATAGAAACAATTAATAATCTCATTGAAGAAAATGACAATGATGAGACATCCTTTCAAACTCTATGGGATGCAGCCAAAACATTACTCAGGGAAAATTTGTATCCTTGAGTTCAAATATTAACAAATTAGGGAGGGTAGAAGTCAATGATTTGGACATGCAAATCAAAAAACTTGAAAGTGAAAAAATTAAAAATCCCCAGAAGAAAACCAAATTAGAGATCCTAAAAATAAAGGGAGAAATTAATAAAATTGAAAGTGATAGAACTATTGAACTAATAAATAAGACTAGAAGCTGGTATTTTGAAAAACAAACAAAATAGACAAAGTACTGGTCAATCTAATATAAAAAGGAAAGAAGAAAACCAAATTAACAGTATCATAGATGAAAAGGAGAACTCACTTGCAATGAAGAGGAAATTAAAGCAATCATTAAAAATATTTTGCCCAATTATATGGTAATAAATATGACAATATAGGTGATATGGATGAATGTTTACAAAAATATAAATTACCTAGATTAACAGAAGAAGAAATAGAATTCTTAAATAATCCCATATCAGAAAAAGAAATTGAACAGGCCATCAAAGAACTCCCTAAGAAAAAATCCCCAGGGCCTGATGAATTCACAAGTGAATTCTATCAAACATTCAAAGAACAGCTAATCCCAATACTATAAAAACTATTTGAAATAATAAGCAAAGAGGGAGTTCTACCAAATTCCTTTTATGACACTAATATGGTACTGATTCCAAAGCCAGGCAGGTCAAAAATGGAGAAAGAAAACTACAGACCAATCTCCTAAATGAACATAGATGCAAAAATCTTAAATAGGATACTAGCAAAAAGACTCCAGCAAGTCATCACAAGTGTTATTCACTATGATCAGGTGGGATTTATATCAGGAATGCAAGGATGGTTCAATATCAGGAAAAACCATCCACATAATTGACCATATCAACAAGAAATCCAACAAAAATCACATGATTATCTCAATAGATGCAGAAAAAGCCTTTGAAGAAATACAACACCCATTCCTATTGAAAACACTAGAAAGAATAGGAATAGAACAGTCTTTCCTAAAAATAATAAACAGTATCTATCTAAAACCATCAGCCAACATCATCTGCAATGGGGATAAATCGATGCTTTCCCAATAAGATCAAGAGTGAAACAAGGATGCCCATTATCACCTTTATTATTTAACATTGTACTAGAAATACTAGCAGTAGCAATTAGAGAAGAAAAAGAAATTGAAGGTATTAAAATTGGCAATGAGGAGACCAAGCTATCACTCTTTGTGGATGATATGATGATCTACTTAAAGAATCCTAGAGAATCAACTAAAAAGCTAGTGGAAATAATCAACAATTTTAGCAAAGTTGCAAGATACAAAATAAACCCACATAAGTCATCAGCATTTCTATTTATCTCCAACACATCTTAGTAGCAGGAATTAGAAAGACAAATTCCATTCAAAAACACCCTAGACAGGGGGCAACTGGGTAGCTCAGTGGATTGAGAGCCAGGTCTAGAGACGGGAAGTCCTAGGTTCAAATCTGGCCTCAGACACTTCCCAGCTGTGTGACCCTGGGCAAGTCACTTGACCCCCATTGCCTAGCCCTTATCACTCTTCTGCCTTGGAGCCAATACACAGTATTGACTCTAAGATGGAAGGTAAGGGTTAAAAAAAACAACCACCCTAGACAATATAAAATACTTGGAAATCTATCTGCTGAGACAAACACAGGAACTATATGAACACAACTACAAAACACTTTCCACACAACTAAAACTAGATCTGCGCAATTGGAAAAACATTAATTGCTCATGGGCAGGATGAGATAACATAATAAAAATGACCATCCTATCCAAACTTATCTATTTATTTAGTGCCATACCCATCAAACTTCCAAAAAACTTTTTTACTGAATTAAAAAAAAAAAACCATAACAAAGTTCATTTGGAAGAACAAAAGATCAAGGATATCCAGGGAAATAATGAAAAAAAAAAATAGAAAGGAATGTGGTCTTGCAGTACCAGATCTCAAACTATATTTTAAAGTAGTGGTCATCAAAACAATTTGGTACTGGCTAAGAGACAGAAAGGAGGATCAGTGGAATAGACTTGGGGTAAATGACCTCAGCAAGACAGTATACGACAAACCCAAAGATCCCAGCTTTTGGGACAAAAATCCACTATTTGATAAAAACTGCTGGGAAAATTGGAAGACAGTATGGAAGAGATTAGGTTTGGATCAACACTTCACACCCTACACCAAGATAAACTCAGAATGGGTGAATGACTTGAACATAAAAAAACTATAAGTAAATTATGTGAACACAGAATAGTATACATGTCAGACCATTGGGAAGGGAAAGATTTTAAAACCAAGCAAGACTTAGAAAGAGTCACAAAATGTAAAATAAATTATTTTGACTATATCAAATTAAAAAGGTTTTGTAAAACAAAACCAATGTAACCAAATCAGAAGGGAAATAACAAACTGGGAAACAATCTTCATAACAAACACCTCTGACAAAGATCTAATTACTCAAATTTACAAAGAGCTAAATCAATTGTACAAAAAATCAAGCCATTTCCCAATTGATAAATGGGCAAGGGACATGAATGGGCAATTTTTAGTCAAGGAAATCAAAACCATTAATAAGCACATGAAGAAGTGTTCTAAATCTCTGATACTCAGAAAGATGCAAATCAAAACAACTCTGAGTTATCACCTCACACCTAGCAGATTGGCTAACATGACAGCAATGTAAAGTAATGAATGTTGGAGGGGATGTGGCATAGTTGGGACATTAATGCATTGCTGGTGGAGTTGTGAATTGATCCAACCATTCTGGAGGACAATTTGGAACTATGCCCAAAGGGCGCTAAAAGACTGTCTGTGCTTTGATCCAGCCATAGTCACTGTTGGGTTTGTACCCCAAAGAGATAATAAGGAAAAAGACATTTACAAAAATATTCATAGCTGCGCTCTTTGTGGTGGCAAAAAAATTGGAAAATGAGGGGATGCCCTTCAATTGGGGAATGGCTGAACAAGTTATGGTATATATTGGTGATGGAATACTATTGTGCTCAAAGGAATAATAAACTGGAGGAATTCCATGGAGACTGGAACAACCACCAGGAAGTGATTCAGAGCAAAAGGAGCAGAACCAGGAGAACATTGTACACAGAGACTGAAACACTGTGGTACAATCAAATGTAATGGACTTCTACATTAGTGGCAATGCAGTGGTCCTGAACAACCCAGAGGGATATAGGAGAAAAAACACTATCCACATTCAGAGGAAAAAACTGTGGGAGTAAAAACACCAAAGAAAAAGAACTGCTTGATTACATGGGTCAAGGGGGATATGATTGGGGATATAGTCTCTAAATGAACATTCTAGTGCAAATACCAACAATCTGGAAATGGATTCTGATGCAGGACACATGTAATACCCGGTGGAATTGCGCCGTGGCTATGGTAGGAGAGGGGAGGTGGGAGGGAAGGGAGGAACAGAAAATGATTTTTGTAACCAAGGAATAATATTTGAAATTGACCAAATTAAAAAAAAATTGAGAATTTTATCTCTTTGTGGTAAGCCATAATATGAGTTTTAAATTAATATTCAACAACTAAGTATTATATTTTTAAAGTTTTATTAAAAATAACTAAAGTAAAAGAACTACCTGAACCCAGCCTGGTCACAGAAAAAAGAGAGGGTGTGGCTCATACTGAACTATATACAAACGTGATCACACAAACATGGTAGAGAGAGGATAGGAATTCTGAGAAATACTGAGGGACTTCTGCAGGATGAAGTCCAAGGGTTCAAGATTCTAATTAATACAATAAAAAATGACAAGAGATGATTGATAAAACTCCTGGGTAATATGAGATCATGTAGAATGAAGTAGAACTAGGAAAACAATATAAGAACAATAATGTAATGAAAACCAACTTGGAAAAATTCAAGGATTCTGATGAATGGGATAACTAATCATACCTCTTGAGCTATGGTGGCAAACCTATGGCATGGATGCACAGACAGCACACAGAGACCTCTCTGTGGGACACCTGTCTGCCATTGTGGCAGCACAAAGTTCACCAGAATTCATTATTTGAAATCCAGAGTGAGGCGGGCCCAAGCTGCACCCCTCCCCCTCTCCATACCCACCTGAGGACATTTCTCATTTGACCCATCCCTCTGCCCAGCAACCCAATGAGAGTGCTTCTTCCTTCCCCTATCTGGGTTAAGGGTCACATGAGGTGTAAGGGTTGTTGCAGTTTGGGCACTTGGTCTCTAAAAGATTTGCCATCACCGCTCTAGAGAAACAATGATGAACCCCTTATCTGTTTTCTAAAAGTTGATGGGCACATGCTATATAAAGAAATATGTAATTTAGGGGCAGTGAGGTGGCTCAGGAGAGAGGACGCTTAGCCTAGAAACAAGAGGCCCTGACAAATCTAACATAAGCTATTTCCTAGGTATGTGACCCTGGATAAGTCACTTAACCCCAGTGGCCTAGCCCTTATCACTCCTCTACCTTAGAAGAAATATTTAATATCAATTTTAAGACAAAAGATAGGGTTTTTTTTTTTAAATACTCAATTTTGTACACTATCACTTGTGTAGATCTGTTTTCCTTGACTGCTTATTTGTTACAAGTTATTCTTTCCTTTCTCAATTTCTTTTAACTGGGAAGAGGGGAATTACCAATATTGTTGTAAAAATAAAAAAGGACCATTGAAATGCTTTTTAATGTGCAGAAGATGAAAAAAGGGTTTTAAAAAAAGAAGAAATTATACAATTTTGTACACTATCACTTTTGTAGATCTCTTTTGCTTGACTGTGCTTATTTGTTACAAGTTATTCTTTCCTTTCTCAACTTCTAACTAGGAACAAGGGAATTAGCAATATTGATATAAGAATTTTAAAAGGACCATTGAAAAGTTTTTTAATGTGTGGAAGATGATAAAAGGAAATTCTGGAGGAAGCATAAACAAGTGGGACAATTTGGGAAATAACATGTAGCATTTACTTTGTACTTTTAAAAAGCAGAAATGTGATATCCATGGCTTCATGTTCACAGTGCTCTTTTTGTGTTCTGCTGTATGTACGGATTTGCTCCTTCTTTTGGTATTTTGTAAGTACAAAATTATAAAAGAAGATTTGAAAAGAAAATATATAAACATGCAAACATGTACAAAATACACTAACATACACAGACAGATATCACAGTGAACTTTGAGGTCAACTTCATAAATCTGATCCCCACAGCAATTTCCCAACACATAGAGAATAGAGTAGAATTTAAGCTTCAAAACAATGAGAAAAACAGGATTATAGATTTAGTGCTAGAAAGGAACCAAGAGGTTAGCTAGTCCAACCCTCATTTTACAGATGAGAGATGTGAGGCATTGAAAAGTACAGTGACTTTCCCAAGGTCATTTAGATACGAAGTAAGACTCCTAAGATTGGAAACCATCCCCTCTGACTCCATAGTCAGCATGCTTTTAGTTATACCATGCTTCTTTTCAAAACTTCTATATACAGTTATTTTAAAACTTTACATTCTATCTTAGAGTATAAAAGGATAAAATGTAGATTCTAAGGCAGAAGAGGGGTAAGGGCTAGGCAGTTGGGGTAAATAACTTGCTCAGATTCACATAGCTAGAAAATGTCTGAGGCCAGATTTGAACCCAGGTTCTCCTGACTCTAGGCCTGGCTCTCTATCCACTGTGCTACCTAGCTGCCTCTGTATTAATCCTGCTACTTCTCACTTGCTAATTGCTCTGCCAACTGAGTCAAGTCAACAAGCATTTATTAAGTACACACTATATTCTAGGCACTGATAGTGCAAAATATTGGAGCAGTTATTATCCCTACTTTGCAGATGTAAAAATGGAGATTCAATCCCCAGAAGTCCTTGCGAATTCCCAAATTGCCCTCTAATCTCCCTGAATCTCCCTGAGTGTGTGATCACAAATTATTATTTAAAGGGATTCCGCCTACTGCTCGCTCTCTTGGCTTCCAAGACTGGGCTCAGGTGGCTCTACCATGCAAGAGGTGGAGTGAGTGATTGTGAATGGGCTCTCTGGGCCTAGGCACGTGCTTTCTTATTTTGTATTTTCTTTAATTCTTAATCTTTAATAAAACTTTATAAAAATGTAATACTTTTAGCAAAGAAACTAATTTTAACTGTTACAGTGTTGGCTAACCACTTCAAAAAAACAAAATACACTCAATCTTCTGATTTTTGTCTACTGTAACTAAGTTCAGCCTTTAATAGCTAGTGCCTAGTTTGTTTGTTTTTTTTAAGCCACGTTTCTCCAAAATGCTTTTTTTAGAAAACCAACTTGATCAGCTCTGGCCTGCAGCCATCCACTTTGGACTTTCTTGAGCCCTTCCCGCCGGCCCGGCTCGGCTCAGCTTGACTTCTGCCTGCTTCTGCCTGCCTGCAATCCAGACCTGTTTAACCCAGATCTTACTCACCTGGTCACTACCTGCCTGCCAGCAAACTCTAGCCTCAGAGAAGACCGCTCATCACCCCAGGCCCAGCCCCAGCCTACCTGTCCTGCTGCCTGAAATCCAGATCCAGATGAACTGCCTGGCCCAGCAATTCTGACTCATTGTCCCAGGCCCAGGACACACTTTCACTGGCTGGTAAAAACAGGTGATGAATTTTTCCTTAGGCTACGATTAACTTCCATGTGTACTGGGGGTAGGGGATAACAGGAGGGGAGAAAGAAAGGGAAAGAAGATAGAGGCTTTTCCAAACAGGCACTAAAAGCATGGCTACTTTAAGAGGATATCTTTTAACTGCATTGATCCTTTTATTTATGTCACATGTGATCCAGGGGAAAAATTCAGCTCCCTGCAACTCTTTATCTTAATTTGAAATTCCTAAAATCCACTTTTACTATGGGGAGGAAACTCAGCAGCTCAATGAATTGAGAGCCAGGCCTAGAGACAGGTCTTTGGTTGAAATCTGGCCTGAGACACTTCCTGGTGGTGTGGCCTTGGACAGATCATTTAACCCCCATTGCCTACCCATTACCAATCTCCTGCCTTCTGACAATAGGCATCTAAATGGATAAAAAAAAGCCAAGGAACTTTAAAGTCACTGAAGTTTATATTTTTAGGGCATTTCAGACTCTGTGTTTTATAAAAAAAAAAATTTCTGTATTCTATTGCATTTTGCTGATTGTTTTGTTTAAGGCTTAACTTTGTGATTTTAAGTTCATATATTACTGCATTCTGTACTATTCTGTTACACTGAATCATTTTAATGTACTAGGTTTTAACTACTGTTATATTCTGTTGCTTTTCCCCTATAACCATACTGAACAAACATTGAGTAGGACTATATAAAAAACAGCTTTTCTATTTTTGACTTTGTAAATTGTCACATAGAGGATAGATGGACTCCATCAGAAAATTGCTATAACCACCTTTGGAAAATTTGAAGAGCTAATTATCTCAAACTGATTTTAAGGGTTCTTTAGACATGATTTTTAGAAATTTTCTTAACAATCTCTGGTCATTTTTGCCTGCCCCTAACATGAGGTAGGGCCCATTTTAATAGCTGAAGTGAAATACATTTATAACCTCCACCTCCCACATTTAAAAAAAAAATGCAAATGGAAGCTGGGCAGCTAATCCCAAGGCATGTACTCCTAGAAGCCTCCCAAAAGGAAAAAAAAAAGAGGAGCATCTTTCATTTATACTCTTCTGCTCATTTTACTTCTACCAGAATGATCTCTAGATTTCTTAATGATGTTCTAAACCCAAAATAAGTTTTACTTTGTTTAAAAATATGTTTACCAAAGATTCGCTATGATTGTAAAAAATTGTGACAAATATCCTTCAGTTCATAGGCTTAAAAAGATGCTATACAGCAACTTGTGTGAAGTATGATAGTGGGTATTGTAATTAACTGGACTATTGAGAATTTGGGGGATATTGGTATCTACATATTTGTAATAATGTTCTTTATTTAAAAAAAACTTGTAACATTCATTTGCTCATATTCACAGTGGATCATGGCCAGGTATGAAGAGGAAATGGATCTCATTTTTTGTGAGAAAGCCTTGCATTCTATATTTTCTTAGCTGACACAGTGTGTCAATGATTATAAGCTATATTTTTGAATTTTTAAAACTCTTTTATTATTATATTTTTCTTGCATGTACAATATACTATTTTAGTTTATTTTTTCTCTCCTTTTTATATTTGGAACACATGTCACCAGTATTAAGATTTTCTTTAACTTTTTTGTTTTAGCAGTAATATGTTTAAAATATATTTGCTATAATGTCAATGCATGCCCTAAAAGCTCGAGACTATAAAAATGATGCCACTAATTGTTTAAAACAAAAATTTATGGGACTTTGCTTAATGATTCTGTCTGATTCCAGGACAAGATATACACAAAAGAGCATTTGCATAGGGCCAAAGATAAGCCAATCCAGGACGGATTGATGCTCTTCTAAGACAATACAAAGGTCTTGAATCTAGTGTGAATCCTCCAGGTTGCGATGTTTAACATTTGTTAAGACATAGACCTTCCTTGTGTCCATACTCACTCTGAAAATACAGATGAGTATGCCCAAACTTGGCTCCTACTTGGCTCCTATAATCTGGTCCCTTTTCTGTCTTTCATAGTGTGGCAAACTTTCTGTAGTCCTGGCTACTAACTGGGTAAATGCATCATTGCTTAGATCATTTTAATTGGACCCTGATTCAAGGACCTGTTATAGATTTATTTTTCCTTACTTGGAATTTTTACACATAAGACTTTGATAGTCTATATTTTCATCCAGAATTTTTTTTTTTGGAGTTTTCTGATGTCTTTTTAATTTCTCTTGCCAGTTGATTCATATACCTCATAACTCAGCCATGCATCCCTAAGTGATCCTGTGTTTTCAATCACCCTCTTTACAGGGAAATATAAAAAATATTATTATTTTAAATTGCAACGTTTAAATTCCTTTTAAGAAGAATTTTAGATTAAGGAAGATGCTACCTCTCTGAATCCAGAAAGTGAACTGTTTAGAGAAGACACCATGAATGGGCAATTCTCCTTTTTGTTCATATGATCATAGGATAAAATCACAGATTTAAAACTGGAAGAAATCTGAAATGTCATTGATTCCAACCCCATCATTTTCTAGATGAAGTAACTGAGCCCCACCCAGCAAGGTTAAATGTTTTGCCTAGGGGTCACCAAGTATATCATGTTTTATTCAAACCCAGATCTTTCTGATTCCAAGGGCAGGACTGTACCTATGACATCATACTGTTTCTTAATCATCATTGGAAATCTATTGCAACCAACTGTTCCCAATGTTCTTTGAGTCAGGCTCAAGTTTGATTTTTTGGAGTTTACCATGTCCCAAAATTTGCAAACTTCTATAATCATTTAGACTTTTGTGTTTAAAAGGGTTGTTGTTTTTTTTCCTTTAAATCAAAGGAGTATCTTAGAATCATTGAAAACTCAATACAGGTTCCAAAATGTACTCCATCCTCCTCTGTTCTTCCTACTTAATTCTGGGCTCATTCCCTGTCCATCTTCTGTTCATGTACTATATATCTACATATCTAAATCTATAGCTATCTATTCCTACACACTGTCTCCTCTGGTCAGATTCTGCCAACAGGTACAAGAGGCCATTTTCATTTTGACTTTGTACCCCTAGAACAAGAAAGGGAAAACTTTTTTCCCCTTTTTAAAAAATTCAATTATATTTTATTTTCTGTTTAAAATACTCTCCTTCCTCCTTCCCCTATGCATTAAGGAGGCAAAATAAATTAAACCTATTGTATATGTTTATAGACATCTATAACAAATTTCTACATTAATCATGTTCCAAGAAAGAAAAAAATATATGCTTCATTCTGCACACTGAGTATATCAGTTCTCTCTCTCTCTCTCTCTAGAGATGTATAGCATTTTTTATCTGTCTTCTTAATGAGCCTAGAATTCTGAATCTCTCTAAGCTTTATTTGCACTTTACTTTTGATGGAGTTAAATGCTGCCTTCTTAAAGATGGAGGAGCTATCCTGCTGGTAAACCCTGTGGAGTTCTCATTTTTCATTTACTAGCTTCCAAACCTCCCCATCATTTTCATCACACCAATCCTGATATTTGTAAATATTCTGGGCCAGATGAATAAATGCAATGATATACATCAAATCTCTGATAGCTGCCCCCTCCTGTTCTACTCCACTATTGCCAATGGTGTGTTGGCTCAACTTTCCCTTCAAGTCAGCAACAAGCTGTTCACCACTGAGAAGTACTCTAATCTGTTGACACTAAGTTTTCTGTTGGTTGTCTTGCTTTGGTGGCCTCTACTTTTATTGAATGCAAATGTTTACCTTGGAGAGGATGAGTCTATGATGGGTTCAGCACTTTATGCCAAACATTGCCTTCATTGCTCTCATCACAGGACTTTTGAGGTAGGAATAAAATAATAAGATAGTAAAATGGTAAAAAAAAGTTAAAAAAGTAAAAAGGTAAGTAAGAATGTAGTAAAATTGATGAATACATAAATTGGATTTAAGTGAGGCAGAGTTGCACAAAATGATCAGCTTCACTCTCTCTTTCAGAGTCATCAAAGTCTACTGGAAAGGAAAAAGTCAAGATGACTGATGGTGATTCAAGATGCGGTGGATGACCTTGGCTTCTTTGATTGGAAATGGCTAAACAAAATGCTTCTTATAAAACAGTAATATTCCATTATATTCATGTGTCCCAATTTGTATAGCCATCCCTAATTAAGCATATACTTTATTTCCAGTTCTTTGCTACTGCAAAAAAAGTATAAATATTTTATTTTAGGAGACTTTCTTTTTGTCAAGGACCTCCTTAGAATAGATGTCGAGCGGTTTAATCTTTGGATCTGAAGGTCTAGACATTTAGTCACTTTTTTACCAAAATAGTACTAATTCAGCAGTGGGAAGAGCCAAGATGATGGAGAAGGTACAGGGACTCATCTGATTTCTACCTACTTACCCTCCAAAAATCTTTGATATAGAACCTCAAAACAAATTCTGGAGCAGCAAGCATAACCCATAAAAAGACAAGGTAAAGTTATTTTTCAGCCCAAAACAGGTTAGAAAGTCTACACAAGGGATTTAGAGCACCAGAGTAGAGGTAGAGTTCAGTACCCAAGGGCAGGTACCATCAAGGAAAAAAGACTTAGGTGTGCCTAAAGCAGCAGCCAAGGCTTCCAAAACTCTTAGCTACAGATGGTAGGGGTGGGGTGAACAACTGCTTCGAAGGAGATTACAGGTGTCTCTTTGCTGACTCCGGGTCAAGACTCTTGCTGATTGTCCATATGCAGAATCAGATTGTACTCCTGGGGCATAGTCACAAAGTGAAGTGGAGCACCAGCATATACCAGCACTTGTAGTCACAGGGGAGCAGGGGACCCTGGACACAGTTCAAAGAGGTAAAAGAATTCTTGGGATTGTTCAATCCAGAGCATAGGCTAGGAGAGTATTAAACACATCTCTCCTTACATCATACCACAATGGAAAAATTAAAAGCAGATAGATCTCCAGTGTAGCTGTACAAAAAACTTAAAGCTTGGAACAGTGCTCCCTTCACCATAGTTACAGAGACCAATGTTTCCATGTCTAGGTCTAACATTCAATCCACCAAACCAGCTAGCTGCTCTGAGAGCCCAACTTTTAAAAGTTGTTTTTTTTTTTTAATAAAGAAAAGAAAAAGGCAGGAAAATGAGTAAACAACAAAAAAGAAACAATGTAGAAACTTATTTTGCTAAAAGCATAAACTGAAACTCAGAAGAAGACAAAAAAGGCAACATTGCATTATCGAAAGCCTCCAAGAAAATATGAACTGCTCTCAAGTCTGAAAAGAATTAATAGTGGGCTCAGAAAGGATTTTAAAAATCAAATAAAAGAGATAGAAGAAAAATTGGGAAAATAAATTAGTGATACAGGAAATTCATGAAAAGAGAGTCCAAAGTTTGGTAAAGGAGGCACAAAAAATACTGAAGAAATTAATACCTTCAAAAACAGAAAAGATCAATTGGCAAGAGAGGCCCAAAAACCAAAAGAAGAAAACTTTTTAAAAAACAATTGGCCAAATGGAAAAAGATTTGCAAAAATGTACTGAAGAGAAAAAACTTTTTGAAAGACAAAATTGGCCCTTTGGAAAAAGGGGTACAAAAATTCACTGAAGAATAGAACTTTTTACATAATAAAATTGGCCAAATGCAAAAGGATGTACAAAAGCTAAGTCAGGAAAAATCATTTCTGTTATAATAATTTAGGAAAGGGGAAGGGTTTATACAAAGGGAAAATCACATGTAAATAAAAGAGTTTGTTAACAGAGAAGGGACAAGATAGGGGAGGATAAGGGGAAAGGTTTGCATCTGACTATTTACCCCAACCCACTATAGTTAATTTCCAAGATTAATCCTTTTGTAAGCTAAACTAAAGATTACCAAAGGTTACTAAAGTTAAGTCTTAACAGGGAGACCAATTTCTCACTTAAGAGTTCTTTGGTGGGTCAGGGAGCAGGAATCCAAGTTATGGTGTCCTTAGATGATCCAGGCAAGGTAGAGATTCTTTTCCCCAGTCAATCTGTTTACCAGGATGACTGGAGATGTCCTCTCCACCTCTTCTAATTGATCTTCACAGGCAGGCTACTTGATAGATGGTTTTTCCAGGGGAGTCTCAAATCCACAGCTTTAGTTTTCACCTCCAGCTCCAACTGACTGTTGGAAACCTCCTCCTTCAACAGCTTAGAACTTTGACCCAGCCAGCTCTTGGAGAGTTCTAGGCTGTCACTCAAACTCTTGTTACATTTCTCAAATATAGAGAGAAATGAGTTGAATGTATAAGAATACAAATCATTCCCCAATTGATAAATGGACAAAGGATATGAATAGACAGTTCTTAGATAAAACAATTAAAGCTCTCCATAGTTAGGCAAAAAAATGCTCCAAATCACTATTATTTAGAGAAATGCAAATTAAAACAACTCTGAAATACCTACCACCCCACACCTATCAGATTGTCTATTAATATAGAAAAGGAAAATGACAAACTTTGGTGGGAATATGGGAAAGCTGGGACAGGAATGCATTGTTGGAGAGCAATTTGAACCTCTGCCAAAGGGCTATAAAACAGTACATACCCTTTGACCTAGCAATACCATTACTAGGTTTGTACCCCAAAGAGAACTTAAAAAAATATGAAGGACCTCTATGTACAAACAATTGTGAATAACAAAGGGGAAAGAGGGGATGTTTGGTGAGGGAACATGATGTCCTGGATTAGAAACCAAGCAGAGCCACTTATTGAAAATGGAGAGTTACCTGGAAAGCTCTGATCCTCTTTTAAAGGAAGGCTATGAGATAAGTTTATTGCTCTACCTTTTAGCCCTCCAGTCTGAAAGGAAATGCAATAGAGGGAGTTAAGAAGATATTGAGTATCAAAAGACCTATGATTTTATGATACATGCAACTTTGGAGGGGGGAGGGGGAATCTTCAAATTAGTTCCCTAAACTCAAGATGCTGCCACACTCTGGAATTTTTCTTTACCTATTCCTCCTTAATCTCTAATACCTTCCTCTGGTAAAGACTCTCTGTACCTTGAAACATTACCTGATCTCTATCTTTTTTTTTTTTAATTTATTAAACTTCTCTCAATGTCTTACAAATTGTAGCACTTAACAAATTCTTGTTAGATTATATTGGATCATGTTGTGATTGACATTAAGGAAAAGAGGCATAAAGTTCTAATCACATTCAAATTCAATTTATTGGTAAGGCTAGCAATTACCGATAAAAGGGGTCTCTTGACTCGTCAAATATCCATAAAGTAGGGCTTACTAGCCTTCAACAGTTTTGGGAAGTACAAGAAAACAAAGTACAGAAAGCATAAACCTATGATTGGTTACAAAGTCTAAAGAATTACAAATGAAGGGAAACAATATAACTGGATATAAACCAGGAATGCAGAATCAGCAACAGCTCCTCCTTCCATCTTGTTGCTATGGAAAGTTCATTGGTGGTATCTACCTGCATGGAAAAGAGTCCAGACTTTCTTGAAGGACAGCCAACATTGCAGAGATAACAGACTTCCTGGCACCTACCTGCACCTTGTAAGGCTCGTTAGTGAGATAACAAATCTCCCTTAATTGTACAAGGGCAGCAAGAAGTGGAGAGACAATATATTTCTTTGAAATAAGGTGATTTATATGGCAACTTAGCTCAGAAAGGCAAGCCTAACCTGAATTTAACTCAGAGACAAAGAAATGCAGCTTAAGTGATTTTATGACATACTAGGGGTGCTACAGAATAGAATCAATTACAAAATGGAATGGGAATATTTTGTTTTCTCATTAAGAAACCCCAATTACACTGGAGTATTAAGTTTCAATAGTACAGTAATCAACAATGATTGTGGCTAATCTCCCACTACTGTACTTTTTTTTCAGAGATGATCAAACACTATAAAATAGGTAGGCACCCTGGTCTACTATAGCATTTCCTAGATGCTGTTAATAGGATTTTGGTGGGAAAAAAAGTTTGATGTGAGCAATATTCTTTCTTCTAAACTATTAAGTGTGAAATTATGTACTTCAGTGTGTGAGCTGTTGTCCATCTGTTATGCCTAGCTCATGGTACATAACTGGCCTGCCCATTTTTCCTGTCATATATCTCTTTGATTATATCTTTTGCATGGTTTCTTGTACATATTTTATCACTGGCAACACATTGCAGCTTATTTATTCTATCATGCATCGTTCTGTAGCCCTCTAGGTGACCTACAATTTTAGGAGCTTGCAGTATTTTCTGATTCACAGTCATCCAACAT
Source organism: Monodelphis domestica (assembly GCF_027887165.1). Lineage (NCBI taxonomy): Eukaryota > Metazoa > Chordata > Mammalia > Didelphimorphia > Didelphidae > Monodelphis > Monodelphis domestica. The sequence goes on along the minus strand of NC_077232.1, from coordinate 127,816,921 downwards.
CATTTTCTTTTATCCTGACCCATAATTTCACCTGGGTAGGAAACTCTGGTGAGGAATCTCCCTCTCCCAGAATAGATTAGCAATCTTTCTGTAACAAAGAGAGAATTGCTTAGAGCCACTAACAGGTTAAGTGGCTTCCTAAATATCACATGAGAAGCATGTGTCGAAAGCAGGAAATGAATCCCAGTTTTCTTGGCTCCAATGCTAAATCTCTATCCTGTGCATTGTGCTGCCTCTCATTGGGAAAAAAATTGGCATTCAAGTATAGAGGTTTCTTTTTTTTAGTGGGCCTGTAAACTGTATTGTCCTGGTTTCAAAGGAACCTAAACCGTATAGAAAGAATACTGAGCAAATGTCAGTTCTCCTTGAATGTTATAGTTGTAGGACATTGAGTTTTTGTTTTAGAGAAGAGGTTGGCATTATATTAAAGTGCTGGGCAAACAATGTAAGTCAGGACATAATTATCTTCCCATTGAATCCTGAGTTGGGTTCATTGTTTATCCATAGTGTCTGTCCAAGAGACATATATAGGTAGAACAACTCTGTGTTGTCCAATCAACTGCATATCGTAAACAGAACAATAACCATTCTTTATCCACTTGGCCTTTACTGTAGAATGATTTGAATGATTATTTTTCTCATTTAAGATTATAGCAATCATTATAGATCTAAAATGTTTCAGAGTTTCTTGTAATAATCACAATATCATCACAAATAGGGATATTTGGATGACCTTAACACTTCTATGGAATCTCTCTTCCATTTGGACCCCGTGCTGGAAACCTTTGATAGGCAGACATCTCTGTTTTATGCCTTACTTTATACTTGTAATCAGAGGATTGCCTAATCTGTTATTGAATTTTTCAAGGAATCTTCTATGATTTCACTATGTGCAGTAAAGACACTTTGTTGGAGGGTAGCTTTAAGGAGACAGCTTGCTCTATTGAAACAATATTTATAGTCAAGAAACAATAAACACAGCAGGTTCCTGTATTCAATTTTGTTGTTGTTCAGTTGTATCTGACCCCTCATGACCCTATCTGGGCTTTTTTTTTGGCAAAGATACTGGAGTGGTTTGCCATTTCCTTTCCCAGATATGTACCTTTCAATAAAGATATGATATTATTGAATATCATTAGCAAAATCCTGCAGATTCCCTTCTTATAGCTTCATCAAGGATGCCCTAGTTGTGACTATAAATTATTCTTAAAAAGATTTTGTAGAGATGAGGAATATATATGTATAAATTTGCTGCCTAGCCTGTTCCAAGTGGGGAGCTACATTAGTGACATTGTGATAGTCTCTGTTTATATATTCATATATAATAAATTAATAATATATTAAAATCAATTCAATAAACACATTAATGTATAATTATGTTATGTGTTAATATAACACATAGCATGATATATTTTGGAATAAATTAATGATACAATATAAATGTTGTTTATATCAATATTTCCATAACCATATACATACATATATGTATATATGAAGAAATAAGGACAATCAGAGTGCCACTTATGCAACTACCCACATGGAAGAGGCTAGAAGGAATTATGCTTAAAGGAATTACGATGTTGTCTAACACAAGGGCCTTGGAGAAACCATGGAACATTCATTCATAAATATTCGATAACTCTTCTGGTCTGCTAACCATATGGTAGGCAGCCATCACTTTGATTAGCAGCAGTTGTAGAGCTAGAACTGGGGTAGCTCAGAAAGGAACATGTCAACCAGAACCTCAGGCATTCTCATTTCTCTGTCAGAAGATCTTTTTCCTTGATTTGATACCTTTACTAACACTACAAAAAAAAAATTAAAAGAGGAATGAATGCCTTGGTCTTTTGTCTGATTTAGCATTTGTTCTTTTGTTTTGAAAGATGCATCTAAGACAAACCCAGGAACTATATGAATACAACTACAAAAGCCTTTTCACACAAAGTCAGAGCTGAACAATTGGGAAAACATTAATAATGGGTAGGCTAAACCAACATAATAAAAACAACAATTCTACCTAAATTTATTTATTTATTTAGTGCCACACAAATAAAACTACCCAAAAATTATTTCATAGAGCTAGAAAAAGTAATAACAAAATTCATCTGGGAGAACAAAAGGCCAAGAATATTAAGAGAATTGATGTGAAAAAAAAATACATGAATGAAGGGGGCCTGGTTGGACCAGATATTGAAAGTGACAAACAATCTGGTACTGGCTAAGAAATAGAGCAGTGGATCAATGGAATAGATTAGACAAATCAATATGTAGTGGTAAATGACTATTTTAACCTTATATTCAATTTAATTTCAGGTGTGAAGATAGGATTAACTCTCCCCTTGTCTATTTTTAGCTAAACAAATCAAGAACTTAAAGTAATCCTACTTGACACTAAGTAAGAGAGTTCATGAGTCACTTACTAGAGTAAGCTCACACCTCCAAGGGTCACTGCCCCCTCCTTGGGCAGTGCTAGTGTAACAAGTGATTTGTTCATTAGGAATAAGTAATGGGGTTGGATAAGATGTTTGTGAGTGGTACAGGAATCCTTTAATTCAGACAGTGGAATCCTCAAGAGATCATGGGAAGTGAATTCCCAGTTTGCCCTTGGAGGGGCAGTTAGGAATTATTAGTCACTCTGGGTCTGATGCTCAAAGGGTGGATGATTGGTGGTTTTCCTCTGATATTCCTTGAGGATTTTGGAGATAGCGGGCTGGGAATAATATCTTGTATTTGAGAAAGACTGAAGGATTCAAAGACAGAGTGGATGTAACTCTATTCCCCAATTTACCAGGAGGGGGCAGAAGAGAGCATCATTTCTGTGAAACCTGCAGTATCTGTGATCCTGCCAGACGCTGGAGCTTGGAGATGAGAGACAGACAGACAGACAGACAGACAGACAGACAGAGTCAGAGAGAGAGAAGTCTGAATTGATTATTTGAAGATGGAAATTAATTAAAAGAAATTAATAAATAAATTAGATTAGATAGTTAACAATATATTTTAGAGAGATTAAGGAGTTTAGAGTAGGCCTGGTTTCCCAGGCAGAAGAAACTCCTTGCAAAAGTTTATTTGGGGCTTTTGGAGTTTAGGGAAATATAATATAATAATCAACATATTTCAAAACTTTCTTTTACCTGCATCTTATAATTAAATAAATAGGGTTGTTGTTGTTTTTTTATAGCCAGTCTCCAGTTGATTCCTTCAACTGCCAGTAACGGAATCTCCTTAAAGTAAATAGTGTAAAGATTAAAATTTAGGGGAGATGGGGAGACTGAGGCAGGTAGAAATTAGTTTCTCTCTGCAAGGAGTATTATATTTTTTAGAGGTTTATTAAAGGTTAAAGATGAAAGAATATACAAGTAAGAAACATGTGCCTAGGCCAGAGGCCTAGACAAAATAACCTCACATCACGCAAGAGACCGCCTGCTCCAAAACAGAAGTCCAAAAAGAGCCAAGAGAGAGAGAGAGCCACTCAAAAGCCTTTGAATCAGCTTAAATACCTTCTCGATCTCGGCCCAGGTGAGATTACAAGGCATTCTGGGGAAGCAAAGGCTCGTGGGGATTGTAGTCCTGTATTCGAGTCTATTTTTTACAATAGCCTATCCATAACTATCAACAACTATTGACAACTATTGATACCAGTCAACATCAGGGTCAATATTCCCCATAACACTAAGCAAATTGAAAGACTGCAATTGGTTCCTGTTGAAAGGGGGGAAATTTGGGTAATATGTGAAAGGGATAGAGTAAGGATACAGAAGTGTTCATGGAATGAAGAGTCAGAGAATCAAGTAGAATCTAGGAATGGAATTTTGGAGAGAGGGCTGGATGAGAAGCTGACAGCTGGACTTTGGAACACAAGGAGAGCTGGGCGGGGGAGAACAGAGAAAGCAAGCTTGAGGATGGAGTTCTTGGACTTTCTTGGTCTCCTCTGAGCATATCCTTGTTCCTGTGAAGAAGCCTATTCAATGATTTTACCTTCTGTCATGGCTGAAAGTTATTTCTAGCATTGCCTGATCTATATAACAATAGGTTGATCTGCCTGAAGAAGAAACTCACCTTGACTGGAGTGAAGAGCCTGGGAGACTGCCTCCATAGGCTTGGTCTGTTAACTTGATTAACTAACTAATTAATTAACTAACTAATTAACTCTGTTAATCTGTAACTGTTAACTGGGTTAACTACTTTCACTCTTTCCACCTCTTTGCAAATAAAGCTGCTAAAAGTGATTTTCACTTAAGCTGTAATATTTTAAATCAATGACCACAATATTACTTTAGAATTCTCATATTTAGCATAAAACCTAAATTTAAATTCTTACAAAAGGAAGAGAGAATCCAAAAATATGGAAGTATTAGCATTTCAATGTTTCTGTATGCAACTCAGTTCTAATCATGTCTTTAGACCTTTTTTTTGAAAATCAGTTCAGAAATTCCTTATTACCACTCACAAAAATTATAGGAAAAGGTCACAGAATACCGAGAAAGCTCTAAATTTGAAAGGAAAGGCTAGTATATTAGTATATTACACATGCTCATGAACATACTCACCAAGCCTCTATGTGGATTGGAACCAAGAAGTACGTGTAGTAAATGTATTTCTAAGGACCTGGCTTTCATTGGATACTCCCTTATTAAGTAAGTAATACATTTAGTTAAAAGCTACTTTCTAAATGACTGACTAGTTTGTTAGTTTTCAAAACTAGATGATGATTAAAGACCACTCCAACCATTATTTTCTTAATGTTCTATCCATCAAAGAGAAGAATAATGCAAAATCTTAAGTTTACTTGACTTTCTTAGAAAGTGTAAGACTTCACATATTTCTAACTTGTAGGTGATTGACTCATATGTTTTCTGATTGTTGTTCATGCATCAGGACTGGTGGGGATTAGCAGGCAAGGAAAAAAAGGGTGGAAGGAGTCCTGCTAAGAGCAGCAGGAATCTCCCTTTGAAGAAAAGGAGTCAAGAATAATCAAAGAGGATAAATGAATAAGAAATGTGGTTATGTGTAGAGTGAGTAGTCTTCTGATGTCAACTTGTAATGATTAAAACTAAAGGAACCAAATAAAGAATGTAACAGAATCACCAAAGTCATTCAGAAGTGACTTCAGAGGAACATCTGGTCCAACCCAGATGTAAATCAAAAAAGAAAAAAAGGGTGGCAAGAATGAGAAAAACAAATGACTTGGGAATTCTCCCAACAAAGGAAATTTGTATTCTAGTGTTAAAAGAAGTTCTTTTAAAGGGCTATTTTCCAATCCTTTATTTATACCTAAAAAACAAAAAAAAACAATTTTTTCCCTTTCCAGAGGTGAGTCAGAGAGTTAGAAGTGATACTTCTAATGCACACAAAGACAGCTAAGGTTGCATTGGTGTTATACAGATACCTATGGGCATAATAGCTGACATTAAGCAGCAAATAGTACTAGCAAATGTAGGATTTGCTTCAGTTATACCTGCTGCTCAACAGGAAGTAACAAATGTGTGAATAAGTTATTGTTGGAGGTCCAGATTTCTAAAATCAAGTGAGTCTTCTATTGTCTAATAGCACTGAGAAAAGAGATTGGAGAAAATGGCATGAAGAAAGACAGAATGAATTTCTAAATCCCTTAGATGATGGAGATTCCCAATCCTTGATTACCTGGGACTAGAGTATATAGAAAAATTGAGATCATCAATTTTTTTCCCAGACAAAACAGGAAAACATCATTCTCTCCTGACTCTGTCAAAGACCAAAATACTTTTTTGATGTTGCTGATTTAGACATTTTAAAAATTATATCTATTCTATCCATGAGTGGAAAGAGACTACTTTAATCTTCCTGAACCTGTTTCCTCATAAGTTAAATAGGGATGGATAAAACTTGAACTACTTAACTTGGGGTGGGTTATGAGGAAACATACTTGGCAAAACATAAAATACTGTATACTATGAGCTATTATTATTTCTTGGTTCAAACAAAACATCAACTATATAGTGTTCTAACCACAAGCAATTTAAGAAATCTCCTAATATAACCTGATCATTTTATAGAGGTTTAGGATTTTGTCCAATGTAAGCAAAAGTGGTTTACCTCTAGATAGAATCTATGAAACAGCCAAAATTTAAAAATGGAATCCAGGGGGCAGCTGGGAGGCTCAGTGGATTGAGAGTCAGGCCTACAGATGGAAGGACCTAGGTTCAAATCTGGCCTCAGACACTTCCCAGCTGTGTGACCCTGGGCAAGTCACTTAACCCCCATTGCCTAGCCCTTACCACTCTTCTGCTTTGGAGCCAATACCTAGTATTGATTCCAAGACAGAAGGTAAGGGTTTATATATATATGATATATATATGAAATAAAATAAAAGTAGAATCAACCATTGATAACATCCACATGAATTCAGGCAACAGTAGGTCCATAAAATGTCAAACAAATGAGTCAAATGGAAATGGAAGGATTTATGATGCTAATTCAGTAACAAGTCATTACCACAGAAATTGCAATGATTTATCGCTAAATAACCAAGACTTATTGATAAAGCAAATTATGGATGAAAACAGTAGAAATTATACAATATTTCTGTAGGTTATAAAAAAGATCTAATAAGAACCCTAACCTTGTAGATAGAATTATACATAAGAAGTTGCTATTTCTCTAACCAATGTCACAGACAAAAGAGTGGTTGCCTTAAACTGTGACTGTGGAAATATGGTTTCAAATTAAAAATACAGTGGTCGCCATGGGAAAATTCCCAAATATCAAATATACCCAAGTCAGCTGGGTTTTCATGGAGATTTTAATTAATACAAATTAAGGAATTAATGAAAGGGAGAGAGAGAGTAAGAGGAAATAATAAGAAAAGGGCTAGGCCAGCCTAGGCCAGTTTAGGCTTAAGCCTTAAGAGAGACCAGTCAATCTTTAATCCACTCACCACAAGATTTGTCCCCAGCAAGATTCTAGTGTTCAGAGAGACCCTCCAGTTTAGCTCCTCAGCTCCACTAAGTTCAGCCACCAAGCCCTCCAATTCAGTTTTGGTAAGCTGAACCCTCAGAGTCCTTTCTGACCTCCTTTTAAAGAGAATTTTCTCCTATGTCACCTCCCCTAAGTTTTCACATCTACCAATCACAGTAGATGTTTTCACAGAACTGACCATTCTTAATTCACACCTTCTTTAGTTCTCAACTTCTCTGGGTAGATTAAAACTTCACACCTCTTTTGTTAAGCTTGTCTCTTGCAAGTTTGCAAGTTGCCTGACCTTTTAGTGATTAATTTGACCTTTATAGGTACTTAGCACCCTTTTTGTATTAGATCTAAAAATAGATCCAGCTTAAGGGTTTTAGCCTTTCTTTAAGTATGGGTTAAGTACTTTTTCATTGTTCAGTAAGGAGTTCACAACTTTATTGTCCCCTAAAGTATGGGTGGAGTAATTTTAGAGTTCTTATATTCCTGACCAAAGTCCCTTGATTGTTTTAAAATGGGGAATGGTCTTAAGCAAATGTTCTAAGGTAGGGTCTGAGAATTTTTAACATTCACAAGTCTGAGAAATTTTAAGATTCACACCAAGCAGAAGACAAAATTCTCTTACAAGTATATAAACCTTCAGAATTCAACACATAAATTGTACTAGATTCAGAACATTATCACAGACAAAACAGTGTCAGTAATTTGACACACAAAAGTTAAAGGACATTGCCTGGATTAAATGTCACTGTGTCAAATATTCATCATCACCAAGATAGAATGAAAAGCTTTTGAACTGTGGAAATCTAACAGACTTCAAAATCATGAGGAAAAAAAAGATGAGGTATGTATCAATTCTGTTATCCTATCTATTACTGAAGATTTCCTGAAAATGTCTTCAGTGAACCCAAAGAATATGAACTTATATCACAATATTTTTGTTCAGTTCCAAAAAAACAATTATTTTATCCCCTTGGTCAATCATTTAAATACCAATCCATAAAAGAACAATAGCAAGATAAAGACCTAACCCAGGATTGTTTTTATTTAAATTCCACCCAAAAAGATGAAAATGTGGTAAGTAACAGCAATAACAACAGCAACAAGAATAAAAAGGGGGTTTATGATGGTTATACTGGAATAAGTCATTGCTATGGGAAACAAGATAATTTAGTGACTTTTTCCTGAACATTTATAGAGCACATTAAAGTTTACAAAGTACTTTGTATGAATTATCTTTTTGATCCTCACAATGAACTTGCAATTCAGGTGCTCCCTTAATCTCAGTTTTATAGATAAAGAAACTGAGGCTCAGTGATTTTCCTGGGGTAACACAGCTAGCAAATAAATGTCTGAGGTATGGTTCCAGCTTAGCCTTCTGAAGCACTTAGTGCCTACAGTACAGTAGATACTATATAAATGCTTATTCCTCTCCAAATCCATTTATTAAAAAAAAACATACCTAGGTGAATAGTGTGCTTGTTGGTCCTGAGTAATATAATATCAAGACAGAAAGGTAGGGTACCTCCAGATTGTGGAGGACCTCGAATGCCAAGTAAAAGGGTTTAAAATACATAGTAGGGAACCATTGAATGAGTGAAAAAAAGCATCTATTAACCCCCTAATTTGTACAAAATATTGTGACAGAAACTTGTGAATGCACATAGAAAAACGAGACAGTCCTAGCTCCCAAGGACCTCAAATTTTAATAGGAGACAATACATAAGAGAAGTTTCAGCTGAGATAATTGTTAATGGAGGGGGGAGGGTTTAGAATAGATAGAAAGAATCAATGGTCTTTAGAGTGAGTAACAAGGCAAATGATAATGTATCTTCTTTAGAGCTATTTCCATTGACAAAACTGTACCCATCTCACATATTGGCCCATTGATAGTGCCAAGGACCTTGATGATGAAAACTTTATTTTCTGGCTCTTTTGTAGCTATACCAAAGATAGGGAGTAGCAACACCTTGCAGAGTGCAGAGACAATTTCCAGGTTTTGCCACCACAAGAGTTGCTTTTGAGCAGAGTATTTACAGTCATAAGGAAGACTAAACTGGCTGTTTGAAGGCTGGATTGGAAAGAGAAGGCTAGAAAAACTATTAGAAGACTATTGTAACAGTCCTATTGGGAGGTCTGAAGAAACTATACTAGAACAATAGTAAAAACAAAGAAAGGGATAGAGGTGAAAGGTGTTGAGGAGGTGGTCTTTTTTTTTATTGACATTATTTTATTTGGCCATTTCCGAGCATTATTCATTGTATACAAAGATCATTTTCTTCCCCCCTCTCCTCCCCACCTATCCCATAGCCAACATGCGATTCCACTGGTTATCATATGTAATCTTGATTCGAACCCATTTCCATGTTGTTGGTATTTGCATTAGAGTGTTCATTTAGAGTCTCTCCTCAATCATATCCCTCAATCAAATCAAGCAGTTGCTTTTCCTTGGTGTTTTTACCACCACAGTTTGTCTTCTGCTTGTGGATAGTGTCTTGTTTTTTTTCTCCTAGATCCCTGCAGATTGTTCAGGGACATTACATTGCCACTAATGGAGAAGTCTATTATGTTCAATTGTACCACAGTGTGTCAGTCTCTGTGTACAATGTTTTTCTGGTTCTGCTCCTTTTGCTCTGCATCACTTCCTGGAGGTTGTTCCAGTCTCCATGGAATTCCTCCACTTTATTACTCCTTTTAGCACAATAGTATTCCATCACCAACATATACCACAATTTGTTCAGCCATTCTCCAATTGAAGGGCATTCCCTCATTTTCCAATTTTTTTGCCACCACAAAGAGCACAGCTATGAATATTCTTGTACATGTCTTTTTCCTTATTATCTCTTTGGGGTATAAACCCAGAAGTGCTATGGCTGGATCAAAGGGCAAACAGTCTTTTATTGCCCTTTGGGCATAGTTCCAAATTGTCCTCCAGAATGGTTGGATCAGTTCACAACCCCAAGAGGAGGTGGTCTTTTTAAAAAAATTTTTGGGGGGCAGCTGAGTGGCTCAGTGGATTGAGAGCCAGGCCTAGAGAAGAGAGGTCCTAGGTTCAAATCTGGCCTCACACACTGCCCAGCTGTGTGACCCTGAGCAAGTCATTTGACCCCCTAGCCCTTACCACTCTTCTGCCTTGGAGCCAATACACAGTATTGACTCCAAGATGGAAGGTAAGGGTTTAAAAAAAATTTTTTTTTGGAAAATTTTATTTAATTAATTAATTTATAATATTTTTTCTATGGTTACAAGATTCTTGTTCTTTCCCTCCCCTATCCCCACCTCCCTCCCATAGCCTCCCATAGCCAATGCACAATTCCACTGGGTTTTACATGTGTCATTGATTAAGCCCTATTTCCATATTATTGATATTTGCACTAGCGTGATCATTTAGAGCCTACATCCCTAATCATATCCCCATCAACTCATGTGATCAAGGAGTTGTTTTTCTTCTGTGTTTCTATTCCCAGTTCTTTCTTTGGATATGGAGAGTATTCTTTCTCATAAGTCCCTTAGAATTGTCCTGGGTCGTTTCATTGCTGCTAATAGAGAAATCCATTACGTTCGATTGTACCACAGTGTATCAGTCTCTGTGTACAATGTTTTCCTGGTTCTGCTCCTTTTGCTCTGCATCACTTCCTGGAGGTTGTTCCAGTCTCCATGGAATTCCTCTACTTTATTATTCTTTTGAACACAATAGTATTCTATCACCAACATGTACCATAATTTGTTCAGCCATTCCCCAATTGAAGGGCATCCTCTCATTTTCCAATTTTTTGCCACCACAAAGAGCACAGCTATGAATATTCTTGTACAGGTCTTTTTCCCTATGATCTCTTTGGGGTAGAAACCCAGCAGTGCTATGACTGGATCAAAGTGCAGGTAGTCTTTTAGCACCCTTTGGGCATAGTGAGGAGGTACTTTTGATAACTATAGATGGAGGAGACAGGGAAGATTCATCTATAGTGCTTCAGTTTCAACCCTTGGAAATTGAGTTATAGGTGATGTTACTAATAGAAAGAAGGACATCAGTAGGACTAGATTATAAGGAGAAAGATAATAAACTCTATTTTATATGTAGGGAGACGGGGTGATACAGAGCAAAGAATGCTGGATTTAAAGTCAAGAAAACTTGGGTTTTTAGATCCTGGCTTTGCCATTTGTTCCCTATGTTACCTTAGATAAGTCACATAATTCACTTGACCAAGGTTTCTCCCTCAATAAAATGAAAGGGTCAGACCAGATGACCTCTACTATCCCTTTGAATTCTAAGAATTTTATACTGTAATCCTAAATCTGTTTGAGGACAGGGGAAGATCTGAACCTATATTACAATAGCAAAGTCCTGATCTGATTTTGATCTCTCCTGGGTTGATTATTGAATACTGTTTCTGGATAGTTCCCAAACACTTCAAATGCCTTCTTCATGAAGCCTTTCCCAATCCTCCCAGCTTCAGGTGTCTTCCCTGTCAAATTGCTTTATATTTCTTGGTATGTACTTTCATCGTAGAACTTGCAAGTTTCTGAAAGCAGAAATTATTTCACTTTTGTTTCTCTGCCCCCAGGTTGCCTAGAACACAAAAAGTGCTAAATAAATGCTTGTTTATCAGAGAAAAACATTACTTGTCCTAAACTTGTTCCTTGAATTTTCCCTGTTATTTGACTTGCAGCAAAGAGCATATTTGCACTCCTGTGGATTTGGAGAGTGCCTCATTAAGTTTTGAATAGTCAACAGAGGAAGATTCAAATCAGATCAGTATCTTAATAGCTTAGATCTTTTCTTGTCCCCAAACTGGTTTAGGACAATTATAGTCAGGCTTTAGGCCATGTCTGCTTTGGGAACTCACTTGTGATTACCAGTATTAGTAATGGAGAGTCTTGGTTGATTTGATTAACCCTATCCAAATACTTAAAATTAAGGGTGCTTTATTAAGTATTTTTTAATAGCCCTTATTTTCTGTGCTGTATCAATCCTAAGACAGAATTGTGACAAGAGCTAGGCAATTGGAGCTAAATGACTTGCTTAGGATCACACAGTGAGGAAGTGTCTGAGGTCAAATTTGAACCTAGGTCCTTCTAACTCTAGGCCTGGAACTCTATCTACTATGCTCCTAGTGATTTATTAAATCTTGAATCCCAAAGAGAGTATTCTTATGAAGAAGAAGGCATTTCCACCCATTACAAAAGCAAGGTTAATGTTGTTACCAACCTTCCCTTGCTCTGTAACTGAATATGAGGGCATCTTTAGGGCAGAGCCCCATTGGTTCTGTGTGGAGGGGACAGGGAAATCCTTAGTCTCCTGACCTAATGCTATTTCCATGAACTCTGCAGACAAGAACTATATCCTAGGAACAGAATCCTTAAGTATTCTTCCTTAAGTACTTCCCTTAGAGATGACAAGTGTACCCTGTCAGCAACTTAGACAAAATACTGAAAGGTTAAGTGACTCCCCCTTAGTGGCCCGTGTCAGAGGTCAGTGAGTTAATGAACATTTATTAAGCACCAACTATGTGCCAGAGAAAGTAATGGGCTCCTTGGATGGGGCTGGGATAGCCAAGGGAGCTAGGAAGAGAGCAATGTCACAGAACTGCCACCTGAGGGTGACAAAGAACACAGCATGAAAGTATTTTTTGTACTGGGTCTTCAATAATCTGGGGAAACACTCAGCATTGGAATCATGGCAATGTAATGCTTGAAATGGCCTTTGATTCTTTTGTATTTAATAATTATATATTATTATAACATAATAATATAATGCATTGTATAGAATAATATAATAATAAATTAATAATAATAAATAATTTAATGATGATTTCTCTTGACATTTGTAATCAGTGTATTGTCAAGTAGGGAACTGATGTTACTTCACTGAAATGTTGAGGTTTTCACAGATTTATGACAGAAGATTGGGCCTAGAGATTTGGGAAACCTCAACCAAACGTTCCTCTTCATGGTAGTTTAATAAAAAGATCAGATCACTCAAGACTGAGAGCTGAAAGAAGCCATGATAGTCACTGCATCTAATTTTTTCTCTTTGCTTTCGGGAAATGTCAATGATATTGTGAACATCCTGTGGTATATAGCAAAACATCAAATGCAAAACTTTAATCATTCCCTCTTCAGATATCTGAATAGTAGCTTCTTTCTCTGCTTGAAAATTGCCAAAATATCAGGTATGGAAAACTCATTCTTTTTCTTTCCTTTTTACCATTTTTTGGTCCAGTCCTTTTGGTTTCACTGGGACATGAACTCCCTCCTCCACTAACACAGGTCAGCAACTTATCAGCAACTTAGTCTTAGAGAATTGCCCAGGCTACTGAAAGGTTAACTGACTCTCACATAGTTACACAGCCAGTATGTGTCAGAGGTCAGTGAGTCAAACATTCATTTAGCAATTGTTCTGTGCCAGGCACTGTGCTAAGCACTGGGGATACAAAGAGGTAGGACTTGAATGGAGGTTTTCCTGATTCCAAGGCTGGTTCTTGATCCAACAGTTCTCAGGAAGAGTGAAAATAGTCTTTCAGGAAGATTCTAAAGTTCTATGGTCCTTTAAAGCCTTTTATTTTTGCCATAAATTTTTAAATAGCTTTACTTATACTTAACAGTTCCCCCTATAACTTGTGAAGAACAGAATCTCATAGAAGCTAATAAAATGACAGCAGAAAAAAATTTCTATCAGTCAAAGACTGTGAACTAAAATCATTGATTGGAATATTTAAGGATTTTATTTTAGGTGAAATGGACAAAATATGAATTTCAACAGTCATAGAAAGTTGGTAAGAGAAGTGGGTTGGGGAGGGAGGTATAAAATTTAAATTAATATCCAATAACTCCAAGTATGATATTTTATAAGATTTATTAATAATCACTTGATGTAGAAGAAATAAAAAGAACAAAAGTAAAACCTGAGTAAAATTCTCCTGCCTCTCACCTCACCCCACCTCCACAGCCGAGTTTCTAGGAGAGAGAGAGGACAGAGCTATACAAAACTTATATCTTCCCTATGTTAGTACGTTAAGTAGATACATAACTGGGATGCAGGGAAAGAGAATACCAGAAAGATAACTCTAATTATACAATCCCACCTGTGATTCCATTGGGAAACAAGCATGTAGAAATCTCCCAGATTTATATGCCTAGTTTCCTCAATGAATCAGTACACATAACCAACTTATATCTCTAAAGTTTTTTAACTATAGGTATATACAATATTGCAGTTTCTAAGGGGAAATTACAATAAGTTGGGGATAAGAGGGAAATAGAAAGAGAACAAAACCAGTGGTGGCTAGGCACATTGACAAAAATCCAATTAGAGGGCAGTTCCCTTTGGCATAAGAGTTGACATTCAAAATAAATGTGCTCATCCCCCCACAGTTCAATTTCACTATATCCTAAGGTTCATTCTGGATCTTTTGGTGCAGTATATGGTTTCTGTAGGCATCTCCACGGCACCTTCTCCAAATAGTTCACTTTCTTGATTCAGGGAGGTAGCAAGTTTCTTATCCTAAAATTACTCTCAAACAAGAAAAATGTTTATAAATCTTGAATTTAATGACAATAATAAAATCTCCCCTGAGGAGGATGTTAAGCAACACACAGCTCACTGTGGGATACATGGCTGAGCTATGAGATATATGAATCAATTGTCAAAAGAAAATTTAAAAAAAACAGACAAATAAAAGAGAAAAAAGTAACTTCTGGATGAAACATAAAATATCAAAGTTTCATGTGTAAAAATTTTAAGTAAGGAAGAATAAACCTATAACAAGTCTTAGAATCAGGACTGAAATATGTGAGTTATTTGACCCTTATAGATGGTAGATGGTCAAGTGTTTTTCTTTGTCTCTATCAGGTTGTAGGCTGGTCTATTAGACTTCAGACCTGATTCAATCTGACTGTTATCTTATTCAAACAAAAAGGGTTTATTTGAGTGTTTTCACACAGGGAAAGGAAGGAGGACCAAGAGAGGTTTCCTTAATCACTAATTCTCTAGATCTCCTCCCCTCAAGCAAACCTTGAGGATCTGCCTTCTATTCTTCAAGCTGCTTATATCTATACTGACTGTCCCTGAGTCCCCCAAATAGTATGATAGACAAAAGATAGTTCAGGTTGTTTTGATAGGGTGAAGGTGAAAGGCAAAGTCACCCAAAAGGTCCAGCCAAGAGGCTACAGGCTTCACTTGAGGGCAAACAGATCTTTGTGACTCAAGTAGGTTCTTCTCAGCAAATAAGATAACAAATAGGAAACAGGAACTTAGGAACATGGTCAGTAGGTACAGCTGTAACTCCGGTAGATAAATTTCTATTGGGAGATCAAATGGGAGAACTCTCAGGTACAGGGTAAATGACTTCTAGCCAAAAGTCCATTATTTACCTTGGTAGTCTCTAAGCTCCCCAAGAAGCAGGAACCAACAGCCCCCTTCAGCACTCTGTCATTCTTTTTCATATCTTCCTGACACTCCTTGAAATTTAATCCTTAGTGTTCCATGCATGAGCCACCCTGGATTGCAAACCAAGCCTTTGCCTTTTGCAAATCTTCTCTCTTGCTTTTTCTCATTCCTATAGGGCCCAATTAAAGTGATTTATGTTCCACAAGCCTGTAGTGTTATGCACTTGCCCAATTATGTGCTTACTGAATCAGCAACCAGGACTAGAGAAAATTGCCATACTATAAAGAGAGAAAAAAGGACTCGATTTTGAAGAAGAAGGGGAATAGCATTCTCTAGTCTGATTTTACCTTTGCTATCAGGAATAGGGAGCCAAAATGGCAGTCAAACTGAGGTACTTGGTAGAAGTCTGGATCTGGCACGAGGGAATCCTGTGTCTGACTTTGCAAACAGCTACTTCCTCAAACCCAAAAATAAGTTCAAGTCCCCTGTCTTGGTGCAGAATCTCATCAATCCCACCAGGAGTGCTTAGTCTCCTTGACCTTATGCTCTTTGGTACTGTGCAGGTTAATTTTGTGCCCCTTGGTACTATGCAGTGGCTCTTTCATGATCCCTTCTCCTGGAATCAGACACAATCATTAGTCAAAGTCCTATAATATTTAACAATTAATGGTAGGTTTCCACATGCTAAAGCTTTTGGGTATGCATTGATATTAGGGCTAATGGACATTTTTAACGTATCCTAGTGCAAAATTAAAAAAAAACATTAATACTGATAACACATGCTTCAAGTACAAAAAATGAGAGAAAAAGAGAACTCAAATACTCTATTGCATATATAAAGAAAAATAAGAAGAAATTAAAAAAATCAAAAATATATAATTCACATTCCATGAAACACTATGTTAGTGAAGCAGAAGCACAACACAAGGTTTCTCACCCAAAAATGAGATCCATTCTCTTTTTAACTTGACCATGATCCACAGTATGAGTACACATGATTTTCACCAAGCAACAGTTTTTTAAAGCAGTAGTACAGCAGCTAATGCACATTTAAAGAAGTACCAAAATTTCCAAAATCATAAGAGCACATTTAATGACAATAGCAAACAAACCCACTATCATTAGGATTCACATGCCACTTGTTGTGTGACATTTTAAAGACCTATGGATACTTGTCACAAGTTCTCCAAACTAGCCAATCATTCAACCTTGGCTGAGATATTTCCAACAACATCTTTTACTGCCATCATGCCAAAATTTGGCAGGAGAAACCGGGGGGGAGGGTTAAGGGGGAGAATCCTCTGTACTGCTGATGAAAACCTTTGGGGTCTAAAATGTCACCAAGAATCTAGATTATTCTGGTGGAAGGGTAGAGTAAATTGAAGCATTACAAATAAAAAACCTGTCGAGGGGCTTCAAAGTCCCCTGGGAAAACCTTCCCACCTCCCAGATGAGATTATAACTGATCAACGGATAACCAAGACCCTTGAGAAAACTCCCTCCTCTGGTATGAGAATGTAATAGCCATAAAAGTAATATCTTTACATGCCCTATCCATTGCAATGTGGAGGCGAGGACTACAGTAGTGAAAATCACTTCTGATGTTTCATCCATTACATTTTTATAAATGTGGAGGTGGGGAATAAAATAATGCTATTACACTTCACTTCAACTACTAAATGGACCCTTACCTCTTGTTACAAACAACTCAAAGATAGGCAAATGATCATTCAGAGGTAGTGGTACTTCTAGATATCTGAAAATCACTTCTGAAGACCCCTTAAAATCAATTGAGATTTTTAGCTCATTAAATTCTCCAAAGGTTATATACAGGTTATAACCAGTTTGATGGAGTCCATCCATCATCATCTGTGTGACAATTAAAAAAGGCAAAAAGGAACAAAAGGCCCATTAAGGTAATATGTGACCTCAATGAATCTGTTGACAAATCAAGCATCCATAAGGACCTATGGTTTTGCCATGGAAAAGGGTTTGTCAAAATTGTTTATGGACTTTTATAATAGTATTTTCTCCAGTCCAGTCATAGGGGAAGGGAACAAATAAAGACAATATAACAGAACATAAAGCTAATAGCCAAAACAAAGTAGCTGAAAATGACACAGTGTAACAGAAGATATTAGATTACATTAATATATGAATTTAAAAAACAAAATTGAATTTTAAAGCAAACAATCAGCAAATACAATATATGTGACAGGATGTGATCAATGAATTCAAGAGGCCTTTTCTCCAATTCTAATAGTTGCATTACAGAGACTTCTTCACTATATGGAGGGGAACAAACTGAAACAGTTAACATCAATAAAGAAATATAGTCTGAAAGGGCTTAAAATTCACCTCCAGACTCTTTAAGGTTCTTTCTCCTTCCGAGTATCATCATACCCACACTGAGCATAGTGTGGTTGAACCCCATATTGGATGTGCTGCAGAGGCTGGGCAGGCCAAAATGGCAAAGGAGTGTAGGGAGATGAATCTCCCTTCTGAATCTTGAGATTACTCAGCTGCAAGGTATCCTATCAATTGTAAAAGAGAATTGTTTGTTCTCTCTGAGTTTACACTTGTGAAAGGGAATCCTTTATTCCCTTTGTCTATTTTGAGTTAACACTTTGGTTAACAATAATTTAAGTACCCCTACTTAGTACCTCTCTAGATTGTGAAGACTTGGTTAAATCTCTTTTGCCTACTTTTGAATTGAATCAACAAAAGCTTGAATACTTTACCTAGCACTAGGTAGAGGAGCTCTCCACCTTTTCAACTCAATCACCCAGGAAATGAGAATTCACACCTCAGTCAGTCAGGAATCTGTGAACTCTTTTGATGAGTATTCACCTCTTCAGAAGGTGAGAAATGGTTCCCACAAACAATGCCCATGGGCAATTTGGAAGCTGTGATAGGCCCAAGAAGCCACTATAAAAGGCCCTGAATTTCTGGGGCTAAAAAAAAAAAGGAAGCACCTATCTCTTGGACAGAATTTGGGTGAGTGGATAGCTGACTTTCCCTTCCTGTCTTCTGGAGAGAGTTTAATTCTGGCTGAAGGTCAACAAATCTTGGCTGAGTCGAGCACCAGAGCAATATTTAGTTAAATAGGTTAATGTCTTCTCTACCCTTTTGTATTTCTCTGCTTTCACTCTTTCTACCTTTTTTGTAAATAAAAGCTATTAAAGTCATTTTGACTTTGAGCAACAATACTTTGAATCGACAACTACCATTTTTTATACTTTTCAAATATTTTCATCATACCATTAAAATTTAATTCTTACACAATACAAGAACCCCCAGGAATGGCAGCAAGAAAAGACATCTTAAAACTTTGGTAATACACTGCTTTTTCATAGAGTGGGCCATTTATTTTTATTTATTTATTTATTTGTTGTTTATTTGGTCAATTTCAAACATTATTCCTTGTTTACAAAAATCATATTCTATTCCTCCTTCCCCTCCCCTGCCCTTCCCATAGTCGACGCGTAATTCCACTGGGTATTACATGTGACCTTGATCAGAACCTATTTCCATATTGTTCACATTTGCACTAGGATGTTCATTTAGGGTCTAAATCCCCAATCATATCCCCCTTGACCCATGTAATCAAGCAGTTGTTTTTCTTCTGTGTTTCTACTCCCACAGTTTTTCCTCTGAATGTGGATAATGTTTTTTCTCGTAGATTCCTCCAAGTTGTTCAGGATCACTGCATTGTCACTAACTGAGAAGTCCATTACATTTGATTGTGCCACAGAGTATCAGTCTCTGTGTAGAATGTTCTCCTGGTTCTGCTACTTTCACTTTACATCAATTCCTGGAGTTTGTTCCAGTTCACATGGAATTCCTCCACTTCATTATTTCTTTGAGCACAATAGTATTCCATCATCAACATATACCACAATTTGTTCAGCCATTCCCCAATCGAAGGGCATCCCCTCATTTTCCAATTTTTGGCCACCACAAAGAGCACAGCTACAAATATTCTTATATTTGTATTTTTCCTTATTATCTCTTTGGGGTACAAACCCGGCAGTGCTATGACTGGATAAAAGGGCAGACAGCCTTTTAGTATCCTTTGGGCATAGTACCATAGAGTGGGCCATTTAAAAGAAATCTAATTATTAAATTGTTTGCAAATCTACTTCTGGTCTGTAGATGACACTAGCCTAGTATGTACTGACTAGGTGTAAAGTTAAGAGGTTTGGAAGAGTAAACTTCCTTCCCCTCCCCACTAAGGGTAAAGTCAGTGGCCCTGTGACACCTCAGTCCCCACCCCCACATCCAGGAGCATGGAAGTCTCTATGTGTTAGCCAGGCTGGGATTGAGGTGGATAGCATATCTATCCCATATCTTCTCCATGCTGTGTTCCCCTGCTGAAAAGCATCTAGAGCAGGCTTGAGACCCCCTTGGAGGTGGGGAGGGTATAGCCACACCAGGAGGCATGAGGCCAGTGCCAGCTCAACTATTAGCAATATAGGGGAAACTTATAGTTTACTTTTTGCACAGGAACCCTTGCTAGTCTGTTTAAGAGACATGGCAGGTGGGCAGCAGGCTTGGCTCCTCTTGTGGGCAGGTCTCCACCAATGAAGGGAGGGCAAAAAGCAGCAGCAGAAAGGAAGCATGTTTTTTTTTTCCAAAATAACCTACTCCATATCTTTATTCAAAGGCTATCTTAAAAGAAAATCAAGTTCAGCCATATCACTACTGAGTTTGTACCCCAAAGAGATACTCAGGAAAAATACTTGTATGAAAATATTTATAGCCTCGCTCTTGTGGTGGCAAAAAATTAGAAAATGACGGGGTGTCCATCAATTGAGGAATGGCTGAACAAATTGTGGTACATTTTGGTGATGGAATACTATTGTGCCCAAAGAAATAATAAATTGGAGGAATTCCATAGGAACTGGAACAACCTCCAGTTGATGCCGAGTAAAAGAAGCAGAACCAGAAGAACATCGTACACAGAGACTGATGTTGGCACAATCGAATGTAATGGATTAGCATCAATGAAATGATCCAGGACAATTCTGAAGGACTTATGAGAAAGAACATTATCCACATCCAGAGAAAGACCTGTGGGAGCAGAAACGCAGAAGGAAAACACATGATTGATCATGTGGCTTGAAGGGCATATGATTGGGGTTTTGGCATTAAAAAATCACTCTATTGCAAATAGTAATAACATGGAAATAGGTTTTGAACAATGATACATGTATACAGTGGAATTGCTTGTCATCTCCGGGAGGGGGAAGGGAAGAGGGGTGAGAAAAGTCATGAATTATGAAATCATGGAAAATATTATAAATAAATAAATAATAACAAAAAACAATTAAAAAAAGAAAATCAAGGATTCTATTTTTCATAGTGACTCACCAAACATATAAAATTTAAATTAATATCCAATAACTGTAAGGGATTAAAATTAAATGGTTGGACTAAATTATTTAAGAGTATGGCTGCCAGGAATTAATTACTTAATTCCAAATGATTTTTTAAGGCAATTTATTTACAAAAGGAGGAATGAAAGTAAGAAAATCAGAGAGAAGCTAGGGTAAGATATCTAACCTAACACACTAAGTATTTTGCTATGACCCCTGGCTCAACTCAAGAAGGGCTAATTAGTCCTCAGCCAGAGGGTTCTCAACCTTGAGTCAAGGGCCAGGGAATGAATAAAGAAAGAATTTCCAGTCACAAAGCCTCTCCTGAGTCTAGTCCCTTAGGAAAATCCACAAAAAGGAGTTAGTCTTTTTCACTCACCCACGTGGTAGTTCAAAGGGAGAGATTTATGAACAGTCTCACCAAGTCCATGGTCTTAGGTCCAGTAAGCAGATTTTTCAACAGCCTTTAACTTGAACTCAGAACTCCGAAGAACAAAGAACTTCCCTCACAGGAAGTTGTAACTCCTTTTTAAAGACACTTCTTTGCGTCACTCCCTGTGCCTTCCTCTACTTTTACCTGGATCAATTATAGTCTATAGTTTTGCTTAGGACTGCCCAAGGGGCAGTCAGTGGTTCTGATTTGTCACCCATTTTTGCGCATGTGGGTTACAGACCTCCCCGACTCAAGTGTAAGGGGGTGTATATGCTTCTGGTGATTGAATCTAAAAATGGGCAGGAGAATGTTAATCCCATCTTCACATAACTCCAAGTATTACATTTTATAAAATTTATTAATAATCACTTGAAGTAAAAGAAATTAAAAAAAAAAAGTAAAACCTGAGTAAAATTCTCCTGCCTCTCACCTCACTCCTTCTCCAGAGCCAAAGTTCTGGGAGAAGAGAGAGAGGACAGAGCTACACAAAACTAATATCTTCCCTATGTTAGTATATTATGTAGATACATAGATATATATCTGGGATGCTGGGAAAGAGAGCACTGGAAAGACAATTCTAATTATACAGAGGATAGAAGATTATGAGTTCAATTTTGGACTTGTTGAGTTCAAAATGTCTGCAGGACCTCCAGTGCAAGATATTCAATAAGCAGTTGGAGGTTCAAGAGCAAAGCTTAAGGCAGACCTGTGATTAAGTGATTATGGATTTCCAGGTGTTTGGGAGCTTGATGAAACCAACACAATGGCATTCACAAATGTCATAGAATTATAATGATCAATCTTGACCCCCAGAAAAGAGAAGAGGAACTATGCCTTCCCATTTTGGGGGGGGGGGGGATGAGGTTACTATGAATCAGGTCAATGTGCACATTGATTTGCTTAATGACTTCCTCTCCCCCTTTTGAAAAGGGAAGGCTCATGGGAGTGTATCATATAGTGTATAAGAGTGGGGGGAGAGGTGTATCTAGAAATGACTGTGATATTCTTTAAAATAGCATCAACAAAAGTTTTGTGTCTTTTTTTTACTTTAAAGAAAAATATTATCCACAAACAGGAGCAGGTGGAAGACCTTACTAAGTTAGGGGAATATCCCTATGACTTTTATTCTGCACTGACTCTCCTCCATTATGGTGATGAATACCTTTAGCAAACAGCTCTATTTTAAACTTCATTCAATATTAATATTTAGAGGGTCATTGAACAAGGTCAATGAACAAGATCATTGAACAAGGTTGTTATCTTTCAAGGAGTTTTATATAATTTTGACCTATGCAGGGAAGATCTTGTTTTAGGAGTCTTTAAGGCAACTTCTTACACTACTGAATCAAATTATTTTTTAAGGTCAACAAACAGCAAAATAGTGTTATGAATAAAAATTAATCTTGGAGACTATACTAAAATTTATAAGTATTTATTATAAAGAGAAAGAAAGGCAAAATTAAGGTTTTAGCATTTCTAACTTAAAGTAAGATCAGGTCCTGGATTCCAGGCCAGTGGGGTTCCCTCCATACCACTGCTTCCCAGAGATGGCAAAATATATGAGTCCCCTGGATGGCTCAGAGAATGACAGGGACCCAAGAGTGGAATGGAAGCCAAGAACCTAGGAACTTCTTGCAATGGTTTTTCAAGCCTCATCTAAACACTCCTCTGGATCTTTCAATTGGCCAGTTGCCTCCATATGTCATATTTCTTCAATCTCTATGACTTCTGGGTTAGGTATCTGGCCTCTTCTGCTTACAGTCCAAACATGTGAGTCTTTCTGAGATTGTACTGCGTTGGAGGTCCCCATGATATTTAATCCAACCCATAGGATCTTGCATTCTCTGCATCCTTTGGTCAATTCTATATTGGTATATTCTATATTGGTAAAGATGCCGTGTGCAAATTTTTGAAAACCTGCTTGTTTCCTCCTAAAAGTGCCCTCAATGCCTGTGTAGATCATTTGCACAAAATTTTTGTATAAATTGGACAGTAGGTATAGGATTGATTGTTATAAGCAAGGTGACTTTAAGGAGAGGGAGAGAGAGAGAAGGAGAGGGGGGGGGGAAAGGGGGGAAGAGAGAGGGGGGGGTGGAGAGAAGAGAAAGAGAAAAAGAGAGAGAGAGAGCTGCCCTTAGAATCAAGATGACCAGAATTTGAGCCCTGACTTATATAATGGCCTTGGGACCCTGGATAAGTCACTTAAACTCTAAGTATCTTTCTAAGCACCTCTCTAAGAATATAAGTTGCAGAGTAGATGCAGATCTACATTGGTTTTAAATGGAATTTCTTCATCTGAATATCTCTGTACTAATGCATTCAAATAGGTCTCGCTTAAAAAAAAAATAAGGGGGGCAGCTGGGTAGCTCAGTGGATTGAGAGCCAGGCCTTGAGACGGGAGGCCCTAGGTTCAAATCTGGCCTCAGACACTTCTCAGCTGTGTGACCCTGGGCAAGTCACTTGACCCCCATTGCCTAGCCCTTACCACTCTTCTGCCTTGGAGCCAATACACAGTATTGACTCCAAGATGGAAGGTAAGGGTTTAAAAAAAAAATAAGACTCCTAGATATTTTCTATGATTTGTTATCTTCCTGTTCTACAAGTAGGCACCTTGAGACTTGATCACTCAATACTCTCAAAATTATGCTGCCTGCAATGGCATAATTTTGCCTTCTCTTTAAATATATGGTCCCGAATACCTACTTTTCTCTTATTTTTTTATACTTCTGGGTCATTTCTACTTTCCTGATACTCTTCCCACCCTCAGGAGAGGCCATGGCTCAAAGGGAAATGGTCAGGGTCTCCACTAAATGCAAGGGAACTTGCTGAAGACTAATTAATAAGCATTTAAGTGTCAACTTATCTTGGCTGTAGGAGTCCTTTTGGTTCTATTATACATTGGCCATCTTTCCTTAGCATGCAAAAAGAAGGCTGTCCCCCTTTGGGACAGGGACAGGAAGCTGTACCGGACAACAGAGCCTGAGTTCACCATAGGATTGACAACTTCAATTTTCTCCAAAAACTTACTCTAAGTCATAAAAATTTGGGAGAGAGAGAGAGAGGAGAAAGGGAGAGATTACTTTGCCATCATATTTTCCCTGTTTCATTTGAGAGGAAACATGGTATAATAGAAAGAGTTTTGGAGTTGAAGTCAGAGGACCTGGGTTAAAATTTTGGTTCTGCCATTTGCTACATCTGGAACCATAAACAAGTCACAACCTCAGTGGGTCTATGTTGTTTCAACTGTAAAATAAAGAGAATGAACAATATAACCTCTAAGGTCACTTTTATCATTAAATTTAAAACCCTCTGACAATAAGTAAATAAATGAAGAATAGTGATTATTTAGGTTATTTTACATTTTCTATCTGTGTATGGTTTTAAACATCAAAGCAAGTTTTTAATTTTATTTGAATAAAATATGACCTAGAATTATGTACATAGATTATTATTGCACTGTAACCATTATTAAGTATTAAAGAAAGGGAAGGAGTGGGAATGTGGCTACATAGAGTTTGGAAACAACTACCATAAGATTATGGTGTATGGGGTGCTCAGGAAGGAGTAGTATCTCTGGTATAGAGGGCTTGTCATGCCCTCCTAGGGCAGCTTTCCAGCCTCTGACCCCCACCTGACACCCAGCTCTCACTTGTGGCTCCCAGTAGCTGCTAGCATGCAGCAGCAGCCACACCCCGGGCAACGGCTTCGACAGGCCGGCTAAACCTTGTGAGGGTAGCCATCGGGTCATCGACCCCTGGTGAACCAGGGCTTTGCTCACCCAGCATGTGAAGACTGCTTCAGCCGAACAGACGGAAGAAACCAATAAGAAGGTTCAACGGCTGAGAGGGCGACACAGCAAAGCACTGTGTGGAGTGCTTAGGGCATGTTGGAGCACAAAAGACATCACGGCCATCCAATGCAGCTGAGGAAGTCTCCAGGTATAACAACTTTTCGTGCCAATGGACCCAGGCTTCCAATGCCGAGAGAGTGGAACTGTCTCTGTGCATCGACTTTTCTACTTAAATCTCCTTCACACACAAGTTTCTTTGTGAACACTCATCTATACACCATAGATGAAAACACACAAAGACAATCGTCATTCAAATATAATTCAAGTATGGCTAGTTCTCATTCAGTTTGCGGAGATCCAGACATACCTGATGCATATAAAAACATATATTTTAGTTGTTCTTTAAAAAATTGAGATCCACTGTTGAATCCAACAGGATACTCTGCCTCTTTAATTCTCCCTGGAAAGAGACAGACAGGGAAGTTTGTTGAACTTTAGGAATAGTGAGGCCCTACTTCTATGCCCTTTTCTTTGTTTCTCAATGCCAATCTTGTAAAGTTCAGCTTTGGACAAAACAGTTCCAAAATCCTTTATTGGGTACAACCAGCATATGTGTGCTTCTCTTTTCCACTGGTTTGGCAAAGAACAGCTCGCCCTTCTTGTTTATGCCCTGTTGTAGATGTACCCAAATCAGACTACCTTGACTGCTGATCTCAAGATCTTTTGGCCCTCTGAAAAGATTGAATTTTTTAAATATTTTATTATCCAGAAATCTTGGTCTGCACTAATTTAGTGATGGTTGTTGAACTGAATAGATATTTCTATTCTATGGATTTCCTGCGATTTAGTAAGAGACCATAACCTGGTATGTGACCAGAGAGAAGTAATACTTAATCATGTATTCATCTCTTCTCAACAGGCTCTCAGTGGTCTATGTGGAGATTTGTTAGTCTCTTAGGGAGAGCTGGTATTTGCTGAATTGGTTATGGAGTCATCAGGATTATGCTAGTATTTCTAGTTTCAGGGATGTCTTGGCAATGCTGCTCATGTACTTTCTAGAGCCCAGAGTTTTCATACCAATCTCTGTTTACATTGTGGTATTCTCAGAAGCTCTATATTATTTTTTACTTCCATCCCATCTTTTTGTAGCTCTTAGCTCTTGGCTACTCAGAAACATATAATGACTATCTTTCCATTTGGAACCTTGTATCTTTTCTTGACTTTTTTTAAGTTCACATTATCTGTTGCAATCTTGGCATGTAAGTATGAGACTTATCATGTATCTGGTGTCCTGGAATGTTCTTCAATAAATGGAAATGACTCTGCCATATCACTATAAGAACCTCAAACAGTATTGGAGAACTTCCACAAAGGACAGCCTAATCCTCTTATTGCTGCCAACTTTCACTTTTGAGTTTGTTGATTTCTATTATTCCTTTTGCTTAAATTCTTCCTTTTCTTTTAATTTGCTAACTTTAAAAACTCTAATTTGATGCTTCATCCTAATATATGATAGACAGTTTTGAAGCATATCAAAGTAGACCATAATATGCTCCATCATGCCATAAAGACTTTGATTAGCTATGTTAACCAGTTTAACCACAGCACCTCATGAAACCAAAAATAATTTTTTAAATTGGTCCTAACTGTCTCTTCCTCCTCCTCCTCTTCTTTCTTCTGATCCTTCTTAAATGATAGTGGTAGAATGATGTATAAAGGGGCAGAAAATGCTAAGAATCAGAATTGTTTTATTATCAATGAACAATAAGTTATCTGTTGGTATTTGATATGTGAAATACTTCTCTAATAACCAAGGAATTAA
Organism: Monodelphis domestica; assembly: GCF_027887165.1. Taxonomy (NCBI): domain Eukaryota; kingdom Metazoa; phylum Chordata; class Mammalia; order Didelphimorphia; family Didelphidae; genus Monodelphis; species Monodelphis domestica. The sequence continues at coordinate 127,790,167 of NC_077232.1, read as the reverse complement.
TATATTCCTAGAACTGAATTTTATCAGCATTGACATTTTTGCCATAAATGAAAGCAGAAGACAAAAAGGAAGTTGCAGCTTCATAGGTTGTTCTGGAAGAGGCAAATAAAAGAAAATTGGTTTTACTCTGCATTCAGAGGTAACAAGGATTATCCATTTCATTATATTTAATTCCAGGGATTATAAAGGGCATTGACAAATAAATTCATCTTCAACATTCATGATAAAGTATAATAGAAGTACTTTGGAGAGACTTGAGAGTACCAGGAATAATTCTGCAATTGGTGAGAAGGAGACTTTTGAACTGGCTGTGGGCACATTTAAAATGCATTAATCAAACAGAATCTGAGTATTTTTTTGTTCTGACACCTCTCTTGGTTTGATTTTTTTTTTAATGTTTTTTCTGGTTAATAGCATCTGATAAGAGAGAAAGAAGTAAAGTGAGAAGCCTTGGTCTATCTCTTTCTGAAGTTGGCATGTAGCCTTGTAGACTTAAGTTTTGCTTCTTTCTTTTTCCAATTATTCTTTAATTTCAGGTGAAAGAAATTAATCTGGGGGCACAAGGTCCAGGAGACCAAGAGTAATGTCCATGTCAGGTTTTTCAGTCAGTCTAGAATCAGTGTCCCAAGAAGTATCTCAATTAGCAGTTATGTACCATTTGTATGTGAACTGAGGGGGACCAATGCTGTATAGAAAATGCATTAAGTCTGAGTCCACTGTCCTTTACGATAGGGATGGCATAGGAGAGAATGTATTGTGGGGGCTTTTGTGCTTATTTTCTTCCTGAATTTTCTAAGTAAATATCTCTTTATAACAGAATTGATATCAACTGGTGAAATAGAATGAGAGTAGTAGTCATTGCTGGCTAACAGTGGGGAAACAACCAGAATACGGGCTTGAGTTAAAAGTGGGTTGGGTTTTTTTTGAGATTGAGTAAGTCCGAGGTCTTATGTGTAGATTAATAAATCATTTCATTTCTCTGAATTTTAGGTTCTCCTCTAAAATGGAATTATCTTTTGGTACCTATTCTCTAGATTGTATAACTTACAGCCTATATAAATGTTCAATGTTCTCATTATGGAAAGTCCTAGCCTTCTAACTGGGAATAAGTATTCTAGGGATAACAGGGTGGTATGTCCACTCAATATAGATGATCTGTGTAGTTTCCTGTTTTCTCTTCTAGGTTTTATGAAAAGGAAAGAAAGGAGGAACTTCAGATTCAGAAGCCAAAAATCTGTAAACTGTGACTTTATAAATTTCTATGAACAAAATAGTAACAGAAATAATTTCTGAAGTTTAATTTCCTATTCTGATGCCCAAGAAAGGTTGTATAGGAACTTTAAAAAAAATTTATGTATAGGAACTTTTGGTGTCAAATTGGGTTTCTACCCCAAAGAGATAATAAGGAAATAGACTTGTACAAAAATATTTATAGCCATGTTCTATGTGGTGGCAAAAAATTGGAAAAATACATGATCAATCACATAGTACAATAGGGATGTGATTACGGTTTTGGTGTTAAAGGATCACTCTACTGCAAATATGAATAACATGGAAATGGGCTTTGAACAATAGTACATGTATAATTCAGTGGAACAGCTCATTGGCTTTGGAAGGGGGGAGGAAAGAGTGAGAGAAGGGATCATGAATCATGTAACCATGGAAAATAATCTAAATAATTTTTTTTAATTGGGAAAAAATTATCCTGGAGACTAAAAATTAAGTATAAGTTTCAAAGAGTATTTTGACTGTAAGATAAAATTTAGTGTTAGTAGAAAAAATTAAAGCCAACAGGAAATGATTCTGAACATTACCATAGGCATTCATTTCTCTTTTAAAAACTTGCTTTTCGAGAATACTTTACTAGTTAAGGTTATTTAAGTTCTTTTGTTTTGGTAAAATGGAACCCTTACCTTCCATCTTAGAATCAATACTGTGTATTGGTTTCAAAGCAGAAGAGTGGTAAGGGTTAGGGAATGAGGGTTAAGTGACTTGCCTATGGTCATACAGCTACGAAGTGTCTGAAGCCAGATTTGAACCTAGGACCTCCCGTCTCTGGGCCTGACTCTCAATCCACTGTAAGGAGGAAAAGGAGGTTTTAATAAAAGAATGGACTGGATTATTTAAGAATAGGGTCACTAGGAATTTTATGAAATTCCAAAGAGATTTCTTTAACAATTTATTTACAAAATATAAAAAGAGTGAAGTATGAAAATCAGAGAGCGGCTAGGATATGATATCTAGCCTAAGCACTAAGTATTTTGCTCTGGCCCCTGGTTCAACTCAGGCAGGAGAGAGTTAGTCCTTAGCCAGAGGGGCCTCGACCTTTGTAGCTGAGGACCTGGGGTTGCAGGGAGCCTCTCTCAAGAGCATAGGTCTCTCCTGAGGCTAGTCTCTTCAGAAAATCCAGGAAAGGAGTCAGCTCTTTTCACTTACCATGTGTCAGTCCAAAGGGAGAGATTTAAGAACAGTCTCACTAGGTCTCAGGTCCAGTCAGCAGATTCTTCACCAACTTCCAACTTGAACCCAGAACTCCAGAAGAAGCCAAAGTTCTTTCTAAAGATCTCTTTAGATCTCACAGGAAGTTGTAACTTGCTTTTAAAGACACTTTCTTTTGCATCACTTCCTGTGACTTTCTCCACTTTTACGTCTACCAATTACAGTTTAAGCTTTGTTAATGACTGCACAGGGGGAAGTCAGTTTGAGTCTGATTTGTCACCCACTATTGCACATGTGGGTCACAGACCTCCCCCCCACTCAAGTGTGAATGGGGTGTATACACTTTTGGTGACTAAATCTAAAAATGGGCAGGGGAGTTAATTTAATCTTCACAATCAGGGGAGAGTTAATTAATTTCATTTTCACAATCAGGGGAGAGTTAAATTTAATCTTTATTCTACCGAGCCATCCAGTTATTACCCCCCCCCCCCAGTTTATATATTTGTAAGTAGCCTTTCTTTCACTTAAATTGTTAAATTTGTTGGATACTATTAAGCAAAATAACTCCTAATAATTGCTTTGATTTAATCTTCATTGGTGGTCTATTCATGTTTTTCATTTTTAATTCCAATGATTTGTTTTTCTCTTAAAAATATTAACCAATGACTTATTTTGATTTTTTAATAAAACTAACTCCTACTTTTATTTATTAATTCAATGCTTTTATTATATTTAATTTTATTAATCTTGCCTTTAATTTTTAGGATTTTCAACTTGGTGTTTAGTTGGGGGAGTTAATTTGATTTTTCTAGTTTTTTCAATGGTCTTCTCAATTCATTAATATGTTCTTTTTCTATTATTGACATAGGCATTTCGAGATATAAAATTTCCTCTAATTCTGCTTTTGCTATATACCATAGGTTTTGGTATGTTATCTTAGTATTATCATTCTCTTTAATAAAATAATTTTTTATTTTGTTCTTGAAAACTTGTTCTTGAAAGACTTGTTCTTGAAAACATTAATTCTTTAACTTATTTAGTCTTTAATTATGTTTTACTGTTTCCACAATCCCTCATTAAATATAATTTTTATTGCATTGTAGTCTTAAAAGGCTGCATTTAATATTTCTGCTTTTCTGAATTTAACTATAAGGTTTTTGTACCCTAATATATCATCAATATTTATAATGGTACCATATACCGCTGAGAAAAAGGGATATGTCTTTCTATTTCCATTCAATCTTCAATAGATATCTATCATATGTAGCTTGTCTAAGATCCTATTCATCTCCTTGACTTCTCTTTTTCTCTGGCTAGATTTGTCTACTTCTGAGATTGGAAAGTTGAAAACCCCCACTGTTATTGTTTTGCTATCTATTTCCACATGTAATTAATTTAGCATTTCCTTTAAAATTTTGAATGCTATAACATTTGGTGCATAGTGGTTTAGAATTGGTAATACTTTGTTATTTATGGTACCTTTTAACATAATTTCCCTGTTTATCTCTTTTAATTAAATCTATTTAAATTAATTTAATTTTTAACCTATTTTAACTTTAACTTTGTTTGATAACATGATTGCTACCCCTGTTTTTTTATATTGACTGAAGCATAGTACATCCTGCTCTAGCTCTTTATTTTTCCTCTGTGTCTTGCACTTTTAAATGTATTTCTTACAAACAACATATTGTCGGGTTTTGGTTTTTGATCCATTCCGTCATTTTGATTTTATGGGTGAATTCATCCTATTCACTTTCAAAGTTTCAATTACTAGTTGTACATTTCTCTCCATTCTATTTTTACCATTTGTCCTTCTCGTCTTTATTTTACCCTTTCTTCCTCCTTGACCTAGTTCTTATTCTGTCCACTTTCCCAAGAGTCCCTCCTTTATCTCCTCACTTTTCCCTCTTATTTATATAAATTCTCTTCTAAGAATCCTTCCTTTAACATCTATTTGCCCTCTTTTCTCCTGATTGATACATGCTTCTGAGTCTCTCCTTTACCCTACCCCTTCACCCTCCTATTTTTCTGTAAGTTAAGAAGACTTTTTACTCTTCTAGATGTATGTATTATTCCCTCTTTAACCCAGATCTGATGAGGATAGGGTTTTAGCACTATAGGTCCTCCATCCCCACTTCCCCTTAGCTGTTAACTTCCATACCTCATTTGTATAATTGTTCCACTTTACTCTTCCTATTTTTTTTTTTGGCTCATTCCATTATATTCAACTTGACTTCAAATCTTCTATCTACACATGCTCTTTCAAACAAAGTAGTGATATAATTCTTAAGAATTTCAGTGAACATGTTTCCATGTAAGAGGTAAATAATTTGACCTTATCTTTTTTAATTAGTCTTTCATGCTTACTGTTTTTGTATATCAAATTCTACTTAATTCATTTTTCCTCAGGAAGAGTTGAAAATCCTTGAGCTAAATATACATTTTTTTCCCTTGTATAATTTGTACTCAGCTCTGCTGAGTAAAATATTCTTGATTGGAAACCTTTTGCTCTTTGAAAGTGTTCCATAACCTTTGTTCTTTTTCATGTTGAGGCTGCTAAGTATTATGTTATCCTGACTGTAACTCCATAGTATTTAATTTTCCCCCCCAGTTGCTTGTAGTATTTTCTCCTTGATCCTGAGAACTATAGAACTTAGCAATACTGTTCCTATGATTTAACATTTTGGGTTCTCTTTCAGGTGGTGATGGGTACATTCTTTTAATTCCAATGTTATCCTTTAGTTCTAAAACTTCTGGGCAATTTCCCTTTATAATTTCTTGGAATACAGTATTTAAACTCTTTTTCTAAAATTATAATTTTCTAGTAGTCTAATAATTCGTATATTGTCTGTCCACAATCTGTTTTCTAGGTCAGTTGTTTTTGTAATAAGATATTTCATATTCTCTTCTATTTTTCCCCTACTTTCAAATTCTATAAAAAAAGTTTTTTGGTAGTTTGATGGGTATGGCACCAAATAAGTAGATTAGTTTGGGTAGGATTGTCATTGTTATTATGTTAGCTCATCCTACCCATGAGCAATTAATGTTTTTCCAATTATTTAGATCTAGTTTCAATATTGTGGAGAGTGTTTTGTAATTGTGTTCATATAGTTCCTGCATTTGTCTTGGCAGATAGATTCTTAAGTATTTTATACTGTCTGTGGTGATTTTAAAGGGAATTTCTTTTTCTAACTCTTGCTGCTGGGATGAGTTGGAAGTATATAGAAATGCTGATGATTTATGTGGGTTTATTTTGTATCCTGCCACTTTGCTGAAGTTGTTGATTATTTCAACAAGCTTTTTGGTTGATTCTCTAGGATTCCTTAACTAGACCATCATATCATCTGCAAAAAGTGATAACTTGGTCTCCTCATTGCCTATTTTAATACCTTCAATTCCTTTTTCTTCTCTAATTGCTACTGTTAGTGTTTCTAGTATAAAGTTAAATAATACAGGTGATAATGGGCATCCTTGTTTCACTCCTGATCTTATTGGGAAGGCTTCTAGTTTATCCCCATTGCAGATGGTGTTGGCTGATGGTTTTAAAGATATACTGTTTATTACTTTTAGAAAAGACCCATCTATTCCTATGCTTTCTAGTGTTTTCAATAGGAATGACCACTGTCTTTTGTCAAAGGCTTTTTCTGCATCTATTGAGATAATCATGTGATTTTTGTTGGTTTGCTTGTTGATATGGTCAATTGTGTGAATCATTTTCCTTATATTGAACCATCCTTGCATTCCTAATATAAATCCTACCTGATCATAATAAATAACCCTTGTGATCACTTGCTGGAGACTTTTGGCTAATATTCTATTTAAGATTTTTGCCTCTATATTCATTAAGGAGATTGGTCTATAGTTTTCTTTTTTCTGTTTTTGATCTACCTGGCTTTGGAATCAGTATCATATTTGTGTCATAAAACAAATTTGGTAGAACTCCTTCTTTGCTTATTCTGTCAAATAGTTTGTATAATATTGGGATTAGTTGTTCTTTGAATGTTTGATAGAAGTCATTTATGAATCAATCTGGTCCTGGGGATTTTTTCTTAGGGAGTTCTTTGATGGCTTGTTCAATTTCTTTTTCTGATATGGGGTTAAGTATTCTATTTCTTCTACTGCTAATCTAGGCAATTTATATTTTTTTAAATATTCATCCATATCACCTAGATTGCCATATAATTGGGCAAAATAGCTTTTAATGATTGTCTTAATTTCCTCTTCTTTAAAGGTGAGGTCTCCCTTTTCATCTTGGATATTGTCAATTTGGTTTTCTTTCCTTTTTTTTTATTAGACTGACCAGTCCTTTGTCTATTTTGTTTTTTCAAAGTACCAGCTTCTAGTCTTATTTATTAATTCAATAGTTCTTTTACTTTCAATTTTATTAATTTCTCCTTTAATTTTTAGGATCTCTAATTTAGTTTTCACCTGGGGATTTTTAATTTGTTCACTTTCTAATTTTTTTTAATTTGCATGCCCAAATTCATTGACCTCTGTCCTTTTAAATTTATTAATATATGAACTCAAGGATATAAATTTCCCCCTAAGTACTGTTTTAGCTGCACCCCATAGATTTTGAAAGGATGTCTCATCATTGTCATTTTCTTCAATGAAATTATTGTTATTATGATTTTAAAGTGTTACTTTGACTGATTTTGGAGAATAGTATTATTTAATTTCCAATTAATTTTTGATTTGCCTCTCTATATACTCTTAATAATTATTAGTTTTATTGCATTGTAGTCTGAAAAAGTTTCATTTATTATTTCTGCTCTTTTGCATTTGTTTGCAATGTTTTTATGCCCTTTTACATGGTCAATCTTTGTGAATGTACCATGTGTTGCTGAGGTGTATACCTTTTTGTCACTATTTGTTCTCCACATATGTACTAGCTAATTTTTCTAAGATTTCATGCAATTCTCTTACTTCTTATCTCTTTTTTGGTTCAATTTGTCTACTTCTGATAGAGGAAGGTTTGGGTCTCCCACTAGTATAGTTTTTCTATCAATTTTATCCTTGTGCTCCACTAGTTTCTCCTTTAGAAAAGTTGAATGCTATGCCATTTGGTGCATACATGTTGAGTACTGATATTTCCTCATTGTCTATACTATCTTTTATCAGGATGTAATTATCTTCCCTATCTCTTTAAACTAGATCTATTTTTACTTTGGCTTTGTCAGATATCATGATTGCGACTCCTGCCTTCTTTTTCTTAGTTGATGCCCAATAGAGTTTGAGCCATCTGTTTACTTTTACCCTATGTGCATCTACCTTCCTCATGTGTGTTTCTTGTAGACAACATATGGTAGCATTTTAGTTTCTGATCCACTCTGCTATTTGCTTTCACTTTACAGGTGAGTTCATTCCATTCACATTCAAAGTTATGATTACTACCTGTGTATTTCCCAACATTTTGATTTTCTCTCCTTGTCCTGACCTTCCCTCTTTCATTATTTCCTTCTATACCAGTAGTTTTTAATCAGTTCCCCTAATCCCCACTCTTATTTTACTTTCCTTTTTTAGAGTGTATTAAATTCCCTTCCCCCTTTTCAAACTCTCCTCCCCAGTCCCCCTCTTAGTTTTCCCCTCTCGACTTCCCTATAGGGTAAGAGAGAGTTCAATACCCCAATGGATCTAGATGCTCTTTCCTCTCAGAATTGATTCCACTGAGAATAAGGTTTGAGTATTGCCTTTTAGCACTCTCTTCCCCTCCTTCTCCCATGTGCCTTTTTGTGTAGTATAGGTAATTCTAATTTTCTTATTTCTCTAAGTTTCTCTTGGTGCCAATTCCCACCCCCCTTTTCTTTCTTCTTCTTCTTGAATTTTGATGTCAAATTTTTTGTTTAGTTCTGGTCTTTACTTTACAAATATTTGGAAGTCTTCTATTTTGTTAAATGCCCATACTTTCCCCTGGTGTATAAAGTCAGCTTTGATGGGTAGATGATCCTTGGTTGTAGACCCAATTCTCTTGCCTTTCTGAATATTGTATTCCAAGCCTTGTGGTCTTTTAGTGTGGAGGCTGCCTGAACCTGTGTAGTCCTTACTGATGCTCCTTGATATCTGATTTTTTTTTTCTGGCTTCTTGCAATATTTTCTCTTTAGTTTGGAAGTTCTTTAACTTGGCAATTATATTCCTGGGGGT